>NC_057804.1:278672676-278792548 GCF_018294505.1 Triticum aestivum | reverse complement strand
CTGGACCGCTCCCCCCTCCTCTGGCTCTCTCTTTCCCTCTCTTCCTGTGATCCCCGAGCGCACCGCAGCACGCCGCCAAGCACCACCGCGGCCACCGCCTTCCCCTCGCCTCTCCGACGCGCCCCCGAGCTCCGCCGTGACGTCCCCGTCCCTACCACGGAGCCACAGGACGCCCTGGAGCGCCGTCACCAACGCCATCTTCTTCCTCTGCACCGACGGCCGTCGTCGCTTGATTCGCCGCCCACAAAGCGTCCCCGGCCTCGCCCTCGCGCTCGTTGGACTCGCGGTGAGCCGCTGACCCGTTCCCCTCTTCTTCCCATGCCGTTTGGCCGCTCTAGCCATTGCTTCCGCCGGACCCGAGAGCTCGCCGCCGCCGTGCCTCGTCACCGTCGTGGCCAGAGCCACCGTGGCTTAAAGCCGGGCACACCACCGTGCTCCAAACCTCACCAAGAGCACGTAGAACCCACCAGCTTCCCCTCCCGAGCACCACAACGCCAAACCCGCAGGTGCCCGAACTCCGGCCGCCGCCTTGGAGCTCGCCGCCGTCGACTCAGGCCACCCCAGCTCCTCCCGTTCGCTCCATTAGATGCGCTGCTTTGCCAGCTAGCCGTAGCCGCAAACCACGAGTAAAACGTTGCCCTGTAGCGCAAACCCGACGCGGACGCCGCCGCGATCTGAGGTTGCCGGCGGTTAAACGCCGGCAGCTGACGTGGCGCTGATTTAGTTAGCACTAATGACCACGCTAAACACCCACACAGCCACTGACAGTGGGCCCCACCCCTGGTCAAACCCCAGTCAGCGCTGGGTTTGACCGGGATTAGCTCCTGTGTCACTGACGTGTGGCCCCCACACGTCAGGTTTGACCTGGGGCGCCCAGTTGACCCTGCTGACGTCACTGTGACGTGGTGCTGACGCCATAATCATTTCTGGATTTAATATTATTTAGGAAATTCCAGAAATTTGTAAAAACTTCTAAAAATCATAGAAAATTAACCGTAACTCCAAATTAAATAAATTATATATGAAAAATTATCAGAAAAATTCAAGGAATCCATCTGTACCATTTTCATGCATGTCAGAACAACTTATAGCTGCTGTTTAGCACAAATCAATTAAATGGCATTTGAATAATCACATATGGAGTTTGAATTTGAATATTATATTCAAACCAACTTCATTTAATCTGTTGCTAGTTGCATTAGCTCAAAACACATTCATATTGCCATGTCATGAGCATGCATCATATTGTGCATTGCATTGATTGTGTTCCTTTCTGTGTTGCCGGTATTTGTCCCCTCTCGATAGACGCGATACCGATGATGTGATCGTTGACACTGATGAAGACTCAATGTTATCTTCAGAAGTGCCAGGCAAGCAAAACCCCCTTGTTCATTCCGATACAATCCCACTCTCTCGCTCCTGCTCTCTTTTACTGCATTAGGACAACATCGATTCAACTGTTATTTGCTGCGGTAGCTGAACCCCTTTATCCTTTGCATGACCTGTCATTGCCACAGTAAATAGATGAAACCCACTAGCATGAGTAGGAGTTGTTTGAGCCTTGTTGTGCCTACTCATTCTTGCTTGTTTGTCATGCCTGCTACTGCTTAGAGTTGAGTCAGGTCTGATTCATCAGGGATGAATCAGAGGTGTGTGAACATGTTCTACTGTGTGTGAGCTAAGTGTGTGAACACGATTTGGTAAAGGTAGCGGTGAGAGGCCATGTAGGAGTACATGGTGGGTCGTCTCATTGCAGCCGTCCTCAGGAACTGAGTTCTGTGTTTGTGATCCATGATTCAGCTACTACCATACATTAGGCCCTGAAATATGACCCCGCTCGACTTCTTATTCACCCTTGTCCTCTGTCCAGGAGTTGCAAGTAGTTTCTGGTGTTTGTAGTATGCTAGAGGCCGTGGACAGCGCTGACCGTAGGGGTGGGCTGTGATGCGGTAGGCACGTGGCCGGGTAAACCGGGCGCCCGTTTGGTGTCACGGAACCCTGTTCACATCGTTTGGGGCTGTGAGCGAAACTCCGGTCGGATCTCCTCATGGATGGAACCCGAATAGGCGATAAACCTGGACTAGAGACTTGAGTGTTTAGGTAGGTCGTGGTCTACACCCACGTCGGCTTTCGCTTGAAGTCTGCCGAGCACATGTCGTGTGCAGACGCTAAGTGGTGGAAACATGTATGAAGAAGTACACCCCTGCAGGGTTAACATCATCTGCTCGAATAGCCGTGTCCGTGGTAAAGGACTTCTGGGTTGCTTATATCAGTTCATAGACAAGTGAAAGTGGATACTCTAAAATACGCAAGATAAGCGTGAGTGCTATGGATGGCGTTCTCGTAGGGAGACGGGAGCGTATCCATAGTGGTGTATTGATATGGTGAATATGTGGACTCGTGTGCGCCACCTCAAAAGAGTTACATTGCAGTCGTAGTTCAGGATAGCCACCGAGTCAAAGCTGGCTTGCTGCAGTTAAACCCCACCATCCCCTTTGTTGATAATGATGCATATGTAGTTAGTTCTGATGTAAGTCTTGCTGGGTATATTTGTACTCACGTTTGCCTATTTTATGTTTTTGCAGAGAGACTTCGGTCTCACTAGTAGTTTCGCGTGGACTTCGACATTTAGCTTGTTACCTCAGCTACGATCTTGTGCCTCGGCAGGATCTGGTAGATAGTCAGGCTTCTCAGCCTTTTTCATTTATAGATGTCTGTACTCAGACATGATAGCTTCCGCTTGTGCTTTGATTTGTATGCTCTGAATGTTGGGTCGTGAGACCCCTGTTTGTAATATCTCGCTCCTCGGAGCCTGTTGTATAAATACTTGAGTCGTAGAGTCATGTTGTGATGCCATGTTGTATTTGCACATATCGAGCATATTGTGTGTATGTTATTGAAATGCTTGGTATGTGTGGGATCTGACCATCTAGTTGTTTATCTTTATTAGCCTCTCTTACCGGGAAATGTCTCCTAGTGTTTCCACCGAGCCATGGTAGCTTGCTACTGCTCCGGAACACTTAGGCTGGCCGGCATGTGTCCTTCTTCGTTCCTGTGTCTGTCCCTTCGGGGAAATGTCACGCGATGAATACTGGAGTCCTGTTAGCCCGCTAAAGCCCGGTTCACCGGAGTCCTGCTAGCCCAGTGCTACAGCCTGGATTCACTCGCTGATGACCGACACGTTCGATGCTGGGTCATGGATGCCTGTCCCTGTAAGTTTGTGCCACTTTGGGTTTACAACTAGCCATGTCAGCCCGGGCTCTTTATCTTATAGATGCTAGCGACACTGTCATATACGTGTGCCAAAAGGCGCAAATGGTCCCGGGTAAAGGTAAGGCAACACCCGTGGGAATACCGTGCGTGAGGCCGCAAAGTGATATGAGGTGTTACATGCTAGATCGATGTGGCATTGAGTCGGGGTCCTAATAGCGTTGGTATCAGAGCTTGACTGCCTGTAGGATTACCAAGCCAAACTGGTCGAAGTTGAGTCTAGAAATTCTTTAGTTATATAAGGGAATTGATTGTGGGATGGAACGTAAGGCTCTTTTTATTCCTTATACCTTATGCCCTTCTGATCTGAGTCATCTTATCTTTCCTACGGGGTTAAGGAACTAGGCTTTCTCTTCTTTCTATCAGGATCACGTGTTATTAATCCGTAAACTTATAGAATTGTTGGACTTAAGCCTCGTTTCAGTTCCTATTACTTCTGTATGTTAATTGTTGATCTCGGAACCTTGATATTGTGCTTCTGAGTGGTTATGCCACCATTTTTGTGAATGTCTCAAATCTTTTCTGAGCATTTACAGCCGTTATGCTGTCCGAGTCATCCCAGGTTTCTAAGTAGTCTGATGCATTTGCAAATCCTTTCTTCCCGTTTCAATGTTCCCATGGGCCAGATTAACCACACTAATCAGTGAGTTGAGGTACTCCGTTACCTTGACATATATGTTGGAGATATTATTATGACCCTAGGTGTCTTAGGGGATCATCTAGTAATTTAGCCATGATTTGTGTTCCCAGTGTGATGATTCTGGCCATCATTCTCGAAAGCATCCCGTGATGCTACTTAGTAATAGGTATTCTGTTCCTGGGTTCTTGAACCCGAGATTCACTCTACCTACTTCATGTTGATAGTAATTGCTAGTGCCTTTAGGATATTAGTAACCTTTGCGATAGTCCTTGAAGTCCGTGGTATCTTCTTCTTCCAAATACCATGAACTACTTATGGCAGAAGTTCCTCGTTGAACTGAAATATCACAACAGGATTATTCTTGATGAGTTCTCCATTATATATTGTGGCTCTGCCAGTTCTACCTTTCTGCATGGGTTATCCGGAAGAAATATGTTGAACTTCGTTCGACATGCTAATCCATGCATCCACAACTCAGAAAATCATATGTTCTTTTGAGTTGTCCCATCTTAGTTGTTTCCGACCCTCGCCTATCAATTGATAGTCAAGAGTATGCGTGCATTCGTTTATCGATGCCTATTACTCTTGTGGTCCGTCAAGCCATTCTATCGCGGAATGACTAGGAGAAACAAACTCCAGTACCTCTTCCCTATCCAGGATTGGGTCAAAGAAGTTGTGCTCCGCAGATCAAATTGCTAATCCAGCTTTTGTTCTGCTCTACCTTGGAGTATTACATATTTTATATCGAGATTGTTATAGGAATTGCACACCATCCTATGAACTCTTGGTACAGTGATACTTCTTGCCATCATTGTTCATTCCTCGGTTCCTGTGTTATTGTAACCGGAATGCCGACAAATGAATCATGGCGTGTGAAATCAATACTCCTAGCAACCTTGTTGCTTGGTAGTTAAAGGATAATAATTTCATTCTTAGCATGTTGGTTAGTGAATCATCATTCTAAGATTGATCGTGCTACCTTGTCCATCTTTCTGGTGCACTCCTCGACCAATGAGTTAGGAATTATTTCAAGTCCTCACTCATTTGATCATGTCGTCTTGCCCTCAAAAGCAAGATTGTTCTCAAGCTTAGTAACATACCGGTGGTTCGTGATTTTCCGAATATCTTCTCGGAAGTATTACCAGGTTGTCCCCTGGCTGTTATGTTGAGCTCGTGATCAAGTTGGTTTCTTGTGAACCACCCTTTCTCCAAGAATCTGTGTTGGATATCCCTGAGCTAGTTGGTTAAGCTAGACAACAACTTGGAGAATTGGAAGATAAAAGCTTGCCTAACCTAGTTTGTTCCAGAGGGATATTCTTGTGTAGTGTGTGTTGAAGAAAGATGATATCTTCATTGATTGATCCCTGTGATCAGTTGCTGGACCTATTGTCTTATCAATTCTTTGATTTGAGTGTGGGCTATCGTCAAATCAATCAGTACCAACGATGCTCGTAATGTTGTCTTATTCGTGGTTGATCCCTCGAGCATACACCATTACATCTTTGGTCTGACCAATGCTATCACCGTGTTCACTTAACTATGGAATTCCTTTTAAAAGGAAACCTAGATGAATTGTTGTTGAGCCCATTGACAACATCCTTATCTCCTCCATGATTTTGTTGAACATTAAGCTAGTGTTGGAAACTTTTGAAAGCATTATCTTCATGCTAGCTCATGAAGTATTTGTTTGATGAAAGGAGTGACTTCCTCTTATACACGTGCATTTGGTGAAAGTTGCCGCTGTGGATTTGAGAAAGTTAGTTTTGCTTCCTCTGGAATCATCCCAAGTCAGTCATGCATGCGTGCGAAGTATTATGTGGTCTGGAGACTTGCAACCTTCATTCCATATGTGTTCCGAGCACACCAAGCCACTGATTGATTTGTTCAAGGAGAAGAAGTTCCTTCTTAAGAGCATGCCTTATGCAAGGATTTTGATATCCTCGTTGATGGTTCCCCACCTGAACTCGGTAGTGTTTTATTATAAGACTACCACGTGGTCATGCTTGTCTGGGACAACGTGTTCACATGTTTGTAGCAGAACTAGCTCATGTTTTGGAGCTTACTATCGTAGTTCATTCCCCGAGAATCTCGCAACGTCATCTCGTCGATTTGTGTTGCAAACTTTCGTTTTTCTTCCTAGACTCGATGAGTCTGGAATATCCTGACACCAACCAGATCTGAATCTCAGGCAGATATGATGGTTGGAGCATTTCCCAAGAACTATAATATTGGTCCCTCTATAACCGGTAAAGTGGATGTCGTGGCCAACACACCCAGCCGGAAGATCTATTATTGTAGTATCTTGATTGAAGAAGTTGGCCACCTCCCCATAGGGATTTCGTAGGATTACTCCCTAGTTGCCCCTAAGGATTTCTGTGTTTCGAAGTCCGACCTTTTTACTTGATGTTCTAGATATCAAACCATATCTATGGGTGGATTACGCTAGCACATCAAGGAGAACATTAGAAGCGGAGTGCTAAATGTCTCTCGGTCGATCATCCAGATTTCGTCCCCTTGGCCTCGCTACGGTGAAATCTAAGAAGGTGTTATCTTCCTTTGCATCTGCATCATCTATCATTATTCATCATGGTAGTATGTTGTGTTGCCAGGATCCTTGACACGGAGATTGGTAAACCCTGATGAATATGGAAATGCTCAAGTTCTTGAGAGCACGCGCAAGCGCTAGGTGTTATCATCGGCACTAACTGGGTTTGCTCTCAGCCTCCTCGGTTATGCTATAACCACTCCAACAGTGAATTCACTCTTTATTGTTGGGTTCTTCCTCAGTTACCAGAATCATTCCCAGCATTTGCATTTTGTTTCCAGCTTACACCGCCAATGTGCCATTCTACCATGGGTCTCTTCCATTTCCGGTGATAAGCAAATTCATCCATTACGTTGTCTTCAACAAGGTAATCCACATCATCCAAGTCCGAGTATGCCATTCTACCGACCCCCTCCAAATGATCGCTTGTGATTGCCTTAGGCTGGTATAAAGAGTTTCAATGATCTTTGAATCAAAGGTAATTCTTTTTGCCACTTAAGGGGATATTTCTACGAGTCACCTTCCCTAAGGTGCATCATTATGGTATCATGGCAACTCAACTCCTTGCTACGTTGACAACCGTTCACCACCTTCTTAGGTGTGGAATCGTTGTCTACCTAGTGAACCTTCGTCATCTGTTCCACTCCATTCCTCTAGAGGTGTGCTTCGTCTCTCAGCTCGAGAGATGTTGCTATGTCCCATTCCGTGAGTTAATCCTGAGTTGTTCGTTCTTTGAGAAGATTAATTCTTCTAGAGTTTTCCTTCCCTCTTCTTGTCATGTTAGTTGGAGTTCTCAGAGAAAGACTTCGAGACAATGATGGTGATCGAATCAACGCTCTTATGAAGTGCACCCTGGATCGTGAAGATTATACTAGTTGCGTTTCCCCTTCACCTTACCCTACGCTTGAATCTCGGGACGAGATTTTTGTTTAGTGGGGGTGAGTTGTCACATCCCTGGTCCTGTTATGCACTAGGCTAGACCTCATGTGAGCATCATGTTTTAATTCAAATGAAATTTGAATTGAGGAATTTTCAAAGCCTCAGAAACCTTCTAAAAATGATCAACATTAAAATCTCCTCAAAGAAGTCCAAGAAAATGTTCCTCTTAGTCTCTGAAAATATTGCAAAGAGGTAGAACTCAAAACAATATTTTTGGTATCTCAGAGTTAATTATTTTGGGCCTTTGAATTAAATAAATAGCTATTTGCATTGGATATATATATTATATATAAATAATAAATGTCCAATAATTACTGGAACATTTTATGTGGTTTGGTATATTTTAGTTCTAGCCACATAATTATTTTCAGGATTTTATAAAATGGTTTAGTATTTTTACTAAACCAAAACAAAGCAGAACAAAATAGAAAACAATAAATAAAAGCAGAGAGAGAGAACTTACCTCAGCTTACCTGGCAGCCCACCCGCAGCCCAACAGCTGGCCAGCCCATCTGGCCGGCCCAGCCCACCTCCTCCCCCTTGTCATCTTCCTCCTCAGCCAGGAGGACGAACAGGTGCGTGGCGGGCGCCGACGCTGCCCCGGCCACCTCCTGCTTCCCCTGGCCACCTCCTGCTTCCTCCTCGACGCCCCGGTGACGCCACGCGCCTCCCCGACCCCCCTCTCACTTCCCCTCTCCCTCTGGACCGCTCCCCCTCCTCTGGCTCTCTCTTTCCCTCTCTTCCTGTGATCCCCGAGCGCACCGCAGCACGCCGCCAAGCACCACCGCGGCCACCGCCTTCCCCTCGCCTCTCCGACGCGCCCCCGAGCTCCGCCGTGACGTCCCCGTCCCTACCACGGAGCCACAAGACGCCGGACGCCCTGGAGCGCCGTCACCGACGCCATCTTCTTCCTCTGCACCGACGGCCGTCGTCGCTTGATTCGCCGCCCACAGAGCGTCCCCGGCCTCGCCCTCGCGCTCATTGGACTCGCGGTGAGCCGCTGACCCGTTCCCCTCTTCTTCCCATGCCGTTTGGCCGCTCTAGCCATTGCTTCCGCCGGACCCGAGAGCTCGCCGCCGCCGTGCCTCGTCACCTCGTGGCCAGAGCCACCGTGGCTCAAAGCCGGGCACACCACCGTGCTCCAAACCTCACCAGGAGCACGTAGAACCCACCAGCTTCCCCTCCCGAGCACCACAACGCCAAACCCGCAGGTGCCCGAACTCCGGCCGCCGCCTTGGAGCTCGCCGCCGTCGACTCA
This sequence comes from Triticum aestivum, assembly GCF_018294505.1. Classification (NCBI taxonomy): domain Eukaryota; kingdom Viridiplantae; phylum Streptophyta; class Magnoliopsida; order Poales; family Poaceae; genus Triticum; species Triticum aestivum. The sequence continues at coordinate 278,783,896 of NC_057804.1, read as the reverse complement.
GGCCACCCCAGCTCCTCCCGTTCGCTCCATTAGATGCGCTGCTTTGCCAGCTAGCCGTAGCCGCAAACCACGAGTAAAACGGTGCCCTGTAGCGCAAACCCGACGCGGACGCCGCCGCGATCTGAGGTTGCCGGCGGTTAAACACCGGTAGCTGACGTGGCGATGATTTAGTTAGCACTAATGACCACGCTAAACACCCCCAGAGCCACTGCCAGTGGGCCCCAGCGCCACTAACCTTTTTAATTAGGATTAAACTAACTCTGTTTAACCCCCTGTCACTGACGTGTGGACCCCACACGTCAGGTTTGACCCGAGCCAGCCCAGTTGACTCTGCTGACGTCACAGTGACGTGGTGCTGACGCCATAATTCATTTCTGGATTTATTATTATTCAGGAAATTCCAGAAAATGTTCAAAACTTCAAAAATTCATAGTAATTCAACCGTAACTCCAAATTAAATAATTTATATATGAAAAATTATCAGAAAAATTCAAGGAATCCATCTGTACCATTTTTATGCATGTTAGAACAACTTATAGCTGCTGTATAGCACAAATCAATTAAATGGCATTTGAATAATCACATATGGAGTTTGAATTTGAATCTTGTATTCAAACCAACTTCATTTAATCTGTTGCTAGTTGCATTAGCTCAAAACACATTCATATTGCCATGTCATGAGCATGCATCATATTGTGCATTGCATTGATTGTGTTCCTTCTGTGTTGCCGGTATTTGTCCCCTCTCGATAGACGTGATACCGACGATGTGATCGTTGACACTGATGAAGACTCAATGTTATCTTCAGAAGTGCCAGGCAAGCAAAACCCCCTTGTTCATTCCGATAAAATCCCACTCTCTCGCTCCTGCTCTCTTTTACTGCATTAGGACAACAACGATTCATCTGTTACTTGCTGCGGTAGCTGAACCCCTTTATCCTTTGCATGACCTGTCATTGCCACAGTAAATAGATGAAACCCACTAGCATGAGTAGGAGTTGTTTGAGCCCTGTTGTGCCTACTCATTCATGCTTGTTTGTCATGCCTGCTACTGCTTAGAGTTGAGTCAGGTCTGATTCATCGGGGATGAATCAGAGGTGTGTGAACATGTCCTACTGTGTGTGAGCTAAGTGTGTGAACACGATTTGGTAAAGGTAGCGGTGAGAGGCCATGTAGGAGTACATGGTGGGTTGTCTCATTGCAACCGTCCTCAGGAACTGAGTTCTGTGTTTGTGATCCATGATTCAGCTACTACCACGCATTGGGCCCGAAACCAATGGACCCTCTCGGCTTCTTGATCACCCTTGTCCTCTGTCCAGGGAGTTGCAAGTAGTTTCTGGTGTTTGTAGTATGCTGGAGGCCGTGCGCAGCGCTGACCGTAGGGGTGGGCTGTGATGCGGTAGGCACGTGGCACGGTGTACCGGGCGCCCGTTTGGTGTCTCGGGAACCCTGTTCACATCGTTTGGGGCTGGAACTCCGGCCGGATCTCCTCATGGATGGAACCCGAATAGGCGATAAACCTGGACTAGAGACTTGAGTGTTTAGGCAGGCCGTGGCCGACACCCACGTTGGGCTTCCGCTTGAAGGTTGCCGAGTACATGTCGTGTAAACGGCGGTAAGTGGTGAGAGCGTGTGTGAAGAAGTACACCCCTGCAGGGTTAACATCATCTGATTCGAATAGCCGTGTCCGCGGAAAAGGACTTCTGGGTTGCTTATATCAGTTCATAGACAAGTGAAAGTGGATACTCTAAAATACGCAAGATAAGCGTGAGTGCTATGGATGGCGTTCTCGTAGGGAGACGGGAGCGGATCCATAGTGGTGTATTGATATGGTGAATATGTGGACTCGTGTGCGCCACCTCAAAGAGTTACTTGCAGTCGTAGTTCAGGATAGCCACCGAGTCAAAGCTGGCTTGCTGCAGTTAAACCCCACCATCCCCTTTGTTGATAATGATGCATATGTAGTTAGTTCTGATGTAAGTCTTGCTGGGTACATTTGTACTCACGTTTGCCTATTTTATGTTTTTGCAGAGAGACTTCAGTCTCACTAGTAGTTCCGCGTGGTCTTCGACGTTTAGCTTGTTACCTCAGCTACGATCTTGTGCCTCGGCAGGATCTGGTAGATAGTCAGGCTTCTCAGCCTTTTTCATTTATAGATGTCTGTACTCAAACATGATAGCTTCCGCTTGTGCTTTGATTTGTATGCTCTGAATGTTGGGTCGTGAGACCCCTGTTTGTAATATCTCGCTCCTCGGAGCCTATTGAATAAATACTTGAGTCGTAGAGTCATGTTGTGATGCCATGTTGTATTTGCACATATCGAGCATATTGTGTGTATGTTATTGAAATGCTTGGTATGTGTGGGATCTGACCATCTAGTTGTTTATCTTTGGTAGCCTCTCTTACCGGGAAATGTCTCCTAGTGTTTCCACCGAGCCATGGTAGCTTGCTACTGCTCCGGAACACTTAGGCTGGCCGGCATGTGTCCTTCTTCGTTCCTGTGTCTGTCCCTTCGGGGAAATGTCACGCGATGAATACCGGAGTCCTGTTAGCCCGCTACAGCCCGGTTCACCGGAGTCCTGCTAGCCCAGTGCTACAGCCTGGATTCACTCGCTGATGACCGACACGTTCGATGCTGGGTCATGGATGCCTGTCCCTGTAAGTTTGTGCCACTTTGGGTTTACAACTAGCCATGTCAGCCCGGGCTCCTTATCTTATAGATGCTAGCGACACTGTCATATACGTGTGCCAAAAGGCGCAAACGGTCCCGGGTAAAGGTAAGGCGACACCCGTGGGAATACCGTGCGTGAGGCCGCAAAGTGATATGAGGTGTTACATGCTAGATCGATGTGGCATTGAGTCGGGGTCCTGACACCATAGTGGTGTATTGATATGGTGAATATGTGGACTTGTGTGCGCCACCTCAAAAGAGTTACTTGCAGTCGTAGTTCAGGATAGCCACCGAGTCAAAGCTGGCTTGCTGCAGTTAAACCCCACCATCCCTTTGTTGATAATGATGCATATGTAGTTAGTTCTGATGTAAGTCTTGCTGGGTACATTTGTACTCACGTTGCTTAATTTATGTTTTTTGCAGAGAGACCTCAGTCTCGCTAGTAGTTCCGTATGGTCTTCGATGTTTAGCTTGTTACCTCAGCTACGATCTTGTGCCCTCGGCAGGATTTGGTAGATAGTCAGGCTTCTCAGCCTTTTTCATTTATAGATGTCTGTACTCAGACATGATAGCTTCCGCTTGTGCTTTGACTTGTATGCTCTGATTGTTGGGTCATGAGACCCATGTTTGTAATATGTCGCTCCTCGGAGCCTATTGAATAAAATACTTGAGTTGTAGAGTCATGTTGTGATGCCATGTTGTATTTGCACATATCGAGCATATTGTGTGTATGTTATTGAAATGCTTGGTATGTGTGGGATCTGACAACCTAGTTGGTTATTCTTAGTAGCCTCTCTTACCGGGAAATGTCTCCTAGTGTTTCCACCGAGCCATGGTAGCTTGCTACTGCTCCAGAACACTTAGGCTGGCCGGCATGTGTCCTGCTTCGTTCCTGTGTCTGTCCCTTCGGGGAAATGTCACGCATTGAGTACCGGAGGCCTGTTAGCCCGCTACAGCCCGGTTTACCGGAGTCCTGCTAGCCCAGTGCTACAGCCCGGACCCACTTGCTGATAACCGACACGTTCGATGTTGGGTCATGGATGCCTGTCCCTGTAAGTCTGTGCCACTTTGGGTTTACGACTAGCCATGTCAGCCCGGACTCCTTATCATATGGATGCTAGCGACACTATCATATACGTGTGCCAAAAGGCGCAAACGGTCCCGGGCAAAGGTAAGGCGACACCCGTGGGAATACCGTGCGTGAGGCCGCAAAATGATATGAGGTGTTACATGCTAGATCGATGTGGCATGGAGTCGGGGTCCTGACATCGTTGGTATCAGAGCTTGACTGCCTGTAGGATTACCAAGCCAAACTGGTCGAAGTTGAGTCTAGAAATTCTTAGTTATATAAGGGAATTGATTGTGGGATGGAACATAAGGTTTTTTTTTTACTCCTTACACCTTATGCCTTCTGATCTGAGTCATCATCTTCTCTTCTACGGGGATTAAGAACTAAGCTATCTCTTCTTTCTATCAGGATCACGTGTTACTAATCCGTAGACTTATAGATTGTTGGACATAAGCCTCGTATCAGTTCCTAGTACTTCTGTATGTTAACTGTTGATCTCAAGACCTTGATATTGTGCCTCTGAGTGGTTATGCCACCATTTTTGTGAATGTCTCAAATCTTTTCTGAGCATTTACAGCCGTTATGCTGTCCGAGTCATTCCAGGTTTCTAAATAGTCTGATGCATTTGCAAATCCTTTCCCTCTGGTTTCGATGTTCCTTTATGCCAGCTCAATCACACTAATTGTTGAGTTGAGGTATTCTACTGCCTCGACCTTTATGTTGGAGTTATTATTATGACCCTAGGTGTCTCAGGGGATCATCTAGTGGTCTAGCCATGATTTGTGTCCTAGTGTGATGATTCTGGCCATCATTCTCGTAAGCATCCCGTGATGCCACTTAGTAGTAGGTATTCTACTCCTGGGTTCTGAACCCGAGATTCACTCTACCTACTTCATGTTGATAGTAATTGCTAGTGCCTTTTGGATGTTAGTAACCTTTGCGATAGTCCTTGAAGTCCGTGGTATCTTCTTCTTCCAAATACCATGAACTACTTATGGCAGAAGTTCCTCATTGAACTGAAATATCACAACAGGATTATTCTTGATGAGTTCTCCATTATATATTGTGGCTCTGCCAGTTCTACCTTTCTGCATGGGTTATCCGAAAGAAACATGTTGAACTTGGTTCAACATGCTAAACCATGCATCCACAACTCAGAAAATTATATGTTCTTTGAGTTGTCCCTCTTAGTTGTCTTCTGACCCTCGTCTATCATTTGATAGTCAAGAGTATGCGTGCGTTCATTCATCGATGCCTATTACTCTTGTGGTCCGTCAAGCCATTCTATTCCAGAATGACTAGGAGAAACAAACTCCAGTACCTCTTCCATATCCAGGATTGGGTCAAAGAAGTTGTGCTCCGCAGAACAAATTGCTAATCCAGCTTTTGCTCTGTTCTACTTTGGAGTATTACCATCTTTTATATCAGGATTGTTATGGGAATTGCACACCATCCTATGAACTCTTGGTACAGTGATACTTCTCGCCATCATTACTCATTCCTCGGTTCCGTGTGGTTATAACCGGAATGTCGACAAGTGAATCGTGATGTGTGAAATTAATACTCCTAGCGACCTTGTTGCTTGGTAGTTAAATGGACAATAACCTCATTCTTAACGTGTTTGTTCTTGAATCATCATTCTAAGATTGATCGTGCTACCTTGTCCATCTTCCTGTTGCACATTTCGATTGATGAGTTAGGATTTTGTCAAGTCCTCGCTCATTTGATCATATCGTCTTGCCCTCAAAAGCGAGATTGTTCTCGAGCTTAGTAACATATCGGTGGTTCATGATTTTCCGAAGATCTTCTCGGAAGTATTACCAGGTTGTCACCTGACCGCTGTGTTGAGCTCGTGATCAAGTTGGTTTCTTGTGAACCACCCTCTCTCCAAGAATCGGTGTTAAATATCCCTGAGCTAGTTGGTTAAGCTAGACAACAACTTGGAGAGTTGGAAGATAAAAGCTTGCCTGACTTAGTTCGTCCCAAAGGGATATTCTTGTGTAGTGTGTGTTGAAGAAAGATGATATCTTCATCGATTGGTCCCTGTGATCAATTGCTGGACCTATTGTCTTATCAATCCTTTGATTTGAGTGTGGGCTATCGTCAAATCAAATCAGTACCAACGATGTTCGTAATGTTGTCTTACTCATGGTTGATCCCTCGAGCATACACCATTACATCTTTTGTCTGACCAATGCTATCACCGTGTTCACATGATGGTGGAAGTCCAGTGATATGGAAATTCCGATGAGTTGTTGTTGAGCCCATCAGTAGCATTTTGTCTCCCCCCATGAATCATGTTGAACATCAACCTAGTGTTGGAAACTTGTGTAAGCATTTTCTTCATGCCCCGATCATGAAGTATATGTTTGGATGTAAGAAGTGACTTCCTCTAGTTCATGTGCATTTGATGCAAGTTGCCGCCGTGGACTCGAGAAAGTCAATGTTGCTTCCTCTGGAATCATCGCAAGTCAGTCATGCACACGTGCGAAGTATTCTGTGGTCTCGAGACTTGCAACCTTCATTCCATATGTGTATCCTAGCACACCAAGCCACTGACTGATTTGTTCAAGGAGAAGGAGTATCTTCATAAGAGCTAATCCGGACTTATGAAAGAACTTCGATATCCTCGCTGATGATTCCCAACCAGAACTCGGTAGTGTTTTATTGTAAGACTACCATGTGGGCATGCTTGTCTGGGACAACGTGTTCACATGTTTGTGGCAGAACCAGCTCATGTTTTGGAGCTTGCTATCGTAGTTCATCTCCCGAGAATCCCGCAACGTCATCTCGTCGATTTGTGTTGCAAACTTTCATTTTTCTTCCTAGACTCGATGAGCCTGGAATATCCTGACACCAACCAGATCTGAATCTCAGGCAGATATGATGGTTGGAACATTTCCCCAAGAACTATAATATTGGTCTCTCGATAACCGGTAAGGTGGATGTCGTGGCCAACACACCCAGCCGAAAGACCTCCTGTTGTAGTATCTTGATCTGAGGAAGTTTTCCACCTCCCCATAGGGATTTCGTAGGGTTTACTCCCTAGTTGCCCCTATGGATTTTTGTGTTCCCGAAGTCCGACCTTTTTACTTGATGTTTTAGATATCAAACCATATCTATGAATGGGTTACACTAGCACATCAAGGAGAACATTAGAAGTGGAGTGCTAAATGTCTCTCGGTCGACCATCCAGATTTTATTTCCTTGGCCCCGCCAAGGGTGAAATCTGAGAAGGTGTTATCTTCCTTTGCATCTGCATCCTCCATCACCATTCATCATGGTAGTAAGTTGTGTTACCGGATCCTTGACACGGATGTTGGTAAAACCTTGATGATTATGGAATTGCTCAAGTTCTTGAGAGCACGCGCAAGTGCTAGGTTTGATCGTCGGCATTAACTGTATAGCGCTCTCAGTTTCCTCGGTTATGCTATAACCATTCCAATAGTGGGATAACTCTCTATTGTTGAGCCTCTCCCCAGTTACTAGAATCATTCCCATCATTTGCATTTTGTTCCTAGCTTGCACCGCCAATGTGCCATTCTACCATGGGTCTCTTCCATTTCCGGTGGCAAGCAAATTCATCCATTACGTTGTCTTCAACAAGGTAATCCACATCATCCAAGTCCGAGTATGCCATTCTACCGACCCCCTCCAAACGATCGCTCGAGAATTGCCTTAGGCTGGTTTAAAGAGTTTCAATGATCTCTGAATCAAACGTGATTCTTCTTGCCACTTAAGGGGATATATCTACGAGTCACCATCCCTAGGATGCCTCGTTGTGGTATCATGGCAACTCAACTCCTCGCTACGTTAACAATCGATTACCACCTTCTTAAGCGTGAAATTGTTGTCTACCTAGTGAACCTTCGTCATCCGTTCCTTTCCACCCCTCTTGATGTGTATCTCGTGTCTCAACCTGAGAGATGGTCCTATGTCTCATTCCGTGAGTTGTTCGATCTTCGAGAAGATCGACCCTTCTAGAGTCTCCTTCTTCCCTCCTTGTCATGTTGACATGATTTCTCAGAGCAAGACTTCAAGACAATGATGGTGATCGAATCAACGTTCTTATGAAGTGCAACCTGGATCGTGAAGACTGTACTAGTTGCGTTCCCCCTTCACCTTACCCTACGCTTGAATCTCGGGACGAGATTTTTGTTTAGTGGGGGTGAGTTGTCACATCCCTGGTCCTGTTATGCACTAGGCTAGACCTCATGTGAGCATCATGTTTTAATTCAAATGAAATTTGAATTGAGGAATTTTCAAAGCCTCAGAAACCTTCTAAAAAAGATCAACATTAAAATCTCCTCAAATAAGTCCAAGAAAATGTTCCTCTTAGTCTCTGAAAATATTGCAAAGAGGTAAAACTCAAAACAATATTTTTGGTTTCTCAGAGTTAATTATTTTGGGCCTTTGAATTAAATAAATAGCTATTTGCATTGGATATATATTTGATATATAAATAATATATGTCCAATAATTACTGGAACATTTTATGTGGTTTGGTATATTTTAACTCTAGCCACATAACTATTTTCAGGATTTTATAAAATGGTTTAGTATTTTACTAAACTAAAACAACACAGAACAAAATAGATAAATAAAAACAGAAATAGAAAGAGAGAGAGAGAAGGAAGTTACCTGGCGCCCACTTACCTGGCCCAGCACGGCCCAGCCCATCTCCACTCCCCCCCCCCTTGTCGTCTTCCTCTGCCAGTAGGCAGAGGCGAGGTGTGGCGCGCGCCCGAGAGGCCTCGGCCACCTCCTGCTTCCCCTGGCCACCTCCTGCTTCCTCTCGTCGCCGTGGACCCCGTCCGCGACACCACGCACCCTCCCAGGCCTCGCACTCTCCCCGTGCCTTCTCCCCCCCTTCTCTGGCTCCCTCTCTCTTCCACCGAGCGGAGCCCCGCCGCCACCGACGAGCTCCCTCGCGGCCACCGCCACCCCCTAGCCTCGCCGATGCGCTCAAAGGCTCCGCCTCGACCCCCTCTTCCTCCCCACCGATCCACGGCCCTCCGGAAGCCCTGGATGCTGCCAGCTTCGCTGTTCCCCTCCTCGGCCACCGCGGATCGCCGCCGTCAAATCCGCCCCCGTCCGACTTCCCTCAAGCTCGCCGTCCACCTCTACAGGGTCTACGTGAGCTCTCCGTCCGTTTTCCCCTCTCTGTTTCGTCGTTCGCGCGCCGTAGCTAGGTTATCCACCGTGGCCGAGAGCTTCTCGCCGCCGGCCATGGCGTGGCCGTGGCCACAGCCACCGCAGCTCGCTCCCGAGCCCACCGTCGTGCTCACCGCAACCCCAGGAGGCCGCAGCGCCCTTCCGTTTCCCCTCTTGTGCACCGTAGCGCCGTTCCCGCCAACGCCCGAGGTCCGGCAGCCGCTGAGCTCGACGCCGGCGAGGATTACGGACGCCCTAGCTTCTCCCGTTTGCCCTATTAGATGCGCGCGAGCCTGGGCGTTCCGTAGATGCCCTCCGCCGGCCATTTGGTCGCCGGAGCAAGAAACCCGAAGGCCTCCGCCGCCTCAGCCTCGCCGGCGACTCAACGCCGGCGGGATTGAGTCGTTGACCAGGGGTTTGACCTCCCCTGGGTCTATGATAGGTGGGCCCCGCCATCAGGTGATTAGTTTAAGCTAATCACCACCTAATCTAACCCCCTGACAATGACATGTGGGCCCTAGTGCCCCTAATCTTTAATTAAACTAAACTAACCCCCCCTGTCTAACCTGTGTCACTGACGTGTGGACCCCCCACGTCAGGTTTGACCCGAGCCGACCCAGTTGACCTGCTGACCTCAGCCTTACGCCATGCTGACGCAATATTCCTTTTCTGGAATTTAGTTCATTTTATAAATATTCAGGAAATTCCAGAAATTTGTAAAAACTTCTAAAAATCATAGAAATTAACCGTAACTCCAAATTAGATAATTTATATATGAAAAATTATCAGAAAAATTCAAGGAAATCCATCTGTACCATTTTCATGCATGTTAGAACAACTTATAGCTGCTGTTTAGCACAAATCAATTAAATGGCATTTGAATAATCACATATGGAGTTTGAATTTGAATCTTGTATTCAAACCAACTTCATTTAATCTGTTGCTAGTTGCATTAGCCCAAAACACATTCATTTTGCCATGTCATGATCATGCATCATATTGTGCATTGCATTGATTGTGTTCCCTTCTGTGTTGCCGGTATTTGTCCCCTCTCGATAGACGTGATACCGATGATGTGATCGTTGACACTGATGAAGACTCAATGTTATCTTCAGAAGTGCCAGGCAAGCAAAACCCCCTTGTTCATTCCGATAAAATCCCACTCTCTCGCTCCTGCTCTCTTTTATTGCATTAGGACAACACCGATTCATCTGTTACTTGCTGCGGTAGCTGAACCCCTTTATCCTTTGCATGACCTGTCATTGCCACAGTAAATAAATGAAACCCACTAGCATGCGTAGGAGTTGTTTGAGCCCTGTTGTGCCTACTCATTCATGCTTGTTTGTCATGCCTGCTACTGCTTAGAGTTGAGTCAGGTCTGATTCATCGGGGATAAATCAGAGGTATGTGAACATGTCCTACTGTGTGTGAGCTAAGTGTGTGAACACGATTTGGTAAAGGTAGCGGTGAGAGGCCATGTAGGAGTACATGGTGGGTTGTCTCATTGCAGCCGTCCTCAGGAACTGAGTTCTGTGTTTGTGATCCATGATTCAGCTACTACCATGCATTGGGCCCAAAACCAATGGACCCTCTCGGCTTCTTGATCACCCTTGTCCTCTGTCCAGGAGTTGCAAGTAGTTTCTGGTGTTTGTAGTATGCTGGAGGCCGTGCGCAGCGCTGACCGTAGGGGTGGGCTGTGATGCGGTAGGCACGTGGCCGGGTAAACCGGGCGCCCGTTTGGTGTCACGGAACCCTGTTCACATCGTTTGGGGCTGTGAGCGAAACGCCGGCCGGATCTCCTCATGGATGGAACCCGAATAGGCGATAAACCTGGACTAGAGACTTGAGTGTTTAGGTAGGCCGTGGCCGACACCCACGTTGGGCTTCTGCTTGAAGGTTGCCGAGTACATGTCATGTAAACGGCGGTAAGTGGTGAGATCGTGTGTGAAGAAGTACACCCCTGCAGGGTTAACATCATCTATTCGAATAGCCGTGTCCGCGGTAAAGGACTTCTGGGCTGCTTATATAAGTTCATAGACAAGTGAAAGTGGATACTCTAAAATACACAAGATAAGCGTGAGTGCTATGGATGGCGCTCTCGTAGGGAGACGGGAGTGAATCCATAGTGGTGTATTGATATGGTGAATATGTGGACTCGTGTGCGCCACCTCAAAAGAGTTACTTGCAGTCGTAGTTCAGGATAGCCACCGAGTCAAAGCTGGCTTGCTGCAGTTAAACCCCACCATCCCTTTGTTGATAATGATGCATATGTAGTTAGTTCTGATGTAATTCTTGATGGGTACATTTGTACTCATGTTGCTTAATTTATGTTTTTTGCAGAGAGACCTCAGTCTCGCTAGTAGTTCCGTATGGTCTTCGACGTTTAGCTTGGTACCTCAGCTACGATCTTGTGCCCTCGGCAGGATTTGGTAGATAGTCAGGCTTCTCAGCCTTTTTCATTTATAGATGTCTGTACTCAGACATGATAGCTTCCGCTTGTGCTTTGACTTGTATGCTCTGATTGTTGGGTCATGAGACCCATGTTTGTAATATCTCGCTCCTCGGAGCCTATTGAATAAAATACTTGAGTTGTAGAGTCATGTTGTGATGCCATGTTGTATTTGCACATATCGAGCATATTGTGTGTATGTTATAGAAATGCTTGGTATGTGTGGGATCTGACAACCTAGTTGGTTATTCTTAGTAGCCTCTCTTACCGGGAAATGTCTCCTAGTGTTTCCACCGAGCCATGGTAGCTTGCTACTGCTCCGGAACACTTAGGCTGGCTGGCATGTGTCCTTCTTCGTTCCTGTGTCTATCCCTTCGGGGAAATGTCACGCATTGAGTACCGGAGGCCTGTTAGCCCGCTACAGCCCGGTTTACCGGAGTCCTGCTAGCCCAGTGCTACAGCCTGGACCCACTTGCTGATGACCGACATATTCGATGCTGGGTCATGGATGCCTGTCCCAGTAAGTCTGTGCCACTTTGGGTTTACTACTAGCCATGTCAGCCCGGACTCCTTATCATATGGATGCTAGCGACACTATCATATACGTGTGCCAAAAGGCGCAAACGATCCCGGGCAAAGGTAAGGCGACACCCGTGGGAATACCGTGCGTGAGGACGCAAAATGATATGAGGTGTTACATGCTAGATCGATGTGGCATGGAGTCGGGGTCCTGACATACCACTAGTGGTTGAGAAACGCCTCTGTGGTGTTGTCTCAAAGGGAGAATAGGGTGAGCCTTCATGGCGTAGGTGTGCCTTCGTGGTAACATCCACTCCTCTAACGGTGACTAGCTTCCCTCCAAGGAAGTGAACATGGGCATACATCCTCGTCTCCCGGAGTTGCGGTTATTCCTAACCCTAACTCTCTACTTGTGGTTACTTGTCTCGTTACACTTACATACATTATATTGTGCCTGCCTACTTACGTGTTTGTGTTGTTTGCTTAGTACTTTATGCTCACGTGCAATTGTTAGGCTCATCTTCATATTCCGCATTATTGCCTAAAATTGCCAAGGAACAATTAAAATTTGTAATTGTACCTATTCACCCCCCTCTAGGTCCATCTCGATCCTTTCAATGGTACAAACAGAAATCGAAAAACAAATTCAAAGCCAATATAAGCAAGAAGAACAAGGCATTGAAAGGCCGCCAAGCCTCAATATCAAATGCTATTCAAGGGCCACACAGCCACTCAGTTACTCCTTAATTCAAACCTATAAGCCGGGCCTCACATGACCAATCGCTGTTTTAACTTTTACAAGTTCAAGGTCTTTATAAGATCGACTGTCAAGAGTATGGCGAGTCATTCCAAGATTACCTGGTCGGAGTAGCAAGCATACAAAGGCAGGATAACCCGGATTTTTTGGTGAATACACTTGGCGTACAAGCCTATTACAAGGGACAACAAAGCTCTATTTAGTTAACAAGGAGCCCCCAAGTAATATTTTGATCAAGGCGTACAAGCCGGATCAGTAGGGTAGTCATACCTATGCTCAATGAGCAGGAAGCCCCCAAGTAATTTGCAATCAAGGCGTAGAAGCCGGATCAAGAGGGTAGTCATAGCTATGTTCATTTGGACAGGAAGCCCCCAAGTGACCTTATGAATTGACAATAAAGACTCGGATGCTCAGGAATGAAACGACAAAGGCCCTAAATTATTAGGGATGTCGGCTTTATTATACTAATCATAATATATATATTGGTAGAAATATGTACATCACAAGAGCCAGTAGCTCAGGTGTAATAAGTCCGAAGATGAGCAATATTCCACGGGCGATGGGTCTCCTCCTCCGACATGCGGGAATCCTTATGGTCTCGAACATCAATAAGGTAGTATGACCCGTTGTTCAGATTATTGCTGACCACAAAGGGCCCTTCCCAAGGTGGGGATAGCTTGTGCATATCAGTTTGATCCTGGATGAGCCGGAGCACCAAATCCCCTTCTTGAAAGGTCATGGTTTTAACCTGGCGGATGTGATAACGACACAGATCTTGCTGGTAAATCGCCGAATGAGCTACCGCAAGGTCACGCTCCTCATCCAAAAGATCAAGAGCATCCTGACATGCTTTCTCATTATCAGTTTTAACATAAGCCGCCACACAAGGCGAGTCGTGACGTATGTCACTAGGGAGAACTGCCTCTACACCATAAACCATGAAGAAAGGTGTGTAACCCGTAGACCTGTTGGGGGTAGTATTGATACTCCATAGCACTGAGGGCAACTCTTCCATCCAACAACCCGGCGTCCTCTGCAAAGGGACCGTAAGCCGGGGTTTGATACCTCTCAAGATTTCTTGATTGGATTGGCCCTCTCAACTTGTCTATTAGACTGGGGGTAAGCCATGGACGACACATCAAGACGAATAAGTTCTTGATGATAGAATTCTTTCATTGCACCCTTAGACAGATTAGTACCATTATCCGTAATGATACTATGGGGGTTTCCAAAATGAAAGATTACCTTTTTGATGAATTGAACTGCCGTTGGTGCATCACATTGGCTGGCCGGCTCAACTTCAACCCACTTTGTAAACTTGTCAACAGCCACTAGGAGGTGCGTCTTTTTGTCCTTGGACCTTTTAAAAGGTCCAACCATATCTAGTCCCCAGACTGCAAACGGCCAAGTAATTGGAATCATCCTCAATTCTTGAGCCGGCACATGAGCTCGTCTAGAAAATTTCTGACAGTCATCACATTTACTGACCAAATCTTCTGCATCAGCATGAGTCGCCAGCCAATAAAATCCATGACGAAAAGCTTTAGCAACGAGGGATTTAGAGCCAACATGATGACCGCAATCTCCTTCATGAATCTCCGTTAGAATTTCACGGCCCTCCTCGGGAGAGATGCATCATTGGAACATTCTTGTAACACTGCATCGGTGTAACTCACCATTGACAATAGTCATTGACTTAGACCTTCGGGTTATTTTCCTGGCCAAAGTTTTATCATCAGGTAACCCGCCCCAGGTTATATAAGCCAAATATGGAATAGTCCAATCCGGAATAACATGGAGAGCCGCCACCAACTGTGCCTCCTGGTCAAGAATTGCAAGTTCCTCCTCTGTAGGAAATTTAACTAATGGATTATGCAAAATATCGAGGAAAACATTAGGGGGGCACCATCTTATGTTGAGACCCCAGTTGGCTTAAAGCATCAGCAGCCTAATTTTTCCCGCGATCAACATGCTCCACTTGATAACCCTTAAAATGACCAGCGATTGTATCAACCTCTCAGCGATAAGCCGCCATGATTGGATCCTTGGAATCCCAAGTTCCTGAAACTTGCTGAGCCACTAAGTCTGAGTCGCCAAAACACCTCACCCAGCTTAGATTCATCTCTTTAGCCATCCGAAGACCATGGAGCAAGGCTTCATACTCGGCTGCATTGGTAGTACAAGGAAACATCAACCTCAAAAAATAACAAAAATTATCACCTCATGGGGAAGTCAAAATAACTCCAGCCCCCGAGCCTGCCAATTGCGTGGATCCATCAAAGTGAATAGTCCAATACATGCTATCCGGCTTTTCCTCAAGCATCTGCAACTATGTCGAATCATTGATGAAATCTATCAGGACCCCGACTCAATGCCACATCGATCTAGCATGTAACACCTCATATCACTTTGCGGCCTCACGCACGGTATTCCCACGGGTGTCGCCTTACCTTTTCCCGGGACCGTTTGCGTCTTTTGGCACACGTATATGATGGTGTCGCTAGCATCCATATGAGAAGGATCCCGGGCTGACATGGCTAGTCGTAAACCCAAAGTGGCACAAACTTACAGGGACAGGCATCCATGACCCAACATCGAACGTGTCGGTCATCAGCGAGTGAATCCAGGCTGTAGCACTGGGCTAGCAGGACTCCGGTGAACCGGGCTGTAGCGGGCTAATAGGACTCCGGTATTCATCGCGTGACATTTCCCCAAAGGGACAGACACAGGAACGAAGAAGGACACATGCCGGCCAGCCTAAGTGTTCTGGAGCAGTAGCAAGCTACCATGGCTCAGTGGAAACACTAGGAGACATTTCCCCGTAAGAGGGGCTACTAAAGATAAACAACTAGATGGTCAGATCCCACACATACCAAGCATTTCAATAACATACACACAATATGCTCGATATGTGCAAATACAACATGGCATCACAACATGACTCTACAACTCAAGTATTTATATTCAATAGGCTCCGAGGAGCGAGATATTACAATCATGGGTCTCATGACCCAACACTCAGAGCATACAAGTCAAAGCACAAGCGGAAGCTATCATGTCTGAGTACAAACATCTATAAATGAAAAAGGCTGAGAAGCCTGACTATCTACCAGATCCTGCCGAGGCACAAGATCGTAGCTGAGGTAACAAGCTAAACGTCGAAGTCCACGCGAAACTACTAGTGAGACTGAAGTCTCTCTGCAAAAACATAAAATAGGCAAACGTGAGTACAAATGTACCCAGCAAGACTTACATCAGAACTAACTACATATGCATCATTATCAACAAGGGGATGGTGGGGTTTAACTGCAGCAAGCCAGCTTTGACTCGGTGGCTATCCTGAACTACGACTACAATGTAACTCTTTTGAGGTGGCGCACACGAGTCCACATATTCCCCATATCAATACACCACTATGGATCCGCTCCCGTCTCCCTACGAGAGCGCCATCCATAGCACTCACGCTTATCTTGCGTATTTTAGAGTATCCACTTTCACTTGTCTATGAACTGATATAAGCAACCCAGAAGTCCTTTTCCGCGGACACGGCTATTCGAATAGATGATGTTAACCCTGCAGGGGTGTACTTCTTCATACATGTTTCCACCACTTAGCGTCTGCACACGACATGTGCTCGGCAGACTTCAAGCGAAAGCCGACGTGGGTGTAGACCACGACCTACCTAAACACTCAAGTCTCTAGTCCAGGTTTATCGCCTATTCGGGTTCCATCCATGAGGAGATCCGGCCGGAGTTTCGCTCACAGCCCCAAACGATGTGAACAGGGTTCCGTGACACCAAACGGGCGCCCGGTTTACCCGGCCACGTACCTACCGCATCATAGCCCACCCCTACGGTCAGCGCTGTCCACGGCCTCCAGCATACTACAAACACCAGAAACTACTTGCAACTCCTGGACAGAGGACAAGGGTGAATAAGAAGTCGAGCGGGGTCATATTTCAGGGCCCAATGTATGGTAGTAGCTGAATCATGGATCACAAACACAGAACTCAGTTCCTGAGGACGGCTGCAATGAGACAACCCACCATGTACTCCTACATGGCCTCTCACTGCTACCTTTACCAAATCGTGTTCACACACTTAGCTCACACACAGTAGAACATGTTCACACACCTCTGATTCATCCCTGATGAATCAGACCTGACTCAACTCTAAGCAGTAGCAGGCATGACAAACAAGCAAGAATGAGTAGGCACAACAGGGCTCAAACAACTCCTACTCATGCTAGTGGGTTTCATCTATTTACTGTGGCAATGACAGGTCATGCAAAGGATAAAGGGGTTCAGCTACCGCAGCAAATAACAGTTGAATCGATGTTGTCCTAATGCAGTAAAAGAGAGCAGGAGCGAGAGAGTGGGATTGTATCGGAATGAACAAGGGGGTTTTGCTTGCCTGGCACTTCTGAAGATAACATTGAGTCTTCATCAGTGTCAACGATCACATCATCGGTATCGCGTCTATCGAGAGGGGACAAATACCGGCAACACAGAAAGGAACACAATCAATGCAATGCACAATATGATGCATGCTCATGACATGGCAATATGAATGTGTTTTGAGCTAATGCAACTAGCAACAGATTAAATGAAGTTGGTTTGAATATAATATTCAAATTCAAACTCCATATGTGATTATTCAAATGCCATTTAATTGATTTGTGCTAAACAGCAGCTATAAGTTGTTCTGACATGCATGAAAATGGTACAGATGGATTCCTTGAATTTTTCTGATAATTTTTCATATATAATTTATTTAATTTGGAGTTACGGTTAATTTTCTATGAATCTTAGAAGTTTTAGGCATTTTCTGGAATTTTCTGAATATAAATAAATCCAGAAAGCATTACTGCGTCATCCTGACGTCATGATGACGTCAGCAGGTCAACTGGGCGCCCTAGGTCAAACCTGACGTGTGGGGGCCACACGTCAGTGACACAGGAGCTAATCCCGGTCAAACCCAGCGCTGACTGGGGTTTGACCAGGGTGGGGCCCACTGTCAGTGGCTGTGGGTTTAATTAGTTGGGTCATTAACACTAATTAAGCGTGCCACGTTGGCAGTCGCCGGAGTATCGCCGGCGGCGACCATTCCGCACGGCGGCGCGGCTCGGATTTGAGCTAGGGGCGATGGTTTGGCGCGCGGTTTGGCTCATTAGAACGTCCGCGACGCGGCGCGTCCAGCGGTGGCTGTGGCCGCGGCTGGGGTGGCCGGAGCCGACGACGGCGATGGCAAGTGCGGCGGCCGGAGCTTCGGGTTCGAGCGGGGCGAGGCCACAGAGGACGGGAGGGATGGCTAAGGGGCTCACCGAGCTCCTGAAGATGCTAGGAGCACGGTGTCGTGCTCGGTTTCGAGCCTTGCTGGCTGCAGTGACGGCGGCGACATCGCCGGCGGCGTGGGGTTCTCGGCTCATTGTGAACGGCGGCTAGAGAGGGAGGTAGGGCATGGGGAGAGGGGGAATCGGGTCAGAGGCTCACCGCGGAGCTGCAGGGAGGGTTAGGGGGCTCGGGGGCGCGCCGGAGTGGCCGAATCGACGGAGAAGGGCGCCGGGGCCGAAGCTTGGAGATGATGACGATGGCGGCTGCTCGGGGCCTTTCTGGTCGCGTGAGACGTCGAGGAGGTCGAGGGAGGCACTGCGGAGCTCGGGAGCGCGTCGGGGAGGAGAGGGGGTGGCGGTGGCCGCGAGGGCAGCGAGGGTCAGCGACGGTGGCGCTCGGCCGGTTGTGTGCGAGAGGGACGGAGAAGGGGAGGGGCGATGGGAGAGGTCGAGGGGGTTCCAGGGGGGTGCGTGGCGTCACCGGGGCATTGAGGAGGAAGCAGGAGGTGGCCAGGGGAAGCAGGAGGTGGCCGGGGCAGCGTCGGCGCCCGCCACGCACCTGTTCGTCCTCCTGGCTGAGGAGGAAGATGACAAGGGGGAGGAGGTGGGCTGGGCCGGCCAGATGGGCTGGCCAGCTGTTGGGCTGCGGGTGGGCTGCCAGGTAAGCTGAGGTAAGTTCTCTCTCTCTGCTTTTATTTATTGTTTTCTATTTTGTTCTGCTTTGTTTTGGTTTAGCAAAAATACTAAACCATTTTATAAAATCCTGAAAATAATTATGTGGCTAGAACTAAAATATACCAAACCACATAAAATGTTCCAGTAATTATTGGACATATATTATTTATATATAATATATATATATCAAATGCAAATAGCTATTTATTTAATTCAAAGGCCCAAAATAATTAACTCTGAGATACCAAAAATATTGTTTTGAGTTCTACCTCTTTGCAATATTTTCAGAGACTAGGAGGAACATTTTCTTGGACTTCTTTGAGGAGATTTTAATGTTGATCATTTTTAGAAGGTTTCTGAGGCTTTGAAAATTCCTCAATTCAAATTTCATTTGAATTAAAACATGATGCTCACATGAGGTCTAGCCTAGTGCATAACAGGACCAGGGATGTGACAACTCACCCACACTAAACAAAAATCTCGTCCTGAGATTCAAGCGTAGGGTAAGGTGAAGGGGGAACGCAACTAGTACAATCTTCACGATCCCGGTTGCACTTCATAGGAACGTTGATTCGATCACCATTATTGTCTTGAAGTCTTGCTCTGAGAAATCCTGCCAACATGACCTGGAGAGAAGGAGACTCTAGAAGGGTCGATCTCCTCGAAGATCGTACAACTCAGGATTAACTCACGGAATGAGACATAGAACCATCTCTCGGGTTGAGACACGAGATACACATCAAGAGGGGTGGAAAGAAACGGATGACGAAGGTTCACTAGGTAGACAATAATTCCACACTTAAGAAGGTGGTAAATGATTGTTAACGTAGAGAGGAGTTGACTTGCCACAATACCATAATGGGGCACCTTAGGGAAGGTGACTTGTGGAAATATCCCCTTAAGTGGCAAAAAGAATTACCTTTGATTCAGAGATCATTGAAACTCTTTATACCAGCCTAAGGAAAATCTCGAGCGATCGTTTGGAGGGGTTCGGTAGAATGGCATACTCGGACTTGGATGATGTGGATTACCTTGTTGAAGACAACGTAATGGATGAATTTGCTTACCACCGGAAATGGAAGAGACCCATGGTAGAATGGCACATTGGCGGTGCAAGCTGGGAACGAAATGCAAATGCTGGGAATGATTCTGGTAACTGGGGGAAGAACCCAACAATAGAGAGTGAATTCACTGTTTGAGAAGTTATAGCATAACCGAGGAAGTTGAGAGCAACCCTAGTTAATGCCGATGGTAACACCTAACGCTTGTGCGTGCTCTCAAGAACTTGAGCATTTCCACAATCATCAAGGTTTTACCAACATCCGTGTCAAGGATCCTGGCAACACAACTTGCTACCATGATGAATGATGATGGATGATGCAGATGCAAAGGAAGATAACACTTTCTCAGATTTCACTCTTGGCGGGGCCAAGGAAATAAAATCTGGATAATCGACCGAGAGACATTTAGCACTCCGCTTCTAATGTTCTCCTTGATGTGCTAGTGTATCCCATTCATAGATATGGTTTGATAACTAGAACATCAAGTAAAAGGTCGGACTTCGGGAGCAATAGAATCCATAAGGAATAGTTACAGAGGTAAATCCTACGAAATCCTTATGGGGATGTGGCCAATTTCTTCAATCAAGATACTACAATAATAGGTCTTCCGGCTGGGTGTGTTGGCCATGATATCCACTTAAACGGTTATCGAGGGACCAATATTATAGTTCTTGGGAAGTGTTCCAACCATCATATCTGCCTGAGATTCAGACCTGGTTGGTGTCAGAATATTCTAGACTCATCGAGTCTAGGAAGAAAAATGAAAGTTTGCAACATAAATCGACGAGATAACGTTGCGAGATTCTCGGGGAATGAACTACGATAGTAAGCTCCAAAACATGAGCTGGTTCTGCTACAAACATGCGAACACGCTGTCCCAGACAAACATGACCACGTGGTAGTCTTATAATAAAACACTACCGAGTTCAGGTGGGGAACCATCAACGAGGATATCAAAATCCTTGCAGAAGGCATGCTCTTAAGAAGGAACTTCTTCTCCTTGAACAAATCAATCAGTGGCTTGGTGTGCTCGGAACACATATGGAATGAAGGTTGCAAGTCTCCAAACCATAGAATACTTCGCACATATGCATGACTGACTTGCGATGATTCCAGAGGAAGCAAAACTAACTTTCTCAAATTCACGGCGGCAACTTTCACCAAATGCACGTGTATAAGAGGAAGTCACTCCTTTCATCAAACAGATACTTCATGAGCTAGCATGAAGAAAATGCTTCAAAAGTTTACAACACTAACTTGTTGTCCAACAAGACCATGGAGGAGATAAGGATGTTGTCAATGGGTTCAACAACAATTCATCTGGGTTTCCTTTTAAAAGAAATTCCATAGTTAAGTGAACAAGTGATAGCATTGGTCAGACCAAAGATGTAAGGGTGTATGCTCGAGGGATCAACCACGAGTAAGACAACATTACGAGCATCATTGGTACTGATTTGATTTGACGATAGCCCACACTCAAATCAAAGGATTGATAAGACAATAGGTCCAGCAACTGATCATAGGGACCAATCGATGAAGATATCATCGTTCTTCAACACACACTACACTAGAATATCCCTTTGGAACGAACTAAGTCATGCAAGATTTTATCTTCCAACTCTCCAAGTTGTTGTCTAGCTTAACCAACTAGCTCCGGGATATCCAACACAGATTCTTGGAGAAAGGGTGGTTCACAAGAAACCAACTTGATCACGAGCCCAACATAACAGTCAGGAAATAACCCGGTAACGCTTCCAAGAAGATATTTGGAAAGTCACGAACCACCGGTATGTTACTAAGCTCGAGAACAATCTTGCCTTTCAGGGCAAGACGATATGATCAAATGAGCGAGGACTTGACAAAATCCTAACTCATCAATCGAAATGTGCACCAGGAAGATGGACAAGGTAGCACGATAAATCTTAGAATGATGATTCAAGAACAAACACGTTAAGAATGAGGTTATTGTCCATTTAACTACCAAGCAACAAGGTTGCTAGGAGTATTGATTTCACACATCACGATTCACTTGTCGACATTCCGGTTATAACCACACGGAACCGAGGAATGAGTAATGATGGCGAGAAGTATCATTGTACCAAGAGTTCATAGGATGGTGTGCAATTCCTATAACAATCCCGATATAAAAGATGGTAATACTCCAAGGTAGAACAGAGCAAAAGCTGGATTAGCAATTTGTTCTGCGGAGCACAACTTCTTTGACCCAATCCTGGATATGGAAGAGGTACTGGAGTTTGTTTCTCCTAGTCATTCCGCGATAGAATGGCTTGACGGACCACAAGAGTAATAGGCATTGATAAACGAACGCACACATACTCTTGACTATCAATTGATAGACGAAGGTCAGTAGACAACTAAAGAGGGACAACTCAAAGGAACATATAACTTTCTGAGTTGTGGATGCATAGATTAGTATGTCGAACCAAGTTCAACATAATTCTTCCGGATAACCCATGCAGAAAGGTTGAGCTGGCAGAGTCACAATATAGCAAGGAGAACTCATCGAGAGCACTCTTGTTGACATCTTTTGGTTCAGAAGAACTCCTGCCAAGAATGGTTCATGGTAATTGGAAGAAGGATGTACCACGAACCTCGAGAACTATCGCAAAGGTTACTAATATCCTAAAGGAACTAGCAAACACTATCAACATGAGGTAAGTAGAGTGAATCTCGGGTTCAAAACCCAGGAGTAGAATACCTACTACTAAGTAGCATCACGGAATGCTTTCGAGAATAAAGGCCAAAATCATCACGCTAGGACACAAATCATGGCTAGACCACTAGATGATCCCCTGAGACACCTAGGGTCATAATAATATCTCCAACATATATGTCAAGGTAACGGAGTACCTCAACTTACTGATTAGTGTGGTTAATCTGGCCCATGGGAACATTGAAACGGGAAGAAAGGATTTGCAAATGCATCAGACTACTTAGAAACCTGGGATGACTCGGACAGCATAACGGCTGTAAATGCTCAGAAAAGATTTGAGACATTCACAAAAATGGTGGCATAACCACTCAGAAGCACAATATCAAGGTTTCGAGATCAACAATTAACATACGAAAGTAGTAGGAACTGAACTGAGACTTAAATCCAACAATCTTATAAGTCCACTGATTAGTAACACGTGATCCTAATAGAAAGAAGAGATAGCCTAGTTCTTAATCCCCATAGAAGAGAAGATGATGTCTCAGATCAGAAGGCCATGAGGTATAAGGAGTAAAAAGAGCCTTACGTTCCATCCCACAATCAATTCCCCTACATATAACTAAAGAATTTCTAGACTCAACATCGACCAGTTTGGCTTGGTAATCCTACAGGCAGTCAAGCTCTGATACCAACGCTGTCAGGACCCCGACTCAATGCCACATCGATCTAGCATGTAACACCTCATATCACTTTGCGGCCTCACGCACGGTATTCCCACGGGTGTCGCCTTACCTTTGCCCGGGACCGTTTGCGTCTTTTGGCACACGTATATGATGGTGTCGCTAGCATCCATATGATAAGGAGCCCGGGCTGACATGGCTAGTCGTAAACCCAAAGTGGCACAAACTTACAGGGACAGGCATCCATGACCCAACATCGAACGTGTCGGTCATCAGCGAGTGAATCCAGGCTGTAGCACTGGGCTAGCAGGACTCCGGTGAACCGGGCTGTAGCGGGCTAACAGGACTCCGGTATTCATCGCGTGACATTTCCCCGAAGGGACAGACACAGGAACGAAGAAGGACACATGCCGGCCAGCCTAAGTGTTCCGGAGCAGTAGCAAGCTACCATGGCTCGGTGGAAACACTAGGAGACATTTCCCCGTAAGAGAGGCTACTAAAGATAAACAACTAGATGGTCAGATCCCACACATACCAAGCATTTCAATAACATACACACAATATGCTCGATATGTGCAAATACAACATGGCATCACAACATGACTCTACAACTCAAGTATTTATTCAATAGGCTCCGAGGAGCGAGATATTACAAACATGGGTCTCATGACCCAACACTCAGAGCATACAAGTCAAAGCACAAGCGGAAGCTATCATGTCTGAGTACAGACATCTATAAATGAAAAAGGCTGAGAAGCCTGACTATCTACCAGATCCTGCCGAGGCACAAGATCGTAGCTGAGGTAACAAGCTAAACGTCGAAGTCCACGCGAAACTACTAGTGAGACCGAAGTCTCTCTGCAAAAACATAAAATAGGCAAACGTGAGTACAAATGTACCCAGCAAGACTTACATCAGAACTAACTACATATGCATCATTATCAACAAGGGGATGGTGGGGTTTAACTGCAGCAAGCCAGCTTTGACTCGGTGGCTATCCTGAACTACGACTGCAATGTAACTCTTTTGAGGTGGCGCACACGAGTCCACATATTCCCCATATCAATACACCACTATGGATCCGCTCCCGTCTCCCTACGAGAGCGCCATCCATAGCACTCACGCTTATCTTGCGTATTTTAGAGTATCCACTTTCACTTGTCTATGAACTGATATAAGCAACCCAGAAGTCCTTTTCCGCGGACACGGCTATTCGAATAGATGATGTTAACCCTGGAGGGGTGTACTTCTTCATACATGTTTCCACCACTTAGCGTCTGCACACGACATGTGCTCGGCAGACTGCAAGCGAAAGCCGACGTGGGTGTAGACCACGACCTACCTAAACACTCAAGTCTCTAGTCCAGGTTTATCGCCTATTCGGGTTCCATCCATGAGGAGATCCGGCCGGAGTTTCGCTCACAGCCCCAAACGATGTAAACAGGGTTCCGTGACACCAAACGGGCGCCCGGTTTACCCGGCCACGTGCCTACCGCATCATAGCCCACCCCTACGGTCAGCGCTGTCCACGGCCTCCAGCATACTACAAACACCAGAAACTACTTGCAACTCCTGGACAGAGGACAAGGGTGAATAAGAAGTCGAGCGGGGTCATATTTCAGGGCCCAATGTATGGTAGTAGCTGAATCATGGATCACAAACACAGAACTCAGTTCCTGAGGACGGCTGCAATGAGACAACCCACCATGTACTCCTACATGGCCTCTCACCGCTACCTTTACCAAATCGTGTTCACACACTTAGCTCACACACAGTAGAACATGTTCACACACCTCTGATTCATCCCTGATGAATCAGACCTGACTCAACTCTAAGCAGTAGCAGGCATGACAAACAAGCAAGAATGAGTAGGCACAACAGGGCTCAAACAACTCCTACTCATGCTAGTGGGTTTCATCTATTTACTGTGGCAATGACAGGTCATGCAAAGGATAAAGGGGTTCAGCTACCGCAGCAAATAACAGTTGAATCGATGTTGTCCTAATGCAGTAAAAGAGAGCAGGAGCGAGAGAGTGGGATTGTATCGGAATGAACAAGGGGGTTTTGCTTGCCTGGCACTTCTGAAGATAACATTGAGTCTTCATCAGTGTCAACGATCACATCATCGGTATCGCGTCTATCGAGAGGGGACAAATACCGGCAACACAGAAAGGAACACAATCAATGCAATGCACAATATGATGCATGCTCATGACATGGCAATATGAATGTGTTTTGAGCTAATGCAACTAGCAACAGATTAAATGAAGTTGGTTTGAATATAATATTCAAATTCAAACTCCATATGTGATTATTCAAATGCCATTTAATTGATTTGTGCTAAACAGCAGCTATAAGATGTTCTGACATGCATGAAAATGGTACAGATGGATTCCTTGAATTTTTCTGATAATTTTTCATATATAATTTATTTAATTTGGAGTTACGGTTAATTTTCTATGAATTTTAGAAGTTTTAGGCATTTTCTGGAATTTTCTAAATATAAATAAATCCAGAAAGCATTACTGCGTCGTCCTGACGTCATGATGACATCAGCAGGTCAACTGGGCGCCCCAGGTCAAACCTGACGTGTGGGGGCCACACGTCAGTGACACAGGAGCTAATCCCAGTCAAACCCAGCGCTGACTGGGGTTTGACCAGGGGTGGGGCCCACTGTCAGTGGCTGTGGGTTTAATTAGTTGGGTCATTAACACTAATTAAGCGTGCCACGTCGGCAGTCGCCGAAGTATCGCCGGCGGCGACCATTCCGCACGGCGGCGCGGCTCGGATTTGAGCTAGGGGCGATGGTTTGGCGCGCGGTTTGGCTCATTAGAACGTCCGCGACGCGGCGCGTCCAGCGGTGGCTGTGGCCGCGGCTGGGGTGGCCGGAGCCGACGACGGCGATGGCAAGTGCGGCGGCCGGAGCTTCGGGTTCGAGCGGGGCGAGGCCACAGAGGATGGGAGGGATGGCTAAGGGGCTCACCGAGCTCCTGAAGATGCTAGGAGCACGGTGACGTGCTCGGTTTCGAGCCTTGCTGGCTGCAGTGACGGAAGCGACATCGCCGGCGGCATGGAGTTCTCGGCTCGTTGTGAACGGCGGCTAGAGAGGGAGGTAGGGCACGGGGAGAGTGGGAATCGGGTCAGAGGCTCACCACGGAGCTGCAGGGAGGGTTAGGGGGCTCGGGGGTGCGCCGGAGTGGCCGAATCGACGGAGAAGGGCGCCGGGGCCGAAGCTTGGAGATGATGACGATGGCGGCTGCTCGGGGCCTTTCTGGTCGCGTGAGACGTCGAGGAGGTCGAGGGAGGCACTGCGGAGCTCGGGAGCGCGTCGGGGAGGAGAGGGGGTGGCGGTGGCCGCGAGGGCAGCGAGGGTCAGCGACGGTGGCGCTCGGCCGGTTGTGTGCGAGAGGGACGGAGAAGGGGAGGGGCGATGGGAGAGGTCGAGGGGGTTCCAGGGGGGTGTGTGGCGTCACCGGGGCGTCGAGGAGGAAGCAGGAGGTGGCCAGGGGAAGCAGGAGGTGGCCGGGGCAGCGTCGGCGCCCGCCACGCACCTGTTCGTCCTCCTGGCTGAGGAGGAAGATGGCAAGGGGGAGGAGGTGGGCTGGGCCGGCCAGATGGGCTGGCCAGCTGTTGGGCTGCGGGCGGGCTGCCAGGTAAGCTGAGGTAAGTTCTCTCTCTGTCTGCTTTTATTTATTGTTTTCTATTTTGTTCTGCTTTGTTTTGGTTTAGCAAAAATACTAAACCATTTTATAAAATCCTGAAAATAATTATGTGGCTAGAACTAAAATATACCAAACCACATAAAATGTTCCAGTAATTATTGGACATATATTATTTATATATAATATATATATATCCAATGCAAATAGCTATTTATTTAATTCAAAGGCCCAAAATAATTAACTCTGAGATACCAAAAATATTGTCTTGATTTCTACCTCTTTGCAATATTTTCAGAGACTAGGAGGAACATTTTCTTGGACTTCTTTGAGGAGATTTTAATGTTGATCATTTTTAGAAGGTTTCTGAGGCTTTGAAAATTCCTCAATTCAAATTTCATTTGAATTAAAACATGATGCTCACATGAGGTCTAGCCTAGTGCATAACAGGACCAGGGATGTGACAAAATCCACAAGTGCTTGAGACTTGATAGCCGTCAGCGGCATATACTTCAAACCATGAGGTCCAAGCTCAATAGCCCACTTGGCTACCCGACCTATGGCTTCTCTACTTTGAATAATATCTCCTAAGGGAGCAAAACTAACCACAGTGATGGGATTACCAAGGAAATACTGCTTCAATTTATGACTAGCCATGAACACGCCATAAACCAGTTTCTGCTAATGCAGATATCTCTGCTTATATTCGACGAGCACTTCTCTAACATAATAAACCGGCATTTGAACCGGATATTCCTTGCCCAACTCTTTCCTTTCCACCACAACTGCCACACTGACAGCTCTGTTGTTGGCACTACATATAAAAGCAATGTCTCCTTCTCAATAGGACCTGCAAGAACCAGCGGCTTAGCCAGTTGTCTCTTAAGCGCCTCAAACGCATCATTAGCCGCATCATTCCAAATAAAATCATCTAATAAAGAGGAATAGCCTTTTCTCCCAGACGGCTTATAAACCGGCTCAAAGCTGCTATACGACCTTCCAATCGCTGGACGTCATTGATACAGGCCGGGTTAGCCAAAGAAGTGATAGCCTTGATCTTCTCCGGGTTAGCCCCAATGCCTCTCTCAGAGGCCAAGAAACCCAATAGTTTGCCTGCTGGCACACCAAAGACACACATGGTCGGGTTAAGAATCATCTTATAGACCCGGAGATTGTCAAATGTCTCTTTCGAATCATCTATCAAAGTCTCCTTCCTGGATTTCACAATAATATATCCACATAGGCGTGAACATTGCGTCCAATCTGGTCATGGAGGCAATTCTGAACGCACCGCTGATAAGTCGCCTAGGCACTCTTGAGCCCGAAAGGCATAGACACATATCAGAAGGCTCCAAAGGGAGTGATGAAAGTTGTCTTCTCCTGGTCCTTAACCTCCATCTTGATCTAATGATAACCAGAATAAGCATCCGGAAATCTCAAACGCTCACAACCCACCATAGCATCAATAATCTGATCAATACGAGGGAGAGAAAAAGGATCAGCTAGACAAGCCTTATTAAGATCTGTATAATCCACACAGATATGCCAAGAGCTACTTTTCTTAATCACCAGCACCGGGTTAGCCAACCACTCTGGATGAAAAACTTCAACGATGAATCGAGCAGCCAAGAGTCGAGCCACCTCTTCACCGATGGCCTTGCGCCACTCTTCGTTAAAATAATGAAGGAATTGCTTGACCGGTTTAAACTTTGGATCAACATTAAGCATGTACTCAGCGAGTTCCCTTGGTACACCTGGCATGTCAAAATGTTTCCATGCGAAGATGTCCCGGTTCTCATGGATGAACTCGATGAGCGCGCTTTCCTATTTCAGATCCATATTAGCTCTGATGCTGAACTGCTTGGATGAGTCGCTAGGAACGAAATCAACTAACTTAGTATCAGCTATTGTCTTAAACTTCAACAGGGGGTCATTCTCTATAGTTGGCTTCTTCAAAGGTGTCATATCCGTTGGGTCAACATTATCTTTATAAAACTTTAAGCCTCAATGGCACAAGCCGACTCAGCATACGCGGCATCACCTTCTTCACAATCCAGAGCGATCTTCCTATCACCGTGCACTGTAATGGTACCTTTATGACCCGGCATTTTAAGCTGCAAATGAACATAACAAGGTTGTGCCATAAATTTGGCATAACCCGGCCGCCCGAACAAAGCGTGATGCGGGCTTTTGATCTTTACCACCTCAAAGGTCAATTTCTCAGCTCTGGAATCATGTTCATTTCCAAAGGCCACCTCCAAATTTATCTTACCAACTGGATATGCCGACTTACCAGGCACCTCCCATGGAAAATAGTAGAAGACGTCTTAAGATCTTTGTCCGCCAAATTCATACGACAAAAAGTATCATAGTAAAGGATATTGATACTACTGCCCCCATCCATGAGCACCTTTGTAGGCTTATACCCTCCTACCTGAGGAGCAACCACCAATGCCAATTGACCCGGATTGTCAACCAGGGGCGGGTGATCCTCACGGCTCCATACGATAGGCTGCTCAGACCACCTCAAATATCGAGGCATCACCGGCTCAACTGAGTTCACCGCCCGCTTATGGATTTTTTCGATCCCGTCTGCACAGACTTGTGGCGAACACATGATATTGACCACTATTCAGCTGCTTTGGATTGCTCTGATAACCATAATGATGTTGCTGGTTCCCTTGGCCACACTGCTGATTAAAACCACCTTGATTGCCTTGGCCCTGAAAACCAGAGCTTGAACCACCACATCCAAAACTAGGTCCATGAGAGCCGGATCTTGAACCTCCATGCGGGCCATGATTATTCTTGAAAAAAATTAGAGTTTTTATACTCCCTCATGATGAAGCGATCCTTCCACATATGACTGGTCGGCTTCTCCTGAGTGTCGTGCTTTGGGCAAGGCTGATTCATCATGGCCTCAAGGATGAACTTTGGCCCCCCAAATCGGGGAGCTAGCGTTTTCCCTTTACGATGCTGATTATTACTCTGCATATTGGTGTTAGCCACAAAGTCTAAACCGCTGTCGGCCTTGCGCTTACCGTTGCCACCTTCACTCGTTGTATTATGCTGTCCTTTTGCATTGCCACTCTTTTTCCCTTTGCCAGCTTTCTCCTCATCAGACTCAGGGCCTTTAGTATTATCAGAGTCAGCATATTTGACGAGAGCCGGCATGAGCTCCCCCATATCATTCAGTTGCGTTTAAGACGGCCCAGTTTCTGCTTAAGGGGGATGAAATGGCAATTATTCTCCAACATCAGGACTACTGAACCGACATTGATACTCTCCGATGAGTGTATAACGGCTGAGATCCGGCGCACCCAATTGTTGTTGACTCTCCCTCACCTTGGACGCAAGAGTCTAAATCCAGAATCAACATAGGCTGCTTACATGTGTCTTTAAATTTTTGGATAAAATGCGTTTTCAACTCTGCCCATGATCTAATGGAGTAAGCGGGTAGCCCTTTCAACCAAGTACAAGCCGGCCCATCCAACATCATGGTGAAATACATAGAACATGTAGCATCACTAACATCCAACATCTCCATAGCCATCTCATAGCTCTCAATCCAAGCCTCTGGGGGTTGATCTACCGTGTAGTTAGGCACGTTACGGGGGCCCTTGAAATCCTTAGGCAAGCGCTCATTGCGTAGAGCCGGCACTAAACAAGGCACACCCAAGGTTCTAGAGGTCACTCCTACCTCTATAGACGCAGATGAATAAAACGGAGATTGCTGTTGAGCCGCTAACTAAGCCGCCAGCTCAGCCTCATGCCACACTCTGCCCTGGTCCACCAAAGCCTGAGCATCATTTCCAGCACGTGGCGGGTCAGGCCTACAAGGCTGATAGTGGTGTCATTCACTGCTCGATAAAGCCGGTGAATCAATGTGTCTGCTATAACTCCGGCTTGGACGCGGGGTTGAGTGAATCCATTCACGACTGTATGAATAAGCCGCCTGTTGAGCCACAGCCGTCTGAAAAAGTTCTCTGGATCACCGTATCTCCATCGCAGCTGGTGATTCATCTTGAACAGGGAGAGCCACCAATCGAGTAGCTATCATGTTATCCAGAGGATTAGAATAATGACCCAGGGTGTTGGAACATGCTGAGGAGGAGTTAAGTTCACCCGTGGGGGATCTGCAGCTCGTCGTTGAACCGGTACTCCAGCCGCGGGCATCTCAACGGCCCGATCCACAGCAGGCGGGTTACTGGTTCCTGCCCCAGGCGTGTTGAAAAGGTTTCTTGCTTCATAAACTGGGGGTAAACGACTTGCATGCCTTCTATTAAAGACAACATTTGATGCGTTCCGATCCAAGCTCAAGCGAAAAAATTCTGTTTGAATTTGCTCTGCTTCCCTCTCCAAGGCGGCTCGTTCCGTCGCCATCCAGGTGTTCTCAGTGTTAAGATCCTCCTTAGCTTGAACTATCTCATCACATAACTTTGGAACGTCCACATTATGTTGCGCTTGGTTCACTGGGGTTACCTCCACCGTCAGCATCGTTGCCAGAGCCTCCAACACTTCGGATATAACTTGAGCCGGCAGGCGCACAGGGCCTCTTGCCCCGTCTGTTGTGGCAATTGCTAAACTAGATATCATTGCTGCCGCAGTTGAAGAAGTCTGCCCTGGTTGCGTACCGATCACGAAGATCGCAACCCAGCTCGGCGGCTCATAGGGGTCTGAAATACTGTCGCCATCGTAATAGCCCCCAAGCCTACCATCCTACACTTGATACATGGAGTTGGTCTTGCCGGTTGAGCCTTCACCGGAAACAGATCCTCCTTCCAGATCCACTCCTTGAGTAAAGCCAACAAAGACACGCTTCGGGGCGGCTTGAACCTTGGCGGATCGCGTGCGCTGAGCCGTCTCGATGATATCGGCGCAGGTGTCCCGCTCAGCTTCTGACTCACCAATCTTGACGATGAAGACCTGAATCCCGCTAAAGGGGACCCGGTACCCGTACTCGATTGAGCAGCCTCGGGTCCCTAGCCCGCATCGTCGATGTAGAGCTTGCCGCGACGACTCTTAGTCATCCGGCCCATAGTGTATCCCTTCAGCCCTGCAAAGTTGCCCTTCAAGAACTCGAAACCACCGTGTGATGGCCCCACGGTGGGCGCCAACTGTCGTGGACTTAACATGGCAGATGCCCTAGCAAGAGGACTTAGGTGTGGAGCCATTGCCGCTAGGTTCGCTTGAAGGGTTAAATGAGACAAATGACACAGAGTGTTTTTACCCAGCTTCGGCCCCTCTCAATGAGGTAAAAGCCTACTCCTGCTTTAGGTTGTATTGCTTGGGTTTCGATTACCAGGGAGCGAATACGCTTGACCTAGTTCCCGACTTGTTGTTTCTTGAGTTAATCTACCGTCGGGTCACTGCTTTATATACACAGGTAGATGCCCGGCGGCTTAGAGAGTCCTGGCCGGCTCATACCGACTCCTGCCTGCATCTAGAGTATTAAGTTCATAAGAACAGAGTAACGCATTAAGAAAGATGACATGATGTAGAGGGATAAACTCATGCAATATGATATAAACACCATCTTTTTATCCTCGATGGCAACAATACAATACGTGCCTTGCAACCCTTTCTGTCACTGGGTAAGGACACCGCAAGATTGAGCCCAAAGCTAAGCACTTATCCCATGGCAAGAAAGATCAATCTAGTAGGCCAAACCAAACTGATAATTCGAAGAGACTTGCAAAGATAACTCAATTACACATAAAAGAATTCAGAGGAGATTCAAATATTTCTCATAGATAAACTTGATCATAAACCCACAATTCATCGGATCTCGACAAACTCACCACAAAAAGAGTTTACATCAAATAGATCTCCACAAGAGGGGGAGAACATTGTATTGAGATCCAAAAAGAGAGAAGAAGCCATCTATCTAATAACTATGGACCCTAAGGTCTGTGGTAAACTACTCACAACTCATTGGAGGGGCTATGGTGTTGATGTAGAAGCCCTAAGTGGTCGATTCCCCCTCCGGCAGAGCGCCGGTGAAGGCTCCAAGATGGGATCTCGCAGATACAGAAGGTTACGACAGTGGAAATTGTGTTTCGTTGGATCCCTAGATGTTTTCGGGGTACGTAGGCTTATATAGGAGGACGAAGTACGTCGGTGGCTGTCGGTGTCAAAACCGGCGGATCTCGGGTAGGGGGTCCCAAACTGTGCGTCTAGGCAGATGGTAACAGGAGACAAGGGACACGATGTTTTTACCTAGGTTCGGTCCCTCTCGATGGAGGTAAAACCCTACTCTTGCTTGATTAATATTGATGATATGGGTAGTACAAGAGTGGATCTACCACGAGATGAGAGAGGCTAAACCCTAGAAGCTAGCCTATGGTATGATTGTTGTTCGTCCTACGGACTAAACCTCTCCGGTTTATATAGACACTAGAGAGGGCTAGGGTTACATAGAGTCAGTTACAATGGGAGGAGATCTTCATATCGTATCGCCAAGCTTGCCTTCCACGCCAAGAAAGTCCCATCCGGACATGGGACGGAGTCTTCAATCTTGTATCTTCATAGTCCAGGAGTCCGGCCAAAGGTCATAGTCCGGCCATCCGGACACCCCCTAGTCCAGGACTCCCTCAGTAGCCCCTGAACCAGGCTTCAATGATGACGAGTCCGGCGCGCAAGTTTGTCCTCGGCATTGCAAGGCGGGTTCTTCTCCAAATTCCCTGCACCCGTCGAATAGTGTCCGGCTTCTAGTGCGTGCTGCTCTCCTCGGCTTCTGTGCCCCATAATGACCATCTTCCATGTGTCAAACAAATGCGGAAAGCCAGGGTTTTTTTTATTTAACCCCCCAGTTGCGTTAATGAACCGCCCATAAAAGAGACGGGGATTTAGATCCAATTCACACTATCTTCCCTCCGCGAGCCTTCATCGGAGTGCCTTCGACAGGGATCCATTCCACCATGGCCGGTCAGTGCAGCTCCTCCTCTCGCCTCTCCAGCCCTCGGCCCGGAGATTGGGGGCGGTGTTCCGTCCCGCATAGCGAGCTAGTAGTGCTTCAGTCCAAGGGGCTCCTCCCCCAGCTAATATGGTCCCAGTTCGAGCCGGGATTGCTACCTATAGCAACAAAGGGCAGGCGAAGAGCGTCCCCAATCCTTCTCAAGGAGAGCGGGTATGCCTTGTCCCTTATTTGATAAGAGGACTCAGATTTCCAATTCATCCGTTTCTCCGAGGGTTGCTGGAGTTCTACGGCCTCCAGCTACACAACCTCACGCATGCCTCCATTCTGCACATTGCGGGCTTCGTGGCTCTCTGCGAGCTGTTCTTGGGCGTTGAGGCCCATTTCACGCTGTGGAAGAGGTTGTTTTGCCTCGTGCCCCGTTCTCAGGAGGGGTCTATTTATCAACTGGGCGGAGCCGAACTATGGCGCATCGCTGGAACCGGATATCTATCCGGTACCCCAAAGAGGACGTTCGAGGACTGGCCCTCAGAGTGGTTCTATATAGATGACGTCCCCCTGCCGGACCCTGTATGGATCAGCCTCCCTGAGTTCAATAATGCTCCGTTGAAGAAGCGCCTGAGCTGGCGCCCGCGGAACCCTTAGAGGGAAACTGACAGGGACGTCCTTTACCTGATGAGCCGGATAAGGTTGTTGGCTCATTCCGGACTGACCATGATCAAGGTCATGGCCATATGCATTACGCGAGGGGTGCAGACGCTTCAATACAGAGGCCACCCGATGTGGGATTTCAACGGGGAGGACGACGCCACTCGGTGCGGTCGTAAGGGGCCAGATTCGGCCGCCACTTTAACGAGAATCTTATCCGCTTTGTACAAGGGATAAGAAGAGGAATTCCTCCATGCCAACCTGGAGGGCGGATTCTCCATGTACAATCCTCCAAGTTGGGTGAGCGAACATTTTCACCTGCCTACCCACTTTCGAAATTCCCATTGTTGAGTACTTAGTCCAATAGTGTTAAAGCAGGAGCTGCGCCAGACTGTGAAGGAGATAAACAGCCCTCCTCCACAACCCAAGGACCCGGAACAGTCCCTCGATCCGGACTCCCAAGAGGACCCGGACTTATGTGTGGAGTTAATTGATGGGGTGTTTCATCAATTGAGTAAGGACAACACCCTAGTGGCTATTACGGCCGACTATCCCGAACTACTTCTAGCCTCAAAGGTAACCGAGACCGAAGTCCCAGTATTTTCAAGGAGATCCATCCATGCTTTATCTTGAATGCCGTGAACTAATAGTGTTTCGTTTTGCAGGGTAAATCCTTGAGGCGGAAGGCCGAGCCCGTGGTGGGGAGCCAACAAGGGCCGCTGAAGCCAGGCGGGCCAAAAAGAAGTGCGGACCAGATCGAGATTCCGGCGCAACGGTACGGCGTGCGAATTTAACGCCTAGGGTTTATGCCCTCAAGTCATACTAACACTCATGCTTTTCTTAGAAAGAAGAGAGCCCGCCGGACTATATCCACTGGCCAGGGTTCAAGGTCGGGTCCAGAAGCGGAGGCGGACATGGGGCGCACCTCGGGCGTTCCTCCGACAGAGGACGTAGACGGGCTATCTGCCACCAATTCAGAGGTGGAGAGTGCCATGAACCATAGACATCGCCTGACTGTTCTTCGTGACCCATGTTTTCCCCCAGAGGCGTTGGACGCCTTTAATACAGGAGATGCGTATCTCCGTGCCGCTCAAAATGGTCTAGCCAGAGCCACAAAGCAGTATGTAAAAGACATACAGGTGAGTAAAATTGAAGGTTATATATGTCAGTAGCCCCCGAGACTTGAAACAGTGAAGATAACTGTTTTAAGGATCATGTGCTATGCAGTGTCTTACAAAGAAGAACACGCAACTATCCCAGGAGCTTGAAGAGTGCAAGGCCCAACTTGAGGCCGCACTGGCCACTTCAGATAATGCCAAGGGGACGCCCTTAGATAATATACGCTTTGAAAGATAATTCCGTTGTGAAGTGCGGCATGTGTGCAACTCTGACAAGAATAGTGCAGATGGGGCCGGAGTAAATCCAGACAAGCAACAACTCCTACGCCAACTGAAGGCTGGCGAGAGCGTGCTGACCAGGGTGAGGCAAGAGAAGAACAAACTTCAAGACACCAATATCCAGCTGGGCGAGGAACTAAAGGATGTTCGTATTCAGCTGTCTGCTTCCGTAAAGGAGAATCGGCGACTTTGACGCGGCATTTTTAGTAAGTGCTTGAACGAATCTTCGAAAAAAGAATTCAGCGAGGAAGTCGATTGACAGAGCTATGTCTGTAGGTCTGCTGACAGGTCGTCCTGCGGAGGAAATGCCCGGTTCAACAGGGGACCTTCTTCCCGAGCTATTGCAACTGCACGAACGAGTTCGACAGGCAATGCAGGGCGTCGTCCAGGCTATGTGGCCATCCCTCTCCATGCCAGAAGGCCTTGGGGAGCTTGCAAAGAAGCTGGAGGGAGTGCGGTGGCGCTTCCGATTGTGGAAGATATCGGCCTGCCGTCAAGGTGCCAGGGAGTCCTGGGCCATGGTGATGACTCGATACACGAAGGCTGACCCAAACCATATGGCCGAGGTCGGTGCTATGGGTCCTGACGGAAAGGAGATCCCTGTCAGCTTAGTATATGGCCAGGTAGAGCTGGCTGCAAAGTATTCTCAACATGACTGTAAATTAGACCGCCTGTTGGATGGTATTGAAGAAGAATATACCGAGTCAGATTGACTCTGTAATTTAAAATGACATGAAAAATGCCTTCTAGCCGGATTGTAGATCGTTTATCATTGCGGACCTTTTCGCTTCGACCTCTGGACCCTATAGTGCGGAGTGTGTCCGACTACCCTCTCGATTATGTAAGAACCGGGGCATGCATGGAGACAAGGCGTAGGGGTCATAATTGCTTTAGCACACAAGTGCCCAACTAGTTATGTTATATTACATGGTTAGTAAGAAACATCTTCCACGGAGAATAATTCCGTTAGGGGTTCCTTTCCCTGGGAGGCATGCCCTAAAGTGCATGTCCGAACTGCTAAAAAGGGCAGAAAAGCATTTGGGGGCAGATAGATTGTCAGGACCCCGACTCAATACCACATCGATCTAGCATGTAACACCTCATATCACTTTGCGGCCTCACGCACGGTATTCCCACGGGTGTCGCCTTACCTTAGCCCGGGACCGTTTGCGCCTTTTGGCACACGTATATGACAGTGTCGCTAGCATCCATATGATAAGGAGCCCGGGCTGACATGGCTAGTCGTAAACCCAAAGTGGCACAGACTTACAGGGACAGGCATCCATGACCCAGCATCGAACGTGTCGGTCATCAGCGAGTGAAACCAGGCTGTAGCACTGGGCTAGCAGGACTCCGGTGAACCGGGCTGTAGCGGGCTAACAGGACTCCGGTATTCACCGCGTGACATTTCCCCGAAGGGACAGACATAGGAACGAAGAAGGACACATGCCGGCCAGCCTAAGTGTTCCGGAGCAGTAGCAAGCTACCATGGCTCGGTGGAAACACTAGGGAACATTTCCCCGTAAGAGAGGCTACTAAAGATAAACAACTAGATGGTCAGATCCCACACATACCAAGCATTTCAATAACATACACACAATATGCTCGATATGTGCAAATACAACATGGCATCACAACATGACTCTATGACACAAGTAAATATTCAATAGGCTCCGGGGAGCGAGATATTACAAACATGGGTCTCATGACCCAACAATCAGAGCATACAAATCAAAGCACAAGCGGAAGCTATCATGTCTGGGTACAGACATCTATAAATGAAAAAGGCTGAGAAGCCTGACTATCTATCAGATCCTGCCGAGGGCACAAGATCGTAGCTGAGGTAACAAGCTAAACGTCGAAGTCCACGTGGAACTACTAGTGAGACTGAAGTCTCTCTGCAACAACATAAAATAGGAAAATGTGAGTACAAATGTACCCAGCAAGACTTACATCAGAACTAACTACATATGCATCGTTTTCAACAAGGGGATGGTGGGGTTTAACTGCAGCAAGCCAGCTTTGACTCGGTGGCTATCCTAAACTACGACTGCAAGCGACTCTTTTGAGGTGGCGCACACGAGTCCACATATTCACCATATCAATACACCACTATGGATCCACTCCCGTCTCCCTACGAGAACGCCATCCACAGCACTCACGCTTATCTTGCGTATTTTAGAGTATCCACTTTCACTTGTCTATGAACTGATATAAGTAACCCAGAAGTCCTTTTCCGCGGACACGGCTATTCGAATAGATGATGTTAACCCTGCAGGGGTGTACTTCTTCATACATGTTTCCACCACTTAGCGTCTGCACACGACATGTGCTCGGCAGACTTCAAGCGAAAGCCGACGTGGGAGTAGACCACGACCTACCTAAACACTCAAGTCTCTAGTCCAGGTTTATCGCCTATTCGGGTTCCATCCATGAGGAGATCCGGCCGGAGTTTCGCTCACAGCCCCAAACGATGTGAACAGGGTTCCGTGACACCAAACGGGCGCCCGGTTTACCCGGCCACGTGCCTACCGCATCACAGCCCACCCCTACGGTCAGCGCTGTCCACGGCCTCTAGCATGCTACAAACACCAGAAACTACTTGCAACTCCTGGACAGAGGACAAGGGTGAATAAGAAGTCGAGCGGGGTCATATTTCAGGGCCCAATGTATGGTAGTAGCTGAATCATGGATCACAAACACAGAACTCAGTTCCTGAGGACGGCTGCAATGAGACAACCCACCATGTACTCCTACATGGCCTCTCACCGCTACCTTTACCAAAACGTGTTCACACACTTAGCTCACACACAGTAGGACATGTTCACACACCTCTGATTCATCCCCGATGAATCAGACCTGACTCAACTCTAAGCAGTAGCAGGCATGACAAACAAACATGAATGAGTAGGCACAACAGGGCTCAAACAACTCCTACTCATGCTAGTGGGTTTCATCTATTTACTGTGGCAATGACAGGTCATGCAAAGGATAAAGGGGTTCAGCTACCGCAGCAAGTAACAGAAAAATCGGTGTTGTCCTAATGCATTAAAAGAGAGCAGGAGCAAGAGAGTAGGATTGTATCGGAATGAACAAGGGGGTTTTGCTTGCCTGGCACTTCTGAAGATAACATTGAGTCTTCATCAGTGTCAACGATCACATCATCGGTATCACGTCTATCGAGAGGGGACAAATACCGGCAACAAAGAAGAAATACAATCAATGCAATGCACAATATGATGCATGCTCATGACATGGCAATATGCATGTGTTTTGAGCTAATGCAACTAGCAACAGATTAAATGAAGTTGGTTTGAATACAAGATTCAAATTCAAACTCCATATGTGATTATTTAAATGTCATTCACTTCATTTTCTCTAAACAGTAGTGATAAGTTGTTCTAACATGCATGAAAATGGTACAGATGGATTCCTTGAATTTTTCTGATAATTTTTCATATATAATTTATTTAATTTGGAGTTACGGTTAATTTTCTATGAATTATTGAAGTTTTAGCTATTTTCTGGAATTTCAGAATTAAATTAAATCCAGAAAATGAGTTATGACATCAGCACTGCGTCATGCTTGCGTCAGCAAGTCAACAGGGCTGCCCCGGGTCAAATCTGACGTGTGGGGGCCACACGTCAGTGACACAGGAGCTAATCCCGGTCAAACCCAGCGCTGACTGGGGTTTGACCAGGGGTGGGGCCCGCTGTCAGTGGCCTAGGGGGTTGATTAGCGGGGTAGTTAGGCCCTAATGACCGGCCACATCAGCTCCTGCCGGAGTTTCGCCGGCGGCGACCATTCCGCACGGCGGGGGAACGCCGGACTTGCGCTAGGGGCATCGGATCGACGCGCCAAGGGCACCAGGAGGTAGCCCGCGCCCGTGCGCATCTAGGGGAACCAACGGGAGGTGCGGGGGTGGCCGGGGTTCGCCGAAATGGAGCCCGAGGCGGCGGCCGGAGTTCGGGCGAGACGCGAGCGAGAGCTAGGGGCACAGGAAGGCGAGCTGGGACGTGCTACGGCTTGTGGAGACGGTCTGAGCACGATGGTGCACTCAGGTGGGAGCTCCAGTGGCTCTGGCCACGACGGCGACGAGGCACGGCGGCGGCGAGCTTCGGCCGCGGCGGAGCTATGGCCTAGAGCTCGCAAACGCGAGGGGAGAGAGAGGGGTTCTGCACGGAGGCTCACCGCGGAGCTGTAGGGAGGGTCAGTGGGCTCGGGGGCGCGCCGGAGTGCAGCGAATCGACGGCGACGACCTCCGGTGGCCGAGGAGGGGAACGGCGACGTGGGCGGCGATGCAGGGCGTTCGGGGCCTCGTGGCTTGGTGGAGAGGAAGAGGGGGTCGAGGCGGAGCCTCTGGGCTAGTCGGGGGAGCGAGGGAGGCCCGGCGGCCATGGCTACGGCGAGCGGCGCTCTCAGGTGCGTTCGGTGACGAGAGGGAGGGAGAACAGAGGAGGAGGAGGGGGTCCAGAGAGAGAGAGGCGGTCGAGGGGGGTCGAGGCCGTCTCCGTGGCGTCGCGAGGGGGTCGGGGAGGCTGCCACGGCGAAGCAGGAGGTGGCCGGCGTCGGCGCGCGTGCGTCCAGCACGCAGCTGCTTCGTGCGCTGGCACGGGAAGAAGACAGGAGAAGGGGGCCAGGTGGGCTGGGCCGCTGGGGGAGCTGGGCCGGGCAGGTAAGCAGGTAAGTGGCCCAGGTGGCCTCTCTCCCCTTTTTTTTCTATTTTGTTTCTCTTTTCTATTTCTGTAGTTTTGTTTCTGATTTAGTTTATAGCCCAAATCATTTTAATAAATCCTGCAAATAATTGTGGCCATTAAAAGAATTATTACAGAGGCCCTTAACTATTTTCAGAATTGTTGGAGCATTTAAAAATATTAATAGTATTTAAATGCCCCAATTCAAATACAATATGGATTATTCAAAAATCCATAATGGCCCAAAAATATTGGCATCATTTTTGGTAGAGGTTTTTCACCTTTGTCAAAAATCATGAACATTTTTGAAAGCCATTTGGACTTACTTGAAAGTATTTTAGGTGAACCTAGTGAATTCCTTTAATGCTAGGGTTTGAGCAATCCCCATTTCAAATTTCATAAAATTTAAACATGTTGCATGGATGCTAAAGCAAAAACAAACAAGGGCTGATCTGGGGCTGTGACAGCTCACCCCCACTAACAAAAATCTCGTCCCGAGATTCAAGCGTAGGGTAAGGTGAAGGGGAAACGCAAACTAGTATAATCTTCATGATCCAGGGTGCACTTCAAATGAACGTTGATTTGAACACCATCATTGTCTTGTCGTCTTGCTCTGAGAACTTCAGCTAATCATGACAAGAAGAGGAAAGGAAAACTCTAGAACAATCGATCTTCGAGAAGACCGAACAACTTAGGATCAACTCATGGGATGAGATATAGCAACATCTCTTGAGCTGAGAGACGAAGCACAGATCCGAAGAAATGGAGTAAGACAAATGACGAGGGTTCGCTAAGTAGACAACAATTCCAGACTTAAGAATGTGGCGATCGGTTGTCAACGTAGCGAGGAGTTGGATTGCCATGATACCACAACGAGGCATCTTAGGGATGGTGACTCGTAGATATATCCCCTTAAGTGGCAAAAAGAATTACCTTTGATTCAAAGATCATTGAAACTCTTTATACCAGCCTAAGGCAATCACAAGCAATCGATTGGCGGGGTCGGTAGAATGGCATACTCGGACTTGGATGATGTGGATTACCTTGTTGAAGACAACGTAATGGATGAATTTGCTTATCACCGGAAATGGATGAGACCCATGGTAGAATGGCACATTGGTGGTGCAAGCTGGGAACAAAATGCAAATGCTGGAAATGATTCTGGTAACTGGGGAAGAACCCAACAATAGGGAGTGAATTCGCTGTTTGAAAAGATCATAGCATTGCCGAGGAAACTGAGAGCATCCCAATTAGTGTCGATGATAACACCTAGCGCTTGTGCGTGCTCTCAAGAACT
This sequence comes from Triticum aestivum, assembly GCF_018294505.1. Taxonomy (NCBI): domain Eukaryota; kingdom Viridiplantae; phylum Streptophyta; class Magnoliopsida; order Poales; family Poaceae; genus Triticum; species Triticum aestivum. The sequence goes on along the minus strand of NC_057804.1, from coordinate 278,742,245 downwards.
TGAGCATTTCCATAATCATCAAGGTTTTATCAACATCCGTGTCAAGGGTGCTGACAACACAACATACTACCATGATGGCTAATGATGGATGATGCAGATGCAAAGGAAGATAACACCTTCTCAGATTTCACCTTAGCGAGGCTAAGGAAACAAAATCTGGATGATCGACCGAGAGACATTTAGCACTCCGCTTCAATGTTCTCCTTGATGTGCTAGTGTATCCCATTCATTGAAATGGTTTGGTATCTAGAACATCAAGTAAAGGTCGGACTTCGGGAACACAAAGATCCATAGGGGCAACTAGGGAGTAAATCCTACAAAATCCCTATGGGGAGGTGGCCAATTCCATCAAATAAGATACTATAATAATAGGTCTACCGGATGGGTGTGTTGGCCACGACATCCACCTTACCGGTTATCGAGAGACCAATATTATAGTTCTTGGGAAATGTTCCAACCCATCATATCTGCCTAAGATTCAGATCTGGTTGGTGTCAGGATATTCCAAACTCATCGAGTCTAGGAAGAAAAATAAAAGTTTGCAACACAAATCGACGAGATGACGTTGCGAGATTCTCGGGAGACGAACTACGATAGCAAGCTCCAAAACATGAGCTGGTTCTGCTACAAACATGTGAACATGTTGTCCAAGACAAGCATGACCACAAAGTAGTCTTATAATAAAACACTACCGAATTCAGGAGGGGAACCATCATCGAGGATATCGAAGTCCTTGCATAAGGTATACTCTTAAGAAGGAACTTCTTCTCCTTGAACAATTCAATCAGTGGCTTGGTGTGCTAGGGACACATATAGATTGAAGGTTGCAAGTCTTCAAACCACAGAATTCTTCGCACGTGTGCATGACTGATTTGGAATGATTCCAAGAAAACAACATTGACTTTCTCGAATCCACGGCGGCAACTTGCATCAGATGCACATGAATTAAAGGAAGTCACTACCTTCATCCAAACATATGCTTCATGAGCTAGCATGAACAAATGCTTTCAAAAATTTCCAACACTAGCTTAATGTTCAACAAAATTATGGAGGAGATAAGGATGTTGTCAATGGGCTCAACAACAATTCATCTAGGTTTCCTTTTAAAAGGAATTCCATAGTTAAGTGAACACGGTGATAGCATTGGTCAGACCAAAGATATAATGGTGTATGCTCGAGGAATCAACCACGAGTAAGACAACATTACGAATATCGTTGGTTCTGATTTGATTTGACGATAGCCCACACTCAAATCAAAGGATTGATAAGACAATAGATCCAGCAACTGATCACAGGGACCAATCGATGAAGATATCATCTTTCTTCAACACACACTACACAAGAATATCCCTTTGGAACGAACTAAGTCAGGCAAGCTTTTATCTTCCAACTCTCCAAGTCGTTGTCTAACTTAACCAACTAGCTCAGGGATATCCAACACAGATTCTTGGAGAAGGATGGTTCACAAAAAAACCAACTTGATCACGAGCTCAACATAGCGGTCAGGTGACAACCTGGTAATACTTCTGAGAAGATATTCAGAGAATCACGAGCCACCGGTATGTTACTAAGCTCGAGAACAATCTTGCTTTTCAGGGCAAGACGATATGATCAATAGAGCAAGTATTTGAAATAATCCTAACTCATCGATCGAGGAGTGAACCAGGAGAATGGACTAGGTAGCATGATCAATCTTAGAATGATGATTCAATAACCAACACACTAAGAATAAAATTATTGTCCTTTAACTACCCAGCAACGAGGTTGCTAGGCGTATTGATTTCACACATCACAATTCATTTGTCGGTATTCCGGTTGCATCAACACGAAGACCGAGGAATGACTAATGATGGCAAGAAGTATCACTGTACCAGGAGTTCATAGGATGGGGTGCAATTCCTATAACAATCCCGATTTAAAGATGGTAATACTCCAAGGTAGAACAGAACGAAAGCTGGATTAGCAATTTGATCTGCGGAGCACAACTTCTCTGACCCAATCCTGGATATGGAAGAGGTACTGGAGTTTGTTTCTCCTAGTCATTCCGGAATAGAATGGCTTGACAGACCACAAGAGTCATAGGCATCGATGAATCGAACGCACGCATACTCTTGACTATCAATTGATAGACGAGGGTCAGAATGCAACTAAAGAGAACAACTCAAAGGAACATATAACTTTCTGAGTTGTGGATGCATAGATTAGTATGTCGAACCAAGTTCAACATATTTCTTCCGGATAACCCATGCAGAAAGGTAAAACTGGCAGAGTCACGATTTATGAATGGAGAACTCCTCAAGAGTACTCTAATTGTGATTTTTTGATCCAATAAACATCTGCCATAAACGGTTCATAGTATTTGGAAGAAGGAAATACCACGGACCTCGAGGACTATCGCAAAGGTTACTAATATCCTGAAGGAACTAGCAAACACTATCAACATGAGGTAAGTAGAGTGAATCTCGGGTTCAAAACCCAGAAATAGAATACCTACTACTAAGTAGCATCACGGGATGCTTTCGAGAATGATGGCCAGAATCCTCACACTGGGAGCACAAATCATGGCTAAATTACTAGATGATCCCCTAAGACACCTAGGGTCATAATACTAGCTCCAACATATATGTCAAGGCAATAAAGTACCTCAACTCACTGACTAGTGTGGCTAATCTGGCCCAAAGGAACATCGAAACGGGAAGAAAGGATTTGCAAATTGCATCAGATTGTATAGAAACCTGGGATGACTCGGACAGCATAACGGCTGTGAATGCTCAGAAAAGATTTGAGACATTCACAAAAATGATGGCATAACCACTCAACATCACAATAGCAAGGTTTCGAGATCAACAGATAACATACAGAAGTAGTAGGAGCTGAACTGAGGCTTGAATCAACAATCTTATAAGTCTACGGATTAGTAACACGTGATCCTGATAGAAAGAAGAGATATCCTAGTTCTTAATCCCCGCAGGAAAGATAAGATGACTCAGATCAGAAGGGCATGAGGTATAAGGAGTAAAAAGAGCCTTACGTTCCATCCCACAATCAATTCCCTTATATAACTAAAGAATTTCTAGACTCAACTTCGACCAGTTTGGCTTGGTAATCCTACAGGCAGTCAAGCTCTGATACCAACGCTGTCAGGACCCCGACTCAATGCCACATCGATCTAGCATGTAACACCTCATATCACTTTGCGGCCTCACGCACGGTATTCCCACGGGTGTCGCCTTACCTTAGCCCGGGACCGTTTGCGCCTTTTGGCACACGTATATGACAGTGTCGCTAGCATCCATATGATAAGGAGCCCGGGCTGACATGGCTAGTCGTAAACCCAAAGTGGCACAGACTTACAGGGACAGGCATCCATGACCCAGCATCGAACGTGTCGGTCATCAGCGAGTGAAACCAGGCTGTAGCACTGGGCTAGCAGGACTCCGGTGAACCGGGCTGTAGCGGGCTAACAGGACTCCGGTATTCACCGCGTGACATTTCCCCGAAGGGACAGACACAGGAACGAAGAAGGACACATGCCGGCCAGCCTAAGTGTTCCGGAGCAGTAGCAAGCTACCATGGCTCGGTGGAAACACTAGGAGACATTTCCCCGTAAGAGAGGCTACTAAAGATAAACAACTAGATGGTCAGATCCCACACATACCAAGCATTTCAATAACATACACACAATATGCTCGATATGTGCAAATACAACATGGCATCACAACATGACTCTATGACACAAGTAAATATTCAATAGGATCCGGGGAGCGAGATATTTTAGATCCTGCCGAGGGCACAAGATCGTAGCTGAGGTAACAAGCTAAACGTCGAAGTCCACGTGGAACTACTAGTGAGACTGAAGTCTCTCTGCAAAAACATAAAATAGGCAAACGTGAGTACAAATGTACCCAGCAAGACTTACATCAGAACTAACTACATATGCATCATTTTAAACAAGGGGATGGTGGGGTTTAACTGCAGCAAGCCAGCTTTGACTCTGTGGCTATCCTAAACTACGACTGCAAGCGACTCTTTTGAGGTGGCGCACACGAGTCCACATATTCACCATATCAATACACCACTATGGATCCACTCCTGTCTCCCTACGAGAACGCCATCCACAGCACTCACGCTTATCTTGCGTATTTTAGAGTATCCACTTTCACTTGTCTATGAACTGATATAAGTAACCCAGAAGTCCTTTTCCGCGGACACGGCTATTCGAATAGATGATGTTAACCCTGCAGGGGTGTACTTCTTCATACATGTTTCCACCACTTAGCGTCTGCACACGACATGTGCTCGGCAGACTTCAAGCGAAAGCCGACGTGGGTGTAGACCACGACCTACCTAAACACTCAAGTCTCTAGTCCAGGTTTATCGCCTATTCGGGTTCCATCCATGAGGAGATCCGGCCGGAGTTTCGCTCACAGCCCCAAACGATGTGAACAGGGTTCCGTGACACCAAACAGGCGCCCGGTTTACCCGGCCACGTGCCTACCGCATCACAGCCCACCCCTACGGTCAGCGCTGTCCACGGCCTCCAGCATGCTACAAACACCAGAAACTACTTGCAACTCCTGGACAGAGGACAAGGGTGAATAAGAAATCGAGCGGGGTCATACTTCAGGGCCCAATGTATGGTAGTAGCTGAATCATGGATCACAAACACAGAACTCAGTTCCTGAGGACAGCTGCAATGAGACAACCCACCATGTACTCCTACATGGCCTCTCACCGCTACCTTTACCAAAACGTGTTCACACACTTAGCTCACACACAGTAGGACATGTTCACACACCTCTGATTCATCCCCGATGAATCAGACCTGACTCAACTCTAAGCAGTAGCAGGCATGACAAACAAACATGAATGAGTAGGCACAACAGGGCTCAAACAACTCCTACTCATGCTAGTGGGTTTCATCTATTTACTGTGGCAATGACAGGTCATGCAAAGGATAAAGGGGTTCAGCTACCGCAGCAAGTAACAGAAAAATTGGTGTTGTCCTAATGCATTAAAAGAGAGCAGGAGCGAGAGAGTAGGATTGTATCGGAATGAACAAGGGGGTTTTGCTTGCCTGGCACTTCTGAAGATAACATTGAGTCTTCATCAGTGTCAACGATCACATCATCGGTATCATGTCTATCGAGAGGGGACAAATACCGGCAACAAAGAAGAAATACAATCAATGCAATGCACAATATGATGCATGCTCATGACATGGCAATATGAATGTGTTTTGAGCTAATGCAACTAGCAACAGATTAAATGAAGTTGGTTTGAATACAAGATTCAAATTCAAACTCCATATGTGATTATTTAAATGTCATTCACTTCATTTGCTCTAAACAGTAGCGATAAGTTGTTCTAACATGCATGAAAATGGTACAGATGGATTCCTTGAATTTTTCTGATAATTTTTCATATATAATTTATTTAATTTGGAGTTACGGTTAATTTTCTATGAATTATTGAAGTTTTAGCTATTTTCTGGAATTTCAGAATTAAATTAAATCCAGAAAATGAGTTATGACATCAGCACTGCGTCATGCTTGCGTCAGCAAGTCAACAGGGCTGCCCCGGGTCAAATCTGACGTGTGGGGGCCACACGTCAGTGACACAGGAGCTAATCCCGGTCAAACCCAGCGCTGACTGGGGTTTGACCAGGGGTGGGGCCCGCTGTCAGTGGACTAGGGGGTTGATTAGCGGGGTAGTTAGGCCCTAATGACCGGCCACATCAGCTCCTGCCGGAGTTTCGCCGGCGGCGACCATTCCGCACGGCGGGGGAACGCCGGACTTGCGCTAGGGGCATCGGATCGACGCGCCAAGGGCACCAGGAGGTAGCCCGCGCCCGTGCGCATCTAGGGGAACCAACGGGAGGTGCGGGGGTGGCCGGGGTTCGCCGGAATGGAGCCCGAGGCGGCGGCCGGAGTTCAGGCGAGACGCGAGCGAGAGCTAGGGGGCACAGGAAGGCGAGCTGGGGCGTGCTACGGCTTGTGGAGACGGTCTGAGCACGATGGTGCACTCAGGTGGGAGCTCCAGTGGCTCTGGCCACGACGGCGACGAGGCACGGCGGCGGCGAGCTTCGGCCGCGGCGGAGCTATGGCCTAGAGCTCGCAAACGCGAGGGGAGAGAGAGGGGTTCTGCACGGAGGCTCACCGCGGAGCTGTAGGGAGGGTCAGTGGGCTCGGGGGCGCGCCGGAGTGCAGCGAATCGACGGCGACGACCTCCGGTGGCCGAGGAGGGGAACGGCGACGTGGGCGGCGATGCAGGGCGTCCGGGGCCTCGTGGCTGGGTGGAGAGGAAGAGGGGGTCGAGGCGGAGCCTCTGGGCTAGTCGGGGGAGCGAGGGAGGCCCGGCGGCCATGGCTACGGCGAGCGGCGCTCTCAGGTGCGTTCGGTGACGAGAGGGAGGGAGAACAGAGGAGGAGGAGGGGGTCCAGAGAGAGAGAGGCAGTCGAGGGGGGTCGAGGCCGTCTCCGTGGCGTCGCGAGGGGGTCGGGGAGGCTGCCACGGCGAAGCAGGAGGTGGCCGGCGTCGGCGCGCGTGCGTCCAGCACGCAGCTGCTTCGTGCGCTGGCATGGGAAGAAGACAGGAGAAGGGGGCCAGGTGGGCTGGGCCGCTGGGGGAGCTGGGCCGGGCAGGTAAGCAGGTAAGTGGCCCAGGTGGCCTCTCTCCCCTTTTTTTTCTATTTTGTTTCTCTTTTCTATTTCTGTAGTTTTGTTTCTGATTTAGTTTATAGCCCAAATCATTTTAATAAATCCTGCAAATAATTGTGGCCATTAAAAGAATTATTACAGAGGCCCTTAACTATTTTCAGAATTGTTGGAGCATTTAAAAATATTAATAGTATTTAAATGCCCCAATTCAAATACAATATGGATTATTCAAAAATCCATAATGGCCCAAAAATATTGGCATCATTTTTGGTAGAGGTTTTTCACCTTTGTCAAAAATCATGAACATTTTTGAAAGCCATTTGGACTTACTTGAAAGTATTTTAGGTGAACCTAGTGAATTCCTTTAATGCTAGGGTTTGAGCAATCCCCATTTCAAATTTCATAAAATTTAAACATGTTGCATGGATGCTAAAGCAAAAACAAACAAGGGCTGATCTGGGGCTGTGACATAGATAAACAAGAAAAATCATCTTTTAGTTCATCGAACGAATATTCCCTTAAGAACGCTAGCTTTCGGCTTCACCCAGTCTGAGGTACACATCCGGCTGACCCGGCAGTAACAATCGTAGAGGTGCTCCCTTTACCACCTAGCCAAACGAACGGGCATGTAGGGGTAAGCACAGGAGCCAGGCAACCCAGCTTGGCCAAAACTTACGTCATATCGATGCATATAATGGTGTATAAAAGGTTCATGCGGAAGTGTCACACATGTTTTGGGCATGAGGCCCGTTTATATAAACTTCTGATAAAGAAGCCCCCAGGTATGATGAGCGCGGATGGCGCGTCAAGTATGTGCAGACAATGCGCAGGCAAGCCCCTAAGGGCTTGGGAGAAAGAAAATGTAGAGAGAAGGAGAGAAATACTGGGTAGCTAATGAAAAATAAAAATAACAAAGGGACAGAGGAAGGAGACGAACACGGAGTCCGGTGCTAGGCGTAGAATCTTCGTAGGCGTGCTGCGTTCCATGGGTTTGGCTCGAGTCGGTTGTCCGATGCGTTTCACAGACGGTACGCTCCACCAGTTAGTACTGGGTCGATTATGAAGGGACCCTCCCATTTGGGCTTTACTTTGTCCTTTTTCTTGTCCGGCAGGCGTAGAACTAGTTCGCCAACGTTATAAGTTTTGGCCCGTACTTCTCTGCTTTGATATCTTCGAGCCTGCTGTTGATGGAATGCGGAACGGGCTTTTGCCAGGTCGCACTCCTCCTCCAATGCGTCCAAGCTGTCCTGCCGATCGAGCTCGGCTTCTCTTTCTTCGTACATGCGCACTCGAGGTGAGTCATGAATTATGTAGCATGGCAGTACTGCCTCTGCGCCGTATACCATAAAAAATGGTGTGAATCCGGTAGTGCGATTCGGCGTGGTCCACAGCCCCCAGAGTACGGAGTCAAGCTCCTCTACCCAGTGCGTGTAAGATTCCTTGAGGGATCCCACTAGCCTGGGTTTGATGCTGCTCATAATGAGATCGTTGGCTCGCTCGACTTGACCGTTGGTTTGAGGGTGATAGACTGAAGCGTACTCGAGCTTAATGCCCATGTTTTTGCACTAGAGTTTAACTTCGTCGGCCGTGAAGTTTGTGCCGTTGTCAGTTATGATGCTGCGGGGGACGCCGTAACGGTGTACAACCCCGTATATGAAGTCTATCACCGGTCCAGATTCGGCCGTCTTTACAGGCTTGGCCTCTATCCATTTGGTGAACTTGTCCACCATGACCAGTAGATATTTTTGCTTGTGGGTTCCTCCTTTAAGGGGTCCAACCATGTCAAGCCCCCAGACCGCGAAAGGCCAGGTAATGGGTATGGTTTGTAGAGCGGTAGGTGGCATGTGGCTTTGCTTAGCGAATAATTGGCAACCGACACATCGCTGCACTAAGTCCTGAGCGTCTGCCCAGGCCGTCGGCCAATAAAATCCGGTACGGAAGGCCTTGCTTACAAGGGCCCGGGCTGCGGCGTGGTGCCCGCCGAGTCTGGCATGAATTTCAGCCAGAAGGTTTCGCCCTTCCTCTTCGGAGATACACCTTTGAAGGACTCCGGTTGTGCTTTTCTTATAAAGCTCTCCCTCGTGGACTTTATAGGCTTTAGATCGCCGCACAATGAAACGGGCCTCGTTTTGGTCCTCGGGAAGTTCCTGCCTAGTTAGGTAGGCTAGGAATGGTTCTGTCCACGGGGCACTGACTGCCATTATTGTGTGGGCTAACAGGGTTGTTTCGGTGGCGGAGCCACCCACTGTGTCAGAATGTTCGGTGAGGGGCAGTGTGGTTGTGTCCGGGCTATTGTTTCCGGACTCTCCCTCCCATGATACGGATGGCTTGAACAGCCTTTCTAGGAAGATGTTGGGGGGGACGGCATCGCGCTTTGCGCCAATGCGTGCCAACACATCTGCTGCCTGGTTATTCTCCCGGGCTATGTGGTGAAATTTGAGCCCCTCAAACCGGGCTGACATCTTTAAGACGGCGTTGCGATAAGCTGCCATTTTCGGATCTTTGGCATCAAATTCTCCATTTATTTGGGATACCACAAGATTTGAATCCCCGCGGACCTCTAGGCGCTGAATGCCCATGGAGACCGCCATCCTGAGACCGTGTAGAAGGGCCTCGTGTTCGGCCGCGTTGTTGGAGTCCGTGTACATTATTTGAAGTACGTATTGGACTGTATCTCCGGTTGGGGACGTCAGAACGACGCCAGCCCCCAGGCCAGCCAACATTTTGGAGCCGTCGAAGTGCATGATCCAGTTGGAATATGCGCCATACTCTTTAGGGAGCTCGACTTCAGTCCATTCGGCGATGAAGTCGTCCAAAACCTGCGACTTAATAGCTCGCCTTGGCTTGTAATTTATGTCGAACGGGAGGAGCTCGATGGCCCATTTAGCAATCCGGCCCGTTGCGTCGCGGTTGTTTATAATATCATTAAGAGGTACTTCGGATGCCCCTGTTATTGAACACTCTTCAAAATAGTGTCGCAGCTTCCGGGATGCCATGAACACCGCGTATGCTATCTTTTGATAATGCGGGTACCGTGACTTGCATGGAGTTAGGACAGTGGACACATAGTAAATTGGTTTTTGGAGAGGGAACTTGTGTCCGTCCGTTTCTCGTTCGACGACGAGCACCGCGCTTACAACTTGATGGGTTGCCGCAATGTATAATAGCATTGGTTCTCCCGTGTTGGGCGCGGCCAGGACCGGATTTGTTGCCAGTATGGCTTTGATTTCTTCGAGTCCGGCCGTGGCGGCATCCGTCCACTCAAAGTGTTCGGTGCACCGCAGGAGGCGATAAAGGGGTAATGCCTTTTCTCCTAAGCGGGAGATAAAGCGGCTTAGAGCCGCCATGCATCCTGTCAATTTTTGTATTTGTTTGAGGTCTTTTGGGGTATCCAATTGTGAGAGAGCTCGGATCTTGGCTGGGTTTGCTTCAATTCCTCTACCGGATATGATGAAGCCCAAGAGCTTTCCGGCTGGTACGCCGAAAACGCATTTTTCCGGGTTGAGCTTAATGTCATATGTTCGGAGATTGTCGAACGTGAGCCTCAAGTCGTCTACTAGAGTATCGACGTGTTTGGTTTTGACGACCACGTCATCTACGTACGCTTCAACTGTTTTGCCGATCTAGTTGGCCAGACATGTCTGAATCATGCACTGATATGTTGCGCCGGCGTTTTTGAGCCCGAAGGGCATCGTGTTGAAGCAGAATGGGCCGTATGGGGTGATGAATGCCGTTGCGGCTTGGTCTGACTCTGCCATCTTGATTTGGTGGTAGCCAGAGTATGCATCGAGGAAACACAATGAGTCGTGTCCTGCAGTGGCGTCGATGATTTGATCAATTCGGGGGAGGGGGAAGGGATCCTTTGGGCAGGCCTTATTTAGGTCTTTGAAATCGACGCATAGGTGCCAGGATTTGTCCTTCTTTGGTACCATCACTAGGTTTGCTAGCCAGTTCGGATGTTTTATATCTCTGATGAATCCGGCTTGCAGCAGTTTTGCTAGCTCTTCTCCCATGGCTTGTCTCTTGGGTTCGGAGAAACGCCATAGAGTCTGCTTAATGGGCTTAAACCCTTTTAGGATGTTCAGGCTGTGCTCGGCCAGCCTGCGTGGGATTCCTGGCATGTCTGAAGGGTGCCAGGCGAAAATGTCCCAATTTTCTCACAGGAATTCTCTAAGTGCGGCGTCTACATCGGGATTTAGTTGTGCCCGGATGGAGGCCGTTTTTGTGGGGTCCGTTGGATGGACTTGGAATTTGACTATTTCGTCCGCTAGTTTAAAAGAGGTGGACTTGGATCTCTTATCTAGTATCACATCATCCCTGTCCACCGTGGAGCGCAACGCAGTTAGTTCCTCGGCCGCTAGGGCTTCGGATAATGCCTCCAGGGCCAGTGCGGCTGTCTTGTCTTCAGCGCGGAGCGCTGTGTCTGGATCACTTGCAAGAGTGATGATTCCGTTGGGTCCGGGCATTTTGAGCTTCATGTACCCATAATGGGGTATGGCTTGAAAAATTGTAAATGCTTCTCGCCCTAACAGAGCGTGGTATCTGCTGCTGAACGAGGCCACTTGAAATGTGACCTCCTCGGATCTGTAATTATCCGGCGTGCCGAACACCACATCTAGTGTGATTTTCCATGAACAGCACACTTCCCGGCTTGGTATTATTCCTCTAAAGGTTGTGTTGCTTCGCTCAATGCGGCTCCGGTCTATTTCCATTTTTCGCAGGGTTTCCTCGTAGATGAGGTTAAGTCCGCCGCCGCCATCCATGAGTACCTTTGTAAGTCGGAAGTCACCCACTATCGGACTCAGGACCAATGCGGCTGGTGCTCGGGCTGTCCGAAATTTAGGTTTCTCACTGGCATTAAAGGTAATAGCCGTGTCACTCCATGGGTTTATTGTTGCTACTTGGTAGACTTCGGTAAGGCTGCGAAGCGTTTGTTTCCTCGCATTGTTTGATGCAAAGGTCTCAAAGACTGTCGACACCGTACTGGCGCTTCTGGGGTGGTGTTCTTCGGATTCTGGAGTTAGAAGCTCCTCGCCACTTCTGGCCACCTGCCGGAGTATCCAACATGCTCTAAGGCTGTGAGTTGGTGTGACTTCCCCTGAACTATGAATTTTACAGGGTCCATTGAGCCATCCCTCCAGTACGGTCCCATACCCTATAGAGGGTTTTTGTTTTTTGCTGTTTGGCTCAGGTGTCTGGCAACAATGCGCCCTTTTGTTTCTGACTCGTATTGTATTCAGGGCTGGATTGTCCCAGAATTTAGTTTCGGTTTTCCGAACGCTTTCTCTCGCACAGTACTTTCATACTATGGATGGCAAGTCGGTGAAGCGTGTAATTTCGCGGCGACTTATGGTGTTGAGGATTCCGATGTCCGTGCAGTTGTTACAGAAGAACGGAATTGCTTCTTTCTCACGGTAGTCCTTTATCCTATTCATAACCAGGAGGAATCTGGCCCAATAGTGGTGTACTGTTTCCCCGGGCTCTTGCTGTATTTGGGATAGATCCCTTATAGTTGGGTGGGCGGGTGGATTTAAATCCGGAACCTCGCCCGATATAAGATTCAGGGGCCAAGAAATTTCCGAATTCAGAAGCTTGCTTTCTTGGACATTATTTAATGAATCAGGCCTGCTGCCTGACTTTAGGTTCAGGGCTTGGGCAACATCCTCCACTCTGCGGGTGTCCGGCTTGGAGGGGTCGGGAATCCGGACACATCTGGTCCTTAGAATGGGCGAAGATTCGCCGCATTGTTCTTCCACCACTTCAACATGGTGGGTGACCTAGGGAGAGTCGATCTCTCTCTAATCGGGTTTAAGCCCAATCTGGCTATAATCTGTAGTGACTCCCAGGGTGGCAATGCGATCCAAGAGCTTGTTCAGGGAAGAGAGCTCCATCGGATCTGACTATTCCACGAGTTCCGAGCTGATGTGAAGATTGCTTTCGATGGCCCAAGAGGTCATTGTCGGTGCGGCGGCCGAACAGGCGGTCATCAAAAAACTGCCAAGTCGGAGAGTTTGGCCGACAGCAAAAGCTCCTTTAGCAACAGCGCCGTCTTTAAATATGGGGTCCGGCATCCTTCCTGATGGTGATGACACAGAGGAACTCTCAATGAAAGCACCAATGTCGGTGTCAAAACCGGCGGATCTCGGGTAGGGGGTCCCGAACTGTGTGTCTAGGCAGATGGTAACAGGAGACAAGGGACACGATGTTTTTACCCAGGTTTGGGCCCTCTCGATGGAGGTAAAACCCTACTCCTGCTTGATTAATATTGATGATATGGGTAGTACAAGAGTGGATCTACCACGAGATCAGAGAGGCTAAACCCTAGAAGCTAGCCTATGGTATGATTGTTGTTCGTCCTATGGACTAAACCTCTCCGGTTTATATAGACACCGGAGAGGGCTAGGGTTACACAGAGTCGGTTACAATGGGAGGAGATCTTCATATCATCTCGCCAAGCTTGCCTTCCACGCCAAGGAAAGTCCCATCCGGACACACGACGGAGTCTTCAATCTTGTATCTTCATAGTCCGGGAGTCTGGACAAAGGTCATAGTCCGACCATCCGGACACCCCCTAATCGAGGACTCCCTAAGTGGCCGCCTGAGGGGCCCACGAGACAGGGGGCGCGTCATATAAGGGGGGCGCGCCCTACCCTCTCGTGGCCGCCTCAGCTGCTTCTTGACTTGCACTCCAAGTCCTCTAGATCACGTTCGTTCCAAAAATCACGCTCCCGAAGGTTTCCTTCCGTTTGGACTCCGTTTGATATTCCTTTTCTTCGAAATACTGAAATAGGCAAAAAAAACAGCAATACGGGCTGGGTCTCCGGTTAGTAGGTTAGTCCCAAAAATGATATAAATGTGTAAAATAAAGCCCATAAACATCCAAAAGGGGTAATATAATAGCATGGAACAATCAAAAATTATAGATATGTTGGAGACGTATCAAGCATCCCCAAGCTTAATTCATGCTCGTCCTCGAGTAGGTAAATGATAAAAAAGAAATTTTTGATGTGGAATGCTACCTAGCATAATTCTCAATGTAATTTTCTTTATGGTGGCATGAATGTTCAGATCCAAATGATTCAAAATAAAAGTTCAGATTGATAAAAGAAATGGTAACACTTCAAGCATACTAATCAAAGTAATCATGTCTTCTCAAAATAACATGGCAAAAGAAAGTTCATCCCTACAAAATCATATAGTTAGGCTATGCTTTATTTTCGTCACACAAAGATGTTCCCAACTTCTATACCCCCGATGACAAGCCAAGCAATTGTTTCATACTCAAATAATCTCAAACTTTTTCAACCTTCATGCAATACATGAGCGTGAGCCATGGATATAGCACTATGGGTGGAATAGAATATGATGATGGGGATTGTGTGGAGAAGACAAAAAATGAGAAAGTCTCACATTGACGAGGATAATGAACGGGCTATGGGGATGCCCATCAATTGATGTCAACATGAGGAGTAGGGATTGCCATGCAACGGATGCACTAGAGCTATAAATGAATGCTCAACAAAAGAAAACTAGTGGGTGTGCATCCAACTTGCTTGCTCATGAAGACCTAGGGCATTTGAGGAAGCCATTGTAGGAATATACAAGCCAAGTTCTATAATGAAAAATTCCCACTAGTATGAAAAGGACAACTTATGAGACAAACTATATGAAAAACATGGTACTATTTTGAAGCACAATATATGAGACTCACTACATGAAGAACAAGGTGCTACTTTGTGGCACAAGTGTGGAAAAAGAGATAGTAACATTGCCCTTTTATTTTATTTTTTATTTTTTTTCTTTTTCTTTTTTCTTCTTTTTTTTCTTTTTTTCTTTTTTTTCTTTGGCCTTTTTTTGGCCTTTCTTTTTTTTCTTAGTGGGCAATGCTCTAATAATGATGATCATCACACTTCTATTGATTACAACAGATGAATTACAACTCGAAACTAGAACAAGATATGATTCTATATGAATGCCTCTGGCGGTGTAGAGGGATGGTGCAATGAATCAAGAGTGACATGTATGAAAAATTATGCATGGTGGCTTTGCCAGAAATACGATGTCAACTAGATGATCATGAAATGGCAATTTGACAAAAGTAGAGTATGTCATGATGATGATGAACGGAACGGTGGAAAGTTGCATGCAATATATCTCGGAATGGCTATGGAAATTCCATAATAGGTAGGTATGGTGGCTGTTTTGAGGAAGATATAAGGAGGTTTATGTGTGATAGAGCATATCGTATCACGGGGTTTGGATGCACCGGCGAAGTTTGCACCAACTCTCAATGTGAGAAAGGGCAATGCACAGTACCGAAGAGGCTAGCAAAGCCGGAAAGGTAAAAGTGCGTATAATCCATGGACTCAACATTAGTCAAAAGAACTCATATACTTATTGCAAAAGTTTAGAAGTCATCAAAAATCAAGCACTACGCGCATGCTCCTAGGGGGATAGATTGGTAGGAAAAGACCATCGCTCGTCCCCGACCACCACTCATAAGGATGCACAAGCCAGGTCCACTTCATGTTTCAAATTTGTTACACAACTTTAACCATACGTGCATGCTACCTCCATATCTAGCAGGACTTGCTAACTTCAACACAAGCATTCTTTAAATTCATAATCACCCAACTAGCATGACTTTAATATCACTACCTCCATATCTCAAAACAATTATCAAGTATCAAATTGATCATAGCATCCAATTCACTTCGTATGATAGTTTTTATTATACCCATCTTGGATGCCTACCATTCTAGGACCAATTTTATAACCAAAGCAAATACCATGCTGTTCTAAAAGGCTCTCAAAAATATATAAGTGAAGCATGAGAGACTAGCAATTTCTACAAAAATAAGTCACCACCGTGCTCTAAAAGATATAAGTGAAGCACTAGAGCAAAAACTATCAAGCTCAAAAGGTATAAGTGAAGCACGTAGAGTATTGTAGCAAATTCAATCAAGTGGGCTTCTCCCAAAAGGTGTGTACAGCAAGGATGATTGTGGTAAACTAAAAATCAAATACTAATATAGTACACGACGCTCCAAGCAAAACACATATCATGTGGCGAATAAAAATATAGCTCCAAGTAAAGTTACCAATGAACGAAGACGAAAGAGGGGATGCCTTCCCGGGTCATCCCCAAGCTTAGGCTTTTGGCTATCCTTGAATATCTTGGGGTGCCATGGGCATCCCCAAACTTAGGCTCTTGCCACTCCTTATTCCATAGTCCATAAAAGCTTTACCCAAAACTTGAAAACTTCACAACACAAAACTCAACATGAAATCTTATAAGCTCCCTTAGTGAAAGAAAACAAAACCACAACATAAGGTACTGTAATGAACTCATTCTTTATTTATTTTGGTGTTAAAACTACTGTATTACAACTTCTCTATGGTTTATAAACTATTTTACTAGCCATAGATGCATCAAAATAAGCAAACAACACACAAAAATAGAATCTGTCAAAAACAGAACAGTCTGTAGCAATCTATAACTAACGCAAACTTCCGGAACTCTAAAAATCCTACCAAAATAGGAAGTCCTGGAAAATTTATCTATTGATCTGTAGCAAAAAGAATCAACGCAAAATCACGTTTCTGTGATTTAACAAACCTAAATTCGTGCGTGCAAAGTTTCTGTTTTTCAGCAGAATCAAATCAACTATCATCGTAGGTTATCCTATAGGTTATACTTGGGACAAACACTAATTAAAACATAAAAACACATCTAAACAGAAGGTAGATGCAAGATTTATTACTAAACAGGAACAAAAACAAAAAACACAAAGAAAATTGGGTTGCCTCCCAACTAGCGTTATCGTTTAACGCCCCTAGCTAGGCATAAAAGCGAAGATAGATCTAAGTAGTGCCATCTTTGGCACTAAATTCCTCAATAGAGCACTTATAATCTTTAGGGGTTTCTCCCTTTTTAGCAATGATTAAACCTTTAGGCAAAAATTCAAGAAATTCTTTTGTGGCAAAAGGTTCCTTAACGATAGAGAGACAATTAGGATGAACACTTATGGATTTGAGATCCGCGTCTCCCTTACTAGAAGATTCACCCTTATTTTTAGGAACATAAATAAAGTTGGCGGTTTTGGTAGGGGTTTTGGAGTGTTTTTCATGGAAGAAAATGCCGAACCTAAGTTGGTAATTATATCCTCAAGTTTACCGATCCTAGCAGAATATAGATCTATTTTTTCATTAACTATAGGTTCTTTCTCTTTAAGATTTTTCAGAGTAACTCCAACCCTAGATCCATATTGGGTAATATGATTATGAATCTTTTTATCTAAATTTTCAATCAACTTAACAGTGGCAATTTTATTTTCAATAATATCAAGTCGTTGCATAACGTGTTCTAAAGTTAAAATAGTTCCATTAACCAAAAGAGGTGGTGGGCCAAACAAATCTAACATGGCGTTATAAGCATCAAACATATGGCTACTCAAGAAATCACCTCCGGCAACAGTATCAAGAACACATCTATTCCAAGGAGTAATGCCTACATAAAAATTGCGAAGAAGAACGGAAGTAGAAAGCTTCCTAGTAGATCTATTTTGAGCATTGCAAATTCTATGCCAAACATCTTTTAAATTTGCTCCCTCTCTTTGCTTAAAATTGATAATTTCATGTTCGGGAGTAATAATAAGGATATGAGGACTAGCCATAACGACAAGGTAAACGATCTAACACACAAGAAAACAGAAAAAGGCAAGCGAAAAAGAGAGGATGAGACTGGGAAAGAGAGGGCGAATAAAACGGCAAGGGTGAAGTGGGGGAGAGGAAAACGAGGGGCAAATGGCAAATAATGTAAATGCAAGGGAGATGAGTTTGTGATAGGTACTTGGTATGTCTTGACTTGAGCGAAGACCTCCCCGGCAACGGCGCCAAAAATCCTTCTTGCTACGTCTTGAGCTTGCATTGCTTTTCCTTGAAGAGGAAAGGGTGATGCAGCAATAGTAGCGTAAGTATTTCCGTCAGTTTTTGAGAACCAAGGTATCAATCCAGTAGGAGGCTCCTCAAAAGTCCCACGCACCTACACAAACAAACAAAGAACTCACAACCAACGCAATGAAGGGGTTGTCAATCCCTTCACGGCCACTTGCGAAAGTGAGATCTGATAGAGATAGTATGATAAGATAAATATATTTTTGGTATTTTGTAATATAGATGCAAAAAGTAAAGATGCAAATAAAAGTAAACTGGAAGCAAATATGATAAGATATAGACCCAGGGGCCATAGGTTTCTCTAGAGGCTTCTCTCAAGATAGCATAAGTATTACGGTGGGTGAACAAATTACTATCCAGCAATTGATAGAAAAGCGAATAATTATGAGATTATCTAGACATGATCATGTATATAGGCATCACGTCCGCAACAAGTAGACCGACTCCTGCCTGCATCTACTACTATTACTCCACACATCGATCGACTCTTGCATGCATCTAGAGTATTAAGTTCATAAGAACAGAGTAACTCATTAAGCAAGATGACATGATATAGAGGGATAAACTCATGCAATATGATATAAACCCCATCTTTTTATCCTCGATGGCAACAATACAATACGTGCCTTGCGACCCTTTCTGTCACTGGGTAAGGACACCACAAGATTGAACCCAAAGCTAAGCACTTCTCCCATGGCAAGAAAGATCAATCTAGTAGGCCAAACCAAACTGATAATTCAAAAAGACTTGCAAAGATAACTCAATCATACATAAAAGAATTCAGAGGAGATTCAAATATTTCTCATAGATAAACTTGATCATAAACCCACAATTCATCGGATCTCGACAAACACACCGCAAAAAGAGTTTACATCAAATAGATCTCCACAAGAGAGGGGGAGAACATTGTATTGAGATCCAAAAAGAGACAAGAAGCCATCTAGCTAATAACTATGGACCCGAAGGTCTGTGGTAAACTACTCACAACTCATTGGAGGGGCTATGGTATTGATATAGAAGCCCTCCATGGTTGATTCCCCCTTCGGCAGAGCGCCGACGAAGGCTCCAAGATGGGATCTCGCGGATACAGAAGGTTACGGTGGTGGAAATTGTGTTTCGTTGGCTCCCTGGATGTTTTCGGGGTACATAGGCTTATATAGGAGGAAGAAGTACGTCGGTGGCCGTCCGAGGGGCCCACGAGACAGGGGGCACGCCCTACCCTCTCGTGGCCGCCTCGGCTACTTCTTGACTTGCACTCCAAGTCCTATGGATCATGTTCGCTCCAAAAATCACGCTCTCGAAGGTTTCATTCCGTTTGGACTCCGTTTGATATTCCTTTTCTTCAAAATACTGAAATAGGCAAAAAAAACAGCAATACGGGCTGGGCCTCCGGTTAGTAGGTTAGTCCCAAAAATGATATAAATGTGTAAAATAAAGCCCATAAACATCCGAAAGGGGTAATATAATAGCATGGAAAAATCAAAAATTATAGATACGTTGGAGACGTATCAGCCGGCAAATTCCATCAGCAGTTGGGAGACCCTGGTAAACGCATTCCTTGACAACTTCTAGGGCACTTATGTGCGACCACCGGACGCTGATGACTTAAGTCACATAACCCAACAGCCCGGAGAGTCAGCCAGGAAATTCTGGACTCAGTTCTTAACTAAAAAGAACCAAATCGTCGACTTTCCGGATGCCGAAGCTCTAGAGGTCTTTAAGCATAACATCCGTGATGAGTGGCTTGCCTGACACCTTAGCCAAGAAAGGCCAAAGTCCATGGCAGCCCTCATGACACTCATGACCCGCTTGTGTGCGGGCGAGGACAGCTGGCTAGCTCATAGCAACATCGCCTCGAGCAAGCCTGGGACTTCTGAACCAAGAGATAATAATGGCAAGCCCCGACACAGCAAACACAAGCGGCAAAATAATGGCGACAACGCCGACAATGCCGAAGACACGACTGTCAATGCCGGATTCAGCGGCTCTAATACCGGTCAAAGGAAGAAAGAATTCGAAAGAAACAGTCCGGGCACGTACAGTCTGGACCATATACTCGACCGTCCATGCCAAATTCACGGCACCCCAGGAACACCAGCAAATCATACCAACAGAGAATGTTGGGTCTTCAAACAAGCTGGCAAGTCAGGTGCCGAAAACAAGGAGAAGGGGTCGCAAAGCGATGACGACGATGAAGAGCCCAGGCCACCGAACACAGGAGGGCAGAAGAAGTTTCCTCCGCAAATTAAAACAGTGAATATGATAAACGCCACCCATATTCCCAAGTGGGAGCGGAGGCGCACACTTAGGGATGTTGACGCAACGGAGCCAGTCACCCCAAAATATAACCTACGGTCGTCCGACCCGATCACCTTTGATCACAAGGATCGTCCGGCCAATATCCATCAGGGCGACTCAGCCGCACTAGTCCTTGACCCAATAATTGACGAATTCCACCTCACACGAGTTCTTATGTACGGAGGCAGCAGTCTGAATCTGCTTTATCAGGATACAGTGCGCAAGATGGGTATCGATCCTTCAAGGATCAAACCCACTAAAACCACCTTTAAAGGTGTTATACCAGGCCGGGAGGCCCACTGTACAGGCTCCGTCAGTCTGGAGGTAGCCTTCGGACCCCCGGATAATTACCGTAACGAAGAGTTAATCTTTGATATCTTCCCCTTTAGGAGCAGCTATCATGCACTGCTCGGACGAACCGCATTCGCTAAATTCAACACGGTGCCACATTACGCTTATCTTAAGCTCAAGATACCCGGTCCACGCGGCGTCATAACAGTTAATGGCAAAGCCAAATGCCCCCTATGTACTAAAGAGCACACCACCGCCTTAACAGTAGAAGTGCAGACTAGCATTTTTCAATTGAACCTTCATTCGACAGCCAGGTTCCCGGACATCATCAAAAGGGTCTGAACTGCTCCGCGGCAGGATAGCCCAGTTCGTCAAGAGCTCAATTAACAACTCCGGTGGCAGGCGGAGGCAAGGCCAGGTTAGGCCCCACAATGCGGCTTAACCGCTCCGTGGCACACAAACATTTTTTGAATTTTGTTTACAGGTCCACCTTTATGTAGGCCATCATTGGCGACATGGCGACCAGACCCATGAAGGGACGAACATACCAAGGAGGTAAACAACTCGAACGCATAAGGGAATCCTTATATATTCCCCTTGATGACCATCCGATCACTATCCGGATCCGCACACAGCTTCCCTCCCCTGGTCTCAGCAGGTTCTGAAGTCATATTTCTTTTTATCACACTACTTGTACTCGTACGCATCGATGTATTATTCAATTACAACATGTGGCTATATATGGCGCTTACTTGTTGTTCTTTCTTATTGATATTCTTTGTCAAATGGCATCCGTACACTACGATACGCCTCAATATGCCAGGGGCCTCGTTGGACCCATAATACGGCAATAAAGTCTGAATACCTTCACGGTCGTTTGGCACCCCGAACTTATAGCATTATATGCATCGGCTCCGAATCATGTCTTGGGTCAATAGTTCGGTTGCCCGGCTCCTGTGGTTGCTACCCTATGTTCCGCTATATCGGCTAGGGTAGTAGAGGGAAAACTACTGCGATTGCGTCCCGGTTCTTCCGGACGAGCGCCTCAGTAGAGAAAGCCAAAAACTGACTATGATGATACGGTGAGAGCTGGTTAGCTGTTCGAGAGGTTACAAAATCTTTAAGGATTTCTTCCGCATTATGCGATAACTAATGCAGCGTGCGAGGGATTGGCTTTTTCATCCGATCAGGTGCTTATAGAGACCCTAGTGCGGTCTTACGAACACTAGGGGTTGCACCTACCTTTATTTTGACAAACTCCTATGGCTAAGTGAGAGTGATAAAGCCTTATAGTCCGATTGCCTGGTTCGTTGCGTTGAACACCTCCTTAAAGGACCCAAAGCTGGGGTAAAGAGTGCTCAGGTTTATCCCGAACACCCCCGTACTTACTACGCGGGGGCAGAAGCCGACGACCGGCCAACTCTCAGGATTAATATACAAAACGACCGCACAGGAGGTAAAATTCTAAAATAACAGGAATTGTATGATTTAAATGACCTTGTTTAACACTTCATGGGATAGCATGAATGTATTCATGGGAATATAATATCCTTGGCACATTGCTCTACCACAAGGCGGGACCCTTTCAGGACACTATCAAAATATAACTCGGGCTTGTGGTGCTCCTTCCCCGCAGGCGGTCCTTCGGTCATCAGCTTCTCAGCATCCATCTTTGCAAAGTGCACCTTTGTGCGGGCGAAGGCCATTCGCACACCTTCCATACAGACCGAACACTTGATGACTTCAAGTCGAGGGTAGGCACTTACAAGCCGCTTCATGAGCCCGAAGTAGCTGCTGCGAATCACCTCGCCGGGCCATAGCCGGATAATTAAGTCCTTCATGGCTAGTTCGGACACCCTATGCAGCTCGACCAACTGTTTAAGTTGATCGGCAAAGGGCACTGGATACTCTGGCGCCAGATATTGCGACCAGAAGAGCTTCTCTGCAGAGCTCCTTTCTTTGGCTCGGTAGAATTGGGCGGCATCAGATATGATGCGCGGTAGCTCTGTAAACACCCCTGGAGAAATCCGAATTCAAATTAGTAACATGACTTTCTCCCTTTAAATATTTGCTTTGCATAGACAAAGCCTTACCCGCCGCGATCTTCCTGGCCTCCTGGATTTCCTGTAGGGGGCCTTGGGCTTCGCCCCGGGCATTGAGTGCGGCTTGACGAGCCTTGGTGAGTTCGGATTCTTTCTCCATTAAACTCTGCTGCAAGGTCTCGTGTTTCTTCATGGGATCTTGGTGCTTTTGCTCAACTTCAAAAATCCTGGCCTCGTGCTTTTCATGAAGAGCTTGCTCTGTGGCTGCTTTCTTCTCAGCCTCAGCTACCGCCTTCTTAAGAGCCTCGACTCCGACCGTCACCCCTAGAGCACATTGTGAAAGAATTTCATCATACTCGGTTATTCATTCGCGCTGGATGCGAACAAGGTTTTTGCATACCTTGGTTATCCTTCAACTGCTTTTGCACCTGGCCAAGTTCTTCTTCGGCCCGCTCCATACTCTGCTTCAGTCCGGAGACTTCCGCAGTATGAGAGGCAGCAGTCACCATAGACGCATGCTTACAAAAAGCAGAAGAGGGAGAGGTACCACAAGGTAAGTCTCCTGTGAACATATATTTGATCCTCTGTCCGGATCTTTCTTTTGAACACCGAACAATGTATCAGGGGCTACTATCTATACTATGACACTCTTTGAGACCTCATAACATACCTCAAAGCCCGTTATAAGGCTGATGCAGGCTTTGTTCAGCCCGTTTTCTATGGACTGAATCTTCTCAATCACCGCACCCGTAAGGACGCGGTGTTCTTCAATGATGGAGGCGCTCTTCAGCGTTGCTGATAAAGGTATCCGGCACCTCTGGTTGGGAAGAGGTTGACGGTCGAACAGGTGCGCCCCCTCTAGATGAGGGAGGTTGACTGCCTGATTCCGGCGCCATGTTGGTCTCTGGAATTGTGTCCATGGGAGCCTTTTCTCCCGTGTGTCCGACCGCCGAGGTTTGACCCTCTAGCACCGCCTTGACGGTCTTTCCACCCCCTCCTTGGCCTGGGTCCCTTTGGGACGATGCCTCGGTGTCGTTCACATGTTTTGGGAAGGGGGACGTCGGGGGTGTCCCACTGTCCATAGCATCCGAACCCAGTAAATCCTCCGATGAGGATTGTTCGGCGCGGGACCTAGCCGGACTCCAAAAGAGGCGTAACTCAAGGTGTTAAAACGCTATATGCTAGTGAGTCTGGATATATAAATGTGTCCGGATTTTATATACTCACGATTTCACCAGGGGCTGGACCCTGGGATCCAACTCCGGACTGCTGTCGGTGGCGATGGCGGATTCCTTCGGAAAGGGATTTTTCCCCTTCTTGGGTGACTCAGCCTCCAAGTGTGTGGAGGCCATACTTTTCTTTGTTCCCCTCGTTGGGGGGGGGTCGGCTTTCCTCCTCTTCCCCATCCTCTTTGGAGGAAGAGCGGGCCTCGGAGTCTTTAGATACCGTGTCCGGAGTTCCTTGGCAACGACGGCGCCCCTGGTCTCTTTTACCTCTTTCTCGGTTTTCTTCTTCAACGCCTTGTAAGGCGCCGGGACCAACATCTTCGTCAGAAGTGGGCCGGCTGGTTCTTCTGGCAGTGGGGCCGGGCAGTAGATCCGCCCTGCCTTCTTCATCCAGCCCTAGGGGAGTTGTGGAAAAATACATTGAGTGTTTCCCTTGGATTATACAGATAAAGCATGTGACTTGCCAACATGTGGAGACTTACCAAACTCACGGGTCGGGACAGTTGATACCCGCGGTCCTCGGCTGAATCCGGCCATGATTTGGCATACTTAAAGAGCACCTTCCAGATGTCTTCGTGCGATGAGTCGAAGAGCCCTAGTAGGGTCTGGTGCTTGGCCGGGTCGAATTCCCATAAATTGCAAGCCCTGTGTTGGCAAGGGAGAATCTGACGAACTAACATCACCTGGACTACGTTGACAAGTTTGATATTCTTGTCTTCCATACCCTTGACGCGCGTCTGGAGCACCGACAACTCATCGGGCGAAGACCAGTTCAGCCCCTTCTTGGGCCAGGACGTAAGCCGCAATGGAGCTCCGGATCGGAATTCGTGAGTTGCGACCCATTTTGTGCCGCGTGGCTCAGTGACATAGAACCACTGTTGTTACCACCCTTTGACGGAATCATTCAAGGTACCTGATGGCCATGTGACTTGGGCATCTTGCTTACCATGGCTCCTCCGCACTCAGCGTGTTCGCCGCTCACCACCTTGGGCTTCACATTGAAAACCTTCATCCATAAGCCGAAGTGTGGAGAGATGCGGAGAAAGGCCTCGCACTCGACGATGAATGTCGAGATGTTGAGGAAGGAATTGGGGGATAGATCATGAAAATCAATCCCATAGTAATACATAATGCCGCGAATGAATGGGTGGAGGGGAAACCCTAGCCCGCAGACAAATTGAGGGAGGAATACAACCCTCTCGTGGGGTTCCGGAGTAGGGACGATCTGTCCTGCCATCGGGAGGCGGTGGCTGATCTTCTTGTCCAGATACCCGTCGCCGAAGTTTCTTGATATCCTTCTCCCAGACGGTAGAGGCCATCCACTTGCCTCCTGCTCTAGATCCGGACATTTTCGGAGGGCCTTTGTGGGCGGAGATGGCGGATGCTTGGGCGTTGGAGCTCGAGAGAGAGAGAATAGGCGGAAGAAGAGGAAGGCGTGGGTGAGAAAGGGAAATCCTTGTCTCCTTATAAAGGCCGCAGGGGTCGTGCGCCTCCCCACTTGCCCTAGAAACTCGCTTATTCCCCAAGCGCCATGCTAATGGCGCGGTTGGGTTACCCACACCAGTATTGATGAGAATCCCGTGATAAGGGGACACGATCTCTGCTTCGACAAGACGTGCCAATAAAACCGCCTCGCAAGATGTGCAGTAGCAGGTTGAGAAAAACGGTTCGAATAATGACCGGGCCGCAGCGTGATGTCACGCTATGAAAAAGTTGTCAGCAGATTAGACTTGTGGAATATTGTGCTCTCTACGGTGGTATGTGGAATTTGTTTTGCAGAGCCGGGCATGATTCTTGTGTTCAAGATCTTCTTTGGAGTATTTGGAGAAGGAACCCGCCTCGCAATGCCGAAGACAATCTACACGCCAGACTCATCGTCATCGAAGCCTAGTTCAGGGGCTACTGAGGGAGTCCAGGATTAGGGGGTCCTCGGACAGCCGGACTATATGCTTATGCCGGACTGAAGATACAAGATTGAAGACTTCGTCCCATGTCCGGGTGGGACTCTCCTTTGCGTGGAAGGCAAGCTTGGAAATTCGGATATGTAGATTTCCTTCTCTATAACCGACTCTGTGTAACCCTAGCTCCCTCCAGTGTTTATATAAACCGGAGGGTTTAGTTCGTAGGACAACAACGATCATAATCATAGGCTAGCTTCTAGGGTTTAGCCTCTACGATCTCGTGGTAGGTCAACTCTTGTAATACTCATATCATCAAGATCAATCAAGCAGGAAGTAGGGTATTACCTCCATAGAGAGGGCCCGAACCTGGGTAAACATTGTGTCCCCCGCCTCCTGTTACCA
This sequence comes from Triticum aestivum, assembly GCF_018294505.1. Lineage (NCBI taxonomy): Eukaryota > Viridiplantae > Streptophyta > Magnoliopsida > Poales > Poaceae > Triticum > Triticum aestivum. Next base: position 278,716,471 of record NC_057804.1, on the reverse strand, counting down.
TTAGCCTTAGACGCTCAGTTCGGGACCCCCTACCCACCGGTTTTGACACCGACAGCGGGTACCTCTCCTTGAATAATATACATCAACTTTCCCTCACAAAAGAACTGTATTCGGCATTGCATAATTAACACAACCCTTAGCCGTGAAGGTAGGATATATAAATAATAGGAATAGTGTCTTTACTGACAAATTTTTCCGGTGAAGCGTCAGACTTGACCCTTCAGTGTTTTGTACTGTTTTCACACTCCACATTTCGTGTTTCAAGGCCGAGCCCCCTTAGCCCGTCTTGACAAAACAGAGATCGTGCCCACTTATTACAGGATTGGTCATCAATAAGATTTGGGTTACCCAACCGATTATGGCGCATGCTCGCATTGGGAATAGGCGAGTTTCAAGGCTAAAGTGGGAGGACGATGTCGGTGTCAAAACTGGCGGATCTGGGATAGGGGGTCCCGAATTGTGCGTCTAAGGCTAATGGTAACAGGAGGCGGGGGACAAAATGTTTACCCAGGTTCGGGCCCTCTCTATGGAGGTAATACCCTACTTCCTGCTTGATTGATCTTGATGATATGAGTATTACAAGAGTTGATCTACCACGAGATCGTAGAGGCTAAACCCTAGAAGCTAGCCTATGATTATGATCGTTGTTGTCCTACAGACTAAACCCTCCGGTTTATATAGACACCGGAGGGGGCTAGGGTTACACAGAGTCGGTTACAGAGAAGGAAATCTACATATCCGAATTGCCAAGCTTGCCTTCCACGCAAAGGAGAGTCCCACCCGGACACTGGCCAAAGTCTTCATTCTTGTATCTTCATAGTCCAACAGTCCGGCATAAGCATATAGTTCGGCTGTCCGAGGACCCCCTAATCCAGGACTACCTCAGACGGTTGGCATTTTTACCACCTATAAGAGGGCAACAGATTCCTCCTTTCTTCCCCACGCCTTCTTCCATCCTCTGCCTTCCAATCTCCCAAGCTCTAGAACTCGAAAAAAGCTTTCATCTTTCTCACTGACACCTCCCTCTCCAGCCATGGCCGGATCTGGTTCCAAGGGCAAGTGGGAGGCCTCCTCCATCATGGAGAAGGATGTGAAGATTCTCCGGAGCACGGTATACCTGGCCACAGACATTGCGCACAGGCTCCCCGATGAGGGTCAAATTATCCCTGCTCCGGCGCCCGGCGAAAGGGTCGTCTTCCTCCCCCATTTTTTTAGAGGGCTAGGATTTCCAGTCCATCCCTTCGTCCGGGGACTCATGTTCTACTACGAGCTAGATATCCATGATCTAGCCCGAATTATTTCCTCCACATCTCGGCGTTTATCGTCGTGTGCGAGGCTCTACTCTGCATCCCACCACACTTCGGCCTATGGCTTAAAATCTTCAACATGAAGCTGAAGGTGGTTGACGGGCAACATGCGGACTGCAGCGGGTCCATGATAAGCAAGTTGCCCAATGCCACATGGCCCGAGGGGGCCTTCATCGAGACCGTCAATGTCTAGCAGCAAGAGTGGTTCTACATCACCGAGTCACGCTGCACCAACTGGGCGGAAAATTCGGAGTTCAGATCCGAACCCCGCACGAGGTTCACTTCATGGACCGCTAAGGGCCTTGACTGGGGGGGGCAGACGAAGGTGCAAATGCTGCAGACGCACATCACCAATGTGTTGGGAAAGAATGTTGGTCTCACCAATGTGGTGCAGATCATGCTCTTCCACCGCACTCTCCCCTGCCAACGCCGGGCCTCCCCCATGTGGGAGTTCAATCCGGAGTAGCCACGGACCTTGAAGCGCTTCTTCGGCACAACACACAAAGGAATATGGAATCTACTTTTCAAGGCCCAGAAGAGTTGGCCTATGGAGACCGAAGACGTCAGGCTCGACGCCGAGATTCCGGCCACTCTGGTAAGTATTAACTTTCCGAAGATATGTCTAGTCTATATTTTGATCAGTATGAATCTTATCAGCCCCTTTCTTTACAGGGTTGGACAAAGAAAGCGGAGCGGATCAAGAGTTCGGCTCCATTTCCCGAAGACACAGCCACTCCCCTGCTGACGGAGATGCTGGTCCCGGCGCCCTACCAGGCGCCAGTGAAGAAGGACAAGGTGCCCAAGGGTGGGCCATGCTGCATAGGTCCTTCGGCACATGTCCAGAGAGACCGAGGACGCCTCCTCTCATGAGGAAGACGAGGACGAAGAGGAGGAGAAGTAGGTGGAGAGCGACTCCCCTCGCAAAACGAGGAGGAAGAAGAGGACAACCTCCGAAAAACCTGGAGGGGGCGACATCGAAGAAGGGGAAGATAACCCTCTCCGTCAGTTTGGACTCAGAGTCCAAACACAGCCCAAGGAGAGCCTCTAGGGTGAAGCCCCTAGATGAATCTTAAGTACCATAACCTTACTTGTTCAGCTTCCACTTACCTGCCTCTGTCATATAAATTATATCTTTGCTTGCTTTTCAGCCCTCCACGCGATATTCCGAATGCCTCGTCTATGTCGGGGAACTCTCTGGCGCCTGAAGAGGTGGAGAGTGATGCTCTATCACTGGCCCCCTCACCTACTGCCAGGGAGGACACTGAGCTGTCAACCCAAAGGACTCCTCCTGGCCAAGGTGGGGCGGACGAAGGCGTCGATAAAGCACGTGAGGTTAATACCTCAGTTGCCGAAGGCTTGCGGGAGGCAACCCCCATGACCACCAACAACGTGGAGCCCCAACAGTTCGGGCCCCCACCGCACACCATTCTAGAGACCAATACGACTCCAGAAGGGATGTGCTGCCCCCTTCAACAGAGGGGGAGGAGCAACAGCTCCAGCAGCGGCTTCCGTTAACCCGGAGGCTACTCCTATGTAACGCCCCGAGTCCGATGCTCCAGATGCCTTCCTTTATTTTAGTTATTGTCGTGTGACCATTATGTTTGTGCTTTATCATAATTGTTTTGCATATTTCATTCCTATATGTTTATGCCATGATCATGATTAGTGCCATTGTCATATTTTGCTTCTTGCATCATGTTCATCTTTTATTATATTCCATTATGCCATCCTTGTTTGTTTTGCCATGCCTATCTCTTGTCATACTGCTTTTGGTCAATCATGTTGTGGCCATGAGCATCATGTGCATTGCACTCAGCCTTACATTACATGTTACTTTATTCTTGTGTGTGCATCAGCCCTTGCTCTCTCTCTCAAGCCATGCCCATGTATCATCACCTCTCCCTTCCTCCTTCCTTCACGTTTTTGCAAGTGACATTATTCCCTTCTCCTTTAATGTTCATTTATTTCTTGATGATCTTACTCCATGCCTTATACCTCTCTGTCAAGTATCATCCATTTTGGAGTTGTTTTGGTTGGGTTCAAAAATGGCTCAAGTTTGAATTTAATTCAAACTTGAATTATTTTTATATCCTTAAAAATGGCCAAAGCAATTTATTCAAATTGTGCATATTTCCAGGACTCCATTAATATCTTCATCCCTGCCAAATTCCGTATCTTCCCTTGCTTTTCTTTTCTTCCAAGATTTCTGTCTGGAGAGAAAAGGAAGGAAAAGAAATGTAGCAAGAGAGTGAGCCCAGCTCCAGCAACAGCAGCCCATCTCCCCAGCCCACCTACAGCAAGCCACCTCACTTACCCCTTCGAATCCAGCCCACCAGCACCGCTCCTCTGTTCATCGTCTTCTCCCTGTACGGTAGGACATCCAGAGCCTCCACGTCGGCACTCCGGTCGATTTGACGGCCGCAGCTGCTCCCTTCCTCCTATATAATCCTGCCCCAACCCTAGGGTTTCCTCCTCGCTCCGTTTTCCCCTCTTCTGCCTCCTCCCGCCGCCGAGGTAAGCTCCCCACACCCCTGCCATCGTCATCGCCATGACCAGCCGAGCTGAGGTCGAGCCCGGCGTAGCCAGCATCGCCCGGTCGTCATCTTCCCCCGCGGCAAGTACCGTGACTCCCGAAACATCTCCAAGCGACTCCCCGAGACCCGATCGTCTTCTTCCACGACGTCCCCTTCTTCCTCTGCTTCGTCTTCTTCACGGATCAGAGGAACACCAAGTTCAGCAAGCTCCTTCATCGCCTTCCCTCGTCGCCTACCTCCCCTGTTTGCCTTCTTTGCGGAGCCAGAGCCGGAGCCGCACGCCGCCACGATCAGCGCCTCGCCTCGCCCTCGGCAGCGTGTCTCCACCCTTTGTGAGCAGTCGCGCCTCCCCATCTTCTTTCCCTGTTGTTACCATCGTTGTAATACCCGATCCATGCTGCCCAAGTTCGTTCGCCATGGACGGCCTCGAGTTCGTGCTGGTGTTCATGCCCTTGCTCTGCTCATTGATCCACACATGCACACACGTACTGCGCCACCTGCAGCCCGCGCACGCGCACGCCCACGCCCGCAGATCGCCTTGCTTCTCGCCCCATGTCGGCCAAGCTGTCGCTGGCATCCGCCTTGCCGTGCCATGCCCGAGACAAGCATGAGCTCGTGCTCGAGCCTCTGTACGCGTGCGCCATACAGTACACCACCCTCCCTTTTACGCACACCCGACACTGCTCAGCCGCCCTCACCGCGGTCACGTTTTCTTGCCGGCAGCCTCTCCGAGCTCCCTGTGCGCCAAGGGGAAGCAACCCCGGAGTTTCGCTAGTTCAAAATGAGCCGAACCCCTTTCAATGCAGAAGGACGGCTCTAGCTCAGCTGGTCAGCCCGCAAGCACACTTCCAGGAGGTCCTGGTATTGAATCCCAGGGTGCCCCCAATTCTTTTGCCCCTCTTTTGTTTATTTTGCCCCCAACGTGCATACATATGGCCTGTTGGGCCTGATCCACTCCTGGGCTGCTACGGTGTGCTGCAATTCGTCCTGTGCATGTTTTTTTCCCGTTTCATGCGTTTTAGCATTTATTCTTTATCGTGCATATTTACAGAAAATTGCCATCATTTTAAAATGCTCATAACTAAATGTCCATGCATCCAAATAAAACATGTTATATATGCAAAATGCTCAGATTTTCATGTACTTTCATATTCTGCATCTTTCATCCATGTTGAAATGTTTAAAATGGACGTTTGCATTTAATTTGTATAATGACATGTTAAAATGGTTTATTTCATAACTAAATAACCGTAGCTCGGTTTTAAATGTTCTTTATATGTAAATGGGCTATAAAAATGTATAGTTTAACATGGTAGCATTATTTGGCATGTTTAACAACTCTCAAATTGTGTATAAGGCAGAACATTAGCAAATTCGAAATATGACATGGGGATTTTTTGGAATTGTTGTTTGTTGTTTCCGGCCTCATTTAAACTTGCCTAGATAGGTAGTTTTATTGTGTTGCACCTCTTGCCATGTTAACAAAATTTAATATTGTTGGGTAGCATAAACGGGAGTGAACTAAATAATTGGATGTGGTGTTTTGTCAATATGCAACTCGTTGCATATTGAGCTCCACTTAAATTGTAGTATTGTTTGTTGCACTTTGCCATGCCATGACTCATTAAACCGGACATGCATCATACTTGATTGTGCATCATGTCATGGTTATGCTTGTGTGTTTACTATGTTGTTTGCTTCTTTCCGGTTATGCTTCTTCTCGTTAGTTCCTGTTTCGTTGCGATCGTGAGGATCCGTTCGTCTATGCTTGGTTCGTCTTCGTGGCTTCATCTTCTTCATGGACTCGTTCTTTGTCCTAGCGGGATTTCAGGCAAGATGACCATTATCCTGGATCTCACTACTATCATTGCTATGCTAGTTGCCTCGTTCTATCGCTATGTTGCGCTACCTATCACTTGTTTACGATGCCTCCCAAATTGCCATGTCAACCTCTAACATTTTCACCCTTCCTAGCAAACCGTTGCTTGGCTATGTTACCGCTTTGCTCAGCCCCTCTTATAGCGTTGCTAGTTGCAGGTGAAGTTGAAGATTGCTCCATGGTGGACAGGATTATGTTGGGATATCACAATATCTCTTATTTAATTAATGCATCTATATACTTGGTAAAGGGTGGAAGACTCGGCCTTATGCCTGGTGTTTTGTTCCACTCTTGCCGCCCTAGTTTCCGTCATATCGGTATTATGTTCCCGGATTTTGCGTAACTAACGCAGTTAGGTGATTTATGGGACCCCCTTGACATTTCTCTTTGAATAAAACTCCTCCAGCAAGGCCCAACCTTGGTTTTACCATTTGCCTCACCACCACCTACTTTTCCCTTGGGAGTCGCTCTCTCGAGGGTCATCTTTATTCCGCCCCCCGGGCCAATGCTTCTCTAAGTGTTGGTCCGAACTAGAGCCACTTGTAGCGCCACCTCGGGGAAACTTGAGGTTTGGTTTTAGTTGTACGTAGTGTTCATTTGGTGTTTCCCTGAGAACGAGATATGTGCAGCTCCTATCGGGATGTCGGCGCATCGGGCGGTCTTGCTGGTCTTGTTTTACCATTGTCGAAATGTCTTGTAAACCGGGATTCCGAGACTGATCGGGTCTTCCTGGGAGAAGGAATATCCTTCGTTGCCGTGAGAGCTTGTGATGGGCTAAGTTGGGATGCCCCTATAGGGTATAAACTTTGAAGAGCCGTGCCCGCGGTTATGTGGCAGATGGGAATTTGTTAATGTCTGGATGTAGATAACTTGACACCAGATCCGAATTAAAATGCATCAACCGTGTGTGTAGCCGTGATGGTCTCTTTTCGGCGGAGTCCGGGAAGTGAACACGGTTTTGGGTTATGTTTGACGTAAGTAGGAGTTCAGGATCACCTCTTGATCATTTCTAGCTTCATGACCGTTCCGTTGTTTCTCTTCCCGCTCTCATTTGCGTATGTTAGCCACCATATCATGCTTAGTTGCTGCTGCAACCTCACCACTTATCCTTTCCATACCCATTAAGCTTTGCTAGTCTTGATACCCATGGTAATGGGATTGCTGAGTCCTCGTGGCTCACAGATTACTACAACAACAGTTGCAGGTACAGGTTATACGATGATCATGACGCAAGAGCGATGCTTGCTTGTTTTGGAGTTCTTCTTCTGCTTCTTCTTTGTTCAAGGGATAGGTTCTAGGTCGGCAGCCTGGGCTAGCAGGGTGGATGTCCTTTGAGTTTCTATTTGTGTTTCATCCGTAGTCGGATGTTGCTCTTATGTATTGTGATGTTGTATTCATGTGGCATTGTATGCCTTTTGTATGTATCCCCATCTATTATGTAATGTTGATGTAATGATATCCACCTTGCAAAAGCGTCTTCAAGATGCGCTTCTATCCTTGGTGGGACCTTCGAGTTCCTTTAGGATAGGGTCGCATCTTGGGTGTGGCATCCTTCTCTGGAGGAGGCGTTGCAACCCGCTTCCATCATGGAGGAGCACCATACCCTGATGGGCGTGGTTATGGAAAAGGTTCAGTCTGCGAAAAGCCGACTGGACGAAGCCTCCAATAGCCTACTGACGAGCTTTGAGGTATGCGATGTAATTCTCTCACAAGTTTTTCATATAAAAGGATGAACCCATGTATAGACAGTAGCCCCTGAGACTCTGTCTGGATTAGAACAATCCGTACAAAGGATCCCAAACCAAATTATTGATATATTGTGCTAATGTGTGAGATAGGCATCCATGTTGGCGGCTACTGCCCAGGCCGCAGAGGTTTCTGAGCTCATTCGGAAGCTTTGATTAGCCGATGAGGAGCTCGGTCGCGTCAACAAGTGGTTTGACGAAACGCAAGGTATGCAGCACTTACATACCAAAAGCTATATGTGTACTAATTCTTTTAACCTATTGAATTTTATGATTATAATTATAGTTGGCAGCTGAGGTCGAGTCCCTTAAGAGCGCGCTTGCCCAAGCCAAAAAAGAGGCGGAGGTGAACAGGGCAGCCGCTGACAAAGCAGCAAAGGAGCTGGAGGCGGAGCAAACTGCCCGCCGAAAACATGAGGCTTTTGTTAGCGAAGTCGAGAAAGAGCTCAAGGACGCCATTACTAAGTGCGAGTCCTTGGAGCAGAAGACTTCGGACCAAGCATCCGAACTCGCCAAGGCTCTCAAGGATATCAAGGAGGCCCGGGTTGAGTCCCATAGCGCCCACCAGGAGATCCAGCAGGCGAGGCAGATAGCAGCTAGTAAGGCTTTTCTTCTACACAATAAATTTGCAAGTAGGAGATATATCTTGCTGTCCCGAGTTTGGAGTTCTCCTGACGCGTTTGCGGATCTGCCGAGGCGTGTTGCTGACGCCGCAAAGTTCTTCCGAGCCGAAGAGGGGAGCTCGACGGAGAAGCTGTTCTGGTCGCATTATCTTGCGCCAGAGCATCTGACGCCCCTCAGCGATCAGCTGAAGCAGTTATCTGAGCTGCATAGGGTGGCCTGGTTGGCCATGAAGGATTTAATAGTCCAACTTTGGCTATCCTAGCCCATACCCAACAGCTACCTCGGAATTGTGAAGCGGCTGGTCAACGCGCGTCCTCAGATTGATGCCATAAAGGGGTCGGCCTGCATAGAGGGTGCCAGGATGGCTTTCGCCCGTGTCAAGATGCAATGGGTGAAGATGAAGGCCACTGAAATTACAACCGGAGGCCGGAGACGTACTTCAGCGAGGCCTCGAGGGAGCCTGAATTGTGGAGGGACAATGCACAAAGGATATCTTATTTGAGTAGTGGATTCTGGTTTGTAAGAACCATGTAATGAACTCATGATGTGAAATATTTATGCTTTCTCCTTTTGATTTTGTTGATTTATCCTCCTGTTCGGCCATTATATTTCTGAAGATTGCCAGTCGTTGTCTTCCGCCCCCGTGAAAATATTTTCGGGGTGTTCACAAACGCGTATCCGCTCTTTATCCAATGTCTTGGTCCATGGAGGAGGCGTCCGCTAGATGAACTAGGAAATTAGACTATACGGCTTTATTATCTTCACTTAGCCATAGGAGTCCATTGGTGGGGCTAAGTACTAGCCCATGTTGCGTAACCGACACTCCGGATTATGGCGTCTTTGCAACATGGCTCGTCAAATCCCAGCCCCTCGTATGACACAGCGTAAATCGCGAATGATTTGTAGTATAACACTAAGTCACCGGATCGCTGACCAGCTCTCGCATATCGTGACAGTCAGTTTTCGGCTTTCTCTACTGAGGTACTTGACCAGACAAACCGGAAATACAACCACAGTAGTTCTCCCTTTGCTACCTTAGCCGAACTCGCGGAACGTAAGGTGGCAAACACAGGAGCCGGGCAACCCAACTATAGACCAAAGACATGATTCGGAACCGATGCATATAATGCAATATCCGGGACGCCAAAGAGTTTCCTATAGGTGTTTGGACTTAAGAATGTGTGAGGCCGAGTATAGCCCCTAGTATGAAGGCCGAGCCGAAGTGCGTATGTCAGTCGAATGTAAGGAGGGAATGCGGATGATGTTGTAATATAAGTACCAAACAAAAGGTGGTGATCATCAGCTTCCTTTATATCCTCATTAATGCGTCGAAGCTTGGAGGTCCCTTTCCCTCGTGTTCGATATTTATCTTGCTGGCCTGTTTGAAAGCCCAACAGATTCTGTTTGTGTGGTTAGCAAGCTTCTCAGGTGTGCCATGAATCTGACAGGGCCTCTCAAGGATTTTTTCCAAGTTGGATGGACCATCCCTGTTGCTTTTGAAAGGTTTCTTATGCTGACTAGATTTATAACCACAGAATCCGGCATTGACTGTCATATCATCTACGTCGTCATTATTGCTCTAATGTTTGTTTTTATTGCGGCGTGGTCTACCATCGCCGTCCCTGGCCTCAGAAGTGTCGGGGTCGCTGGAGCTATTGCTTCTATGAGCTAACCAGCTATCTTCACCCGCACAGAAACGGGTCATGAGTGCAGTTAAAGCTGCCATGGTCTTCGGCTTTTCCTACCTGAGGTGTCGGGCAAGCCATTCATTATGGACGTTGTGCTTGAAGGCCACTAAGGCTTCGCCGTTTGGACAGTCCATGATTTGGTTCTTTTTAATTAGGAACCGATTCCAAAGGTTGCGATTTGATTCTCCTGGTTGCTGGATTGTGTGACTTAAGTCATCAGCATCCGGGGGCCAGACATAAGTGCCCTGAAAGTTTCCCCGAAAAGTATCTTCTAAATCTTCACAGGTTTCAATGGAGTTCTCTAGGAGGTTGTTCAACCAGTGTCATGTTGGTCCTTTCAGCTTTAGAAGAATATATTTAATGGCATGGAGGTCATCTCCACGAGCCATATGAATGTGGAGAAGAAAATCTTCAGTCCAGACAGCCGGATCCGTCATTACATCGTACTTCTCGATGTTTACGGGTTTGAACCCTTTCGGAAACTGGTGTTGCATTACCTCGTCGGTAGAGCACATCGGGTGTGCGGCACCTCTATACCGTGCAACATCACGGCGGAGATCGGATGACATCTAAGTTTGATGCTGATCCCAAATATTGTAATGTTCGCCATGCCGGGCTTCATAGCCGTTATCTCGCGTTGAGGCATGGCCTCTTGATCTATAGATCGATCTGGTCTAACCGGCTTTATTGGCTAGGTCCTGATGTAAATCATATGTATAGCCCGCGGCCGCTGTATCCTTGCCTCTTCGGCAAGGGGGTGCGGGCTGGTGTTCGGCTTGATGTGCCGTTTTGTCTCGTCCATGTGGTGGTCGGTCTAGCTGATCTGCATAATTGTATTTCAATGGTGTTGGCTCAAGGTCTTCGTCATTGAATTGTGGCAGCAGCTTCCGCTTGGGGTAACTTTTTACTGGTCGCTCGGGGCCGTACTCCTCGGCGCCAGGACCTTGGTCCACCTTTCGTTGAGCGTATGCTGTTCAGCTATGAGCTATTGTTGTTTCTTTTTCAGGCTCCGCATGGTAGCGATGAGCTGTCGCTTGAAGCATTCTTGTTCGAGACGTTCCTCTGAGATGATAAAATCTTCGTCACCAAGGCTAACATCTTCTTCGGAGACTGGCATATAGTTGCTATCCTCCGAATCTTCATGATCAGCGTGTTTGGGACTATACTGACCCTCCTCCCTCTCATCCAGTTCGTACATGGGCTCAACAGGGTGTTCGGGGTCTTCGACACTATCCGAAGTCTCATTGTCTTCGATGCCGGTATTGCTATCCCTTGCCCGACGCGATCGTGCATGGTGCCACTGGCGCCGGCGCTTTGGTGGCTCGTCGACAGGCTTGTCCTTGTCTTCGGTGGCCTGGTCATCCTTTTTATGAGGTGTGTCCACCATGTATACGTCATAGGTAGAAGTGGCTGTCCAACACCCTGTAGTACGAGGGCCTTGGCCAGGCTCGACGTCAACATCATCTTCCACACCATCGATGTCTTCGGACGCATAGTATAGCATGTCGGTTAAATCCTCGATAGTGCCTATTAACTGGGTAGTGGGTGGGGCATTAAATTCCCCTCTCTCAGCCGCCAACTCATGTTGGGTGTAGCTTCGAGGCAAAGCTTCCGTAATGGCAAGAGACCGCATTAAACCTAGTGCTTCATCTATGGGCGAAAGCCGAATAAGAGTCTGTGGATCTGCAGGGCTGGGTTCGGTGATAGACACCTGATCGGGCCCGATGGACGCAGACCTCGATAGTTTCGAGTTATCCAGAGGGGCGTCCAAGATCGTGTCTGGGTCTCTGGTTGGAAGTTCCATGATTGAAGAGAGTCTGGCGGGTCTGATCCTCCCGTCTTCAGACGATACGACCGGTGCGATGCCCCTGATTCGACCGTACCCAAATCATACACACAAATGTGTACGATCAAGATCAGGGACTCACGGGAAGATATCACAACACAGCTCTAGACACAAATTAAAATAATACAGACTTTATATTACAATCCAGGGGCCTCGAGGGCTCAAATACAAGCTCAATACACAAGAGTCAGCGGAAGCAACAATATCTGAGTACAGACATAAGTTAAACAAGGATGCCTTAAGAAGGCTAGCACAAAAGCAACACGATCGAAGAGGCAAGGCCTCCTGCCTGGGACCTCCTAATTACTCCTGGTCATCGGCGGTCTCCATGTAGTAGTATCCATCGGCGGTGGCATCTGGCTCCAGGGATCCACCATCTGGTTGCATCAACCAGAAAGAAGAAAGAAGGGGCGAAAGGGGTAGCAAAGCAACCGTGAGTACTCATCCAAAGTACTCGCAAGCATTAGATCTATACTAAAAAGGCAGTGGTATCAAATGGAAGGGTTGTATCTATGAACTGGACTGTAGAATGCCAGAATAGAAGGGAAGGCCTAGCCTATCAAAGACTAGCATCTTCAAGCATCTTGCAGCATTCAAAAGAGTATAGAATAGCAATTTATAATTAACAAACACGTTGTAACATTAATTCCCAGAGATCCTTCCTCGACTCCCTGCGAGAAAGCAATTCCAGAGCCAACATATCCATCGCATGTCTCACGTAACCAATTCTAGTTGTAATAGATCAGGATACAAGTCTGAACGTCCATTATGGTGGACATGATATTCAAATAGATAACTTCCCTACAGGGGTGCACCATGATACCCAACATGCTTGATTACTCTGACCGGACACACTTTTCTGAGTCAATGACTGACCTTAGAAGATCAACACATCACAGCCCTAGCTAGGCTCAGCAGAGAGGTCCTCGCCGGTCTACATCCTAAGCACTCTAGGGTCTTGGGTCCATCGCCCGTTGCACTCCGGGTCATTGTGCGATGAGCCAGGATGAGCACTAGCCCGACAGGCCCACAATGCTGAACTGGATATCTGACAAAGCTTCAGCTGATACCACAACACCGAGGCCCATAACTATTCCCGCATGGTGGTTAGTGCGTAAAGTCCAGGGGCCAACTCAGAACAAATACCGAAATCATTAGTGCGTTGGGAGCTAGCGAAGATGAGCAGAGACTCACGATCGATGTGACCCCATTGCCCCGTCTCGTGGACTTATGGCAAGGGCCCAGAATGCCCGACCATGACACGTAATTATCTCGCGGGTGCTCTTCGGGCCCGCCCAAATTTCACATCAACTCATGGGTACACCTCCGGGCCGACCCAACTTCAACAATGGTCTCAAGTAAAGTCAAGGTAACCATGTGTCCAAACATCAATGGGGAAACCCCGAGGAATGACCCTCGGTGGATTCCACTCGATGTAATCATCAAGGTGAACTTAGGAGGAATCACCCTCGAGGTTCAAACTTGAGGTGTTGCACGACAGATTCATATCGGGAATGGTGAAGGAGGAATCACCCTCGATGACCATGACTGAATAAGTAGACTACAAAGTTATCACCAGGAGTGCGTTATGAGGTATCACCCTCGACACTCGATAGTAACTATGCAGAGTCGTACAACTAAGGGGGTATGCGGTGATGTGTCGGTCTCTGGTCGTCGATCACGTTGATCGAGTCATCAATGATGAAGCAGGGGCAACAAGGATAAGGTGGCGGTCACTGATGGATCACCAACCAAGCTATACTAAGCAGTTTAGGATAAGCACATAAGGTACAACAACAGGTACAAAAGCAGGCTATGCATCACAATAGGAGCAATCAATTACAGTAGTAAAATCTAATACAAGCAAGAGAGAATGTGATACGTCTCCAACGTATCTATAATTTTTTACTGTTCCACGCTATTATATTATCCATCTTGGATGTTTTATACGTATTTATATGCTATTTTATATGATTTTTGCGACTAACCTATTAACCTAGAGCCCAGTGCCAATTTCTGTTTTTTCCATGTTTTTGAGTTTTACAGAAAAGGTATACCAAACGGAGTCCAATTGACTTGCCAATTTTTTTGTGGATTTTTTATGGACATAAAGAAGCCCTGAAGTACAAGAGTTGGGCCAGAAGAGTCCCGAGCCATCCACGAGGGTGGAGGGCGCTCCCTACCCCCTGGGCGCGCCCCCTATCTTGTGGATGACTTGGAGACCCCCCTGACATGAGACCAAGGCCAAAAATTCCTACAAATACAGAAACCCCCGAAAAGAAACCTAGATCGGGAGTTCCATCGCCACAAGCCTTTGTAGCCACCAAAAACCAATCGGGACCCTGTTCCGACACCCTGCCTGAGGGGGGTCCACCACCGGTGGCCATCTTCATCATCCTGGCGCTCTCCATGACAAGGAGGGAGTAGTTCACCCTCGCAGCTGAGGGTATGTACCTGTAGCTATGTGTTTGATCTCTCTCTCTCGTGTTCTTGATATGGCACGATCTTGATGTATCGCGAGCTTTACTATTATAGTTGGATCTTACGATGTTTCTCCCCCTCTACCTTCTTCTAATGGATTGAGTTTTCCCTTTGAAGTTATCTTATCGGATTGAGTCTTTAAGGATTTGAGAACACTTGATGTATGTCTTGCGTGGGATACCCATGGTCACAATGGGGTATTCTATTGATTCACTTGATGTATGTTTTGGTGATCAACTTGCGGGTTCCGTAACCTTGGGAATCTATGCATAGGGGTTGGCACACGTTTTCGTCTTGACTCTTCGGTAGAAACTTTGGGGCACTCTATGAAGTTCTTTGTGTTGGTTTGAATAGATGAATCAGAGATTGTGTGATGCATATCGTATAATCAAACCTGTGGATACTTTAGGTGACATTGGAATATCTAGGTGACATTAGGATTTTGGTTGATTTGCGTCTTAAGGTGTTATTTTACTACAGACTCTAGGGCTGTTTGTCACACTTATAGGAATAGCCCAATGGATTGATCGGAAAGAATAACTTTGAGGTGGTTTCGTGCCCTGCAATAATCTCTTCGTTTGTTCTCCTCTATTAGTGACTTTGGAGTGACTCTTTGTCGCAAGTTGAGGGATTGTCATATGGTCTAATTATGTTATCATTGTTGAGGGAACTTGCACTAATGAAAGTATGAACCCTAGGCCTTGTTTCGAAGCATTGCAATACCATTTTCGCTCACTTTTACCATTTGCTACCTTGCTGTTCTTATATTTTCAGATTACAAAAACCTATATCTACCATCCATATTGCACTTATACCACCATCTCTTCGCCGAACTAGTGCACCTATACAATTTACCATTGTATTGGGTGTGTTGGGGACACAAGAGACTCTTTGTTGTTTGGTTGCAGGGTTGTTTGAGATAGACCATCTTCATCCTACGCCTCCCACGGATTGATAAACCTTAGGTCATCCACTTGAGGGAAATTTGCTACTGTCCTACAAACCTCTGCACTTGGAGGCCCAACAACATCTACAAGAAGAAGGTTTCATAGTAGACATCAAGCTCTTTCCTAGCGCCGTTGCCGGGGAGGTTAGTGCTGGAAGCTATATCTTTTGATCTTGCAATCGAATCTTTTTGTTTCTTGTTTTATCACAAGTTTAGTCTATAAAAGAAAACTACAAAAAATGGAATTGAGGGTGCCTCATATGCTTCATATTTTTAATCTCTTTCGTGAAAATAAGGATTCCGGTAATTGTGCCGAAGTGTTAGAAGAAGAATACATTAAAATGTTTGGAACTAAATCTTTGAATGGTGAGCATGATTGCAATGTTATTAGTATGAATTCCTTGAATATCCATGATGCTAATGATATGCAAAGCTACAAGATTGGGGATGCTATGTGTGATGAATATGATATTTTTACTCCCCCAAGTTTTGATATGCAAATTTATTATGATGATAGCATGCCTCCTGTTTATGATGATTATATTAATGAAAGTGGGTTTGGAAGAGTGTCAACTTTAGGTAGTATTGATCCCACTATTTTGGAGGGTGTTGAATCTTGTTGTGATAATTATGAAAGTGGATTTGGAGAGGTCATGACTTTCTTTAGTGATGAATCCACTATTTTGGAAGAGGTTCCAATTGATAATGAGAACAAAGTTGCTATCTATGATGATTATTGTGATGTCATGTATGCTATAAAGAATAATGATAACAATGAAACTTGTCATATTGATTTTAATTTTCAATTGGATTTTGCCTCACATGATAGTTATTTTGTTGAGTTTGCTCCCACTACTATGAATGATAAGAATTTTGCTTATGTGGAGAGTAAGAAAAATTCTATGCTTATGCATCATGAAAAGAGTGCTTTATGTGATAGGTATATTGCTGATTCATTCATGATGCTACTGAAAATTATTATGAGGAAGAATATATGCTTGTAGGAATTGCAATAATATCAAGTTTCCTCTCTATGTGTCAAAAAATCTTAAAGTTATGCTTGTTTTGCCTTCCTATGGTAGTTTATTCTTGTTCCCATAAGTTGTTTGCTCATAAAATCACTAGGAATTGGAAGTGGGTTAGACTTAATGTGCTACTCATATTCTTCATGATGCTCTCTTTGTGTTTCAATTCTTATCTTTTATGTGAGCATCATTGAAATCATCATGCCTAGCTAGAAAGGCATAAGAAAATCGCTTGTTGGGAGACAACCCAATATTTACCCCAACTGTTTTTGTGTCTACACATGATTAAGCTACTATAGTAATCATTTTTTATAGATTTTGTTTCAATAAAGTGCCAAGTAGAACCTTTGGGAAGACTTGGGTGAAAGTTAATGTGATTTTGCTGTAAAAAACAGAAACTCTGCGCTCACGAGATTAGCTGTCATTTTTTACAGAGGATTCCTTTTAAGTAGATTATTTTTCAGAAGATTAATAGGAAAATTCCTCACTTCCACCAATATAATGAGAAGAATTTTTGGAGTTACAGAAGTATTCAAGAGTTACAGATTACTACAGATTGTTCTGTTTTTGACAGATTCTGCTTTCTATGTGTTGTTTGCTTATTTTGATGAAACTTTGAGTAGTATCGGAGGGTATGAACCATGGAGAAGTTCAAATACAGTAGATATTATACCAATATGAATTTAGAATGAGTTCACAATAGAACCAAAAGTGGTGATTTATTTTCTTATACTAACGAAGCTTATGATTTTCTGTTGAGTTTTGTGTTTTGAAGTTTTCAAATTTTGGGTGAAGTTTTGATGGACTATGGAATAAGGAGTGGCAAGAGCCTAATCTTGCGGATGACCAAGGCACCCCAAGGTAATATTCAAGGACAACCAAGAGCCTAAGCTTGGGGAAGCCCCGGATGGCATCCCCTCTTTCATCTTCGTTCATCGGTAACTTTACTTGGAGCTATATTTTTATTCACTACATGATATGTGTTTTGCTTGGAGCGTCATTTTGTTTTATTTTGTTTTGATTGATGTTTAAATAATATCCCAAGATATGAAATTATTAAATGTTATTCTTCACATAGTTGCATAATTATTCAACTATTCTTTGATCTTCACTTATATCTTTTTGAGTAGTTTGTCATTTGCTCTAGTGCTTCACTTATATCTTTTTAGAGCACGGCGGTGGTTCTATTTTGAAGAAATTGATGAACTATCATGCTTCACTTATATCATTTTGAGAGTCCTTTAGAACAACATGGTAATTTTCTTGGGTTGTAAAACTAGTCCTAATATGATGGGCATCCAAGAGGGATATAATAAAAACTTTCATATAAAGTGCATTGAATACTATGACAAGTTTGATTCTTTATGATTGTTTTGAGATATGAAGATGGTGATATTAGAGACATGCTAGTAGAGTAGTTGTGAATTTGAGAGATACTTGTGTTAAAGTTTGTGATTCCCGTAGCATGCATGTATGGTGAATGTTATGTGATGAAGTTGGAGCATGATTTATTTATTGATTGTCTTCCTTATGAGTGGCGGTCGGGGACAAGCGATGGTCTTTTCCTACCAATCTATCCCCCTAGGAGCATGCACTTAGTACTTCATTTCGATAACTAATAGATTTTTGCAATAAGTATGTGAGTTCTTTATGACTACTGTTGAGTCCATGGATTATACGCACTCTCACCCTTCCAACATTGTTAGCCTCTCTAGTACCGCGCAACTTCCGCTGGTACCATACACCCACCATATACCTTCGTCAAAACAGCCACCATACCTACCTATTATGGCATTTCCATAGCCATTCCGAGATATATTGCCATGCAACTTTCCACCGTTCCGTTTATTATGACACGCTCCATCATTGTCATATTGCTTTGCATGATCATGTAGTTGACATCGTATTTGTGGCAAAGCCACCGTTCATAATTTTTTCATACATGTCACTCTTGAATCACGGCACATCCCGGTACACCGCCGGAGGCATTCATATAGAGTCATATTTTGTTCTATGTATCGAGTTGTAATTGTTGAGTTGTAAGTAAATAAAAGTGTGATGATTATCATTATTAGAGCATTGTCCCAGTGAGGAAAGGATGATGGATACTATGATTCCCCCACAAGTCGGGATGAGACTCCGGACAAAAAAATATAAAAAAGAGGCCAAAAAAAGAGGAGGCACAAAAAATCAAACAAAAAAATGAGAAAAAAAGAGAGAAGGGTCAATGCTACTATCGTTTTACCACACTTGTGCTTCAAAGTAGCACCCTGATCTTCATGATAGAGAGTCTCACATGTTGTCACTTTCATATTAGTGGGACCTTTCATTATAGAACTTGGCTTGTATATTCCAATGATGGGCTTCCTCAAAATGCCCTAGGTCTTCGTGAGCAAGCGAGTTGGATGCACACCCACTTAGTTTGTTTTTGAGCTTTCATACACTTATATCTCTAGTGCATCCATTGCATGGCATTCCCTACTCACTCACATTGATATCTATTGATGGGCATCTCCATAGCCCGTTGATCCGCCTAGTTGATGTGAGACTATCTCGTCCTTTTTGTCTTCTCCACAACCACCATTCTATTCCACCTATAGTGCTATGTCCATGGCTCATGCTCATGTATTGTGTGAAGATTGAAAAAGTTCGAGAACATCAAAAGTATGAAAATATTGCTTGGCTTGTCATCGGGGTTGTGCATAATTTAAATATTTTGTGTGATAAAGATAGAGCATAGCCAAACTATATGATTTTGTAGGGATAGCTTTCTTTGGCCATGTTATTTTGAGAAGACATGATTGCTTTATTAGTATGCTTGAAGTATTATCGTTTTTATGTCAATATTAAATTGATAATTATGTTAGGTAGCATTCTACATCAAAAATTCTATTTTTATCATTTACCTACTCGAGGACGAGCAGGAATTAAGCTTGGGGATGTTTGATACGTTTCCAACATATCTATAATTTTTTATTGTTCCATGCTATTATATTATCCATCTTGGATGTTTTATATGCATTTATATGCTATTTTATATGATTTTTGGGACTAACCTATTAACCTAGAGCCCAGTGCCAATTTCTGTTTTTTCCATGTTTTTGAGTTTTACAGAAAAGGTATACCAAACGGAGTCCAATTGACTTGCCAATTTTTTTGTGGATTTTTTATGGACATAAAGAAGCCCTGAAGTACAAGAGTTGGGCCAGAAGAGTCCCGAGCCATCCACGAGGGTGGAGGGCGCTCCCTACCCCCTGGGCGCGCCCCCTATCTTGTGGATGACTTGGAGACCCCCCTGACATGAGACCAAGGCCAAAAATTCCTACAAATACAGAAACCCCCGAAAAGAAACCTAGATCGGGAGTTCCATCGCCACAAGCCTTTGTAGCCACCAAAAACCAATCGGGACCCTGTTCCGACACCCTGCCTGAGGGGGGTCCACCACCGGTGGCCATCTTCATCATCCTGGCGCTCTCCATGACAAGGAGGGAGTAGTTCACCCTCGCAGCTGAGGGTATGTACCTGTAGCTATGTGTTTGATCTCTCTCTCTCGTGTTCTTGATATGGCACGATCTTGATGTATCGCGAGCTTTACTATTATAGTTGGATCTTACGATGTTTCTCCCCCTCTACCTTCTTCTAATGGATTGAGTTTTCCCTTTGAAGTTATCTTATCGGATTGAGTCTTTAAGGATTTGAGAACACTTGATGTATGTCTTGTGTGGGATACCCGTGGTGACAGTGCGGTATTTTATTGATTCACTTGATGTATGTTTTGGTGATCAACTTGCGGGCTCCGTAACCTTGGGAATCTATGCATAGGGGTTGTCACACGTTTTCGTCTTCACTCTTTGGTAGAAACTTTGGAGCACTCTATGAAGTTCTTTGTGTTGGTTTGAATAGATGAATCTGAGATCGTGTGATGCATTTCATATAACCAAACCCGCGGATACTTGACGTGACATTGGAGTATCTAGGTGACATTAGGGTTTTGGTTTATAAGCGTCTTAAGGTGTTATTTTACTACAAACTCTCGGGATGTTTGTGACACTTATAGGAATAGCTCAATGGATTGATCGAAAAGAATAACTTTGACGTCGTTTCGTACCCTACACTAATCTCTTCGTTTGTTCTCCTCTATTAGTGACTTTGGAGTGACTCTTTGTTGCACATTGAGGGATTGTCATATGATCTAATTATGTTATCATGGTTGAGAGAACTTGCACTAGTGAAAGTATGAAACCTAGGCCTTGTTTTGAAGCATTGCAATACCATTTTCGCTCACTTTTAATTACCACTTGTTACCTCGCTATTTTTATATTTTCAGATTACAAAAACCTATATCTACCATCCATATTGCACTTGTATCACCATCTCTTCGCCGAAATAGTGCACCTATACAATTTGTTATTTGGTTGCAGGGTTGTTTCAAAGAGACCATCTTCATCCTACTCCTCCCACGGATTGATAAACCGTAGGTCATCCACTTGAGGGAAATTTGCTACAATCCTACAAACCTCTGCACTTGGAGGCCCAACAACATCCACAAGAAGAAGGTTGCGTAGTAGACATCAGAATGGAATGGGCGATATTGGGATGATCAAAGGGGGGTGTGCCTGGAAGCTTTGCTGAAAGGGAAGAAGGGTCTTAGGTCACCTAGCCGATCACAGTGGCATCAGCAGCGGTCTCGGAGTCTACCGGAGAGAAGAAGGGGAAGAAACAATGAATACATAGCAAGCAAGTGGAATACTATGCATGACAAGACAATAAGCAGTGCTAGGGGTGCCCTAACGCAGTGCTAGGTGATACCGGCGAAGGGGAAAAACATCCGGGAATGTTTTCTCGGAGTTAGGCATTTTTGGACAAAGGAACCGGAGGGGGGCGGTTCAATGTTTGCTATGCTAGGGATGCGCGGTGGACGAACGGTACGTGAATCCGGAATTGTCTCGAAATTCTGATCAACTTTCATGTAGAAAGTATTTTCATCCAAGTTACAAATTATGTTATAATAATTTTAGAAGTTCTATTAATTTTTTGTAGTTATTTCACTTATATAAATCAACATAAAAAGGGGAAATGACGTCACCATGGCATCATCACTACATCAGCGGTCAACAGACCAGCTGACAAGTCAACAGGGTCATGGAGGCCCACATGTCAATGACTAGTAGTACTATTATGTAATTAACACTTTAGACTAATCAAAAATAGGCCCCACCTATCATTTGGCCTAGGGGTAAATTAGGGGCGTTAGTGGGGAGTTAACCGACCACTTGCTAGGCTTGCATGAGCGTAACCAGAGGCGCCGGTGGCTAAACCAGTGGCTTTAGCAGTGGGCGGCCATATCGGGAGGCAGCAGCTACGCGGGCAGCCGCAGGCGGCCAATATGAGCAACGGTGAGCCGGGTGAGGCCAGGCGCAGGGCGCGAGCGGTAGGAAGCAGCGGGGCCGGCGGGTGAGCAGAAGGAGAGCAGACCGGCGCCGGCGCATCCAGCACGGTGAGGTGAGCTGGGAGGCGGTGCCGGAGCTAGCGGTAGGGGGAGGCGAGGCGGCCGGGCAAGCGTGTGGCGTGGGCGAGCAAAGGCGGGTGGCGCAGCGTATAGGTCGCAGACGTAGGACGAGGAGTGAGCGAGTACGCCCACGGCGGAGATACAGAGGTCTGGCCATGGTAGCGATAGTCGGGCGCGAGTCTACGGCGCCAAGTTGAATAGAGGAAATGAGGGAATCGATGGAGGGCTCACCGCAGGAGCCGATGGTGAGCACGTGAGGTCAGGGAGGCGCTGGTGGTGGATATCTGGTCGGGGCAACGGCTACCCACAGCAACGAGGATGATCGAGACGGAGATGAACAACGTAACGATGGTGATGCAGCGGGTTGGCAATGTGTTGGTGCTCATGGACGATGGAGAGGAGGTCAGAGTGGCTCCAGGACAGTAGATTGAGGCAGGGGGATCACCGGCCACGAAGACGACGATGGCAAGGCTCAGATGAGAGAGTGTGGGGGCGCATGGGGAATGGGTAACATAGCTAGGGTTCGGTCGAGATGGGTCGGGGGCTCCGCCTAAAGTGATCGTGGGGCCGGGGATGGCCGACACGTTACCTAGGGGCGCGGCCATGGCCGGATGGCCGCCATGATCCCCCTCTGCTCCGATAGCAAAGAGGGAGATGAGTGGGGCATGGGTTGGGCCTCTTCGATGATGCGTGACTAGTTCATTGTAGATCTACGGGACCGTAGTTAGTAGCTAGATGGCTTCCTCTCTCTCTCTCTCTTCTGATTCTCAATACAATGGTCTCTTGGATATCTATTTGATGTAAATCTTTTTTGCGGTGTGTTTGTTGGGATCCGATGAACTTTGAGTTTATGATCAGATCTATGTTTTTATCCGTGAAAGTTATTTGAGTCTTTTGATCTCTTATATGCATTATTACTTATAGCCTCATATTTCTTCTTCGAATCTTTGGTTTAGTTAGGCCAAGTAGATAAAATTTACTTGCCATGGGAATAGTAGCTTTGTATGGGTTCGATCTTACGGTGCTTAATCCCAGTGACAGAAGGGGAACCGACACATATGTATCGTTGCCATTAAGGATAACAAGATGAGGTCTATCCTACATGAACAGATCTTGTCTACATCACGTCATCATTCTTATTGCGTTACTCCGGCTTTCCATGCCTTAACACACTAGATGTGTGTTGGACTGCGGTCGATGTGTGGAGTAATAGTAGTAGATGCAGGCAGGAGTCGGTCTACTAATATTGGACGTGATGCCTATATAATGATCATTGCCTGGATATCGTCATGATTATTTGAAGTTCTATCAATTGCCCAACAGTGATTTGCTTACCCACCGTATGCTATTTTTCTTGAGAGAATCCACTAGTGAAATCTACGCCCCCCGGGTCTCTTCTTTATCATATTTGCCTTCGAGATCTATTTTTATTCGCTTTTATTTTTAGATCTATTAATCCAAAAACCCAAAAACACCTTGCTGAATTTTACTTGCTTTTATTTACAATTATCAATCTACTACAATTTTATCCTGTCAACTTGACAATTTTTGGCACAGTTACCCGAAAGGGATTGACAACCCTTTTAACACGTCGGGTTGCAAGTATTTGTTCTTTGTGTGCAAATACCGTTTACGTAGTGTTGTGTGGTTCTGCTAGTGGTTTGATAACCTTGGTCTCTATCAGGACCCGGTCCTAAGTCACATCGATCTAGCATGTAACACATCATATCACTTTCCGGCCTCACGCACGGTATTCCCATGGGTGCCACCTTACCTGGCCCGGGACGGTTTGAGCCTTTTGGCTCACATATATGATAGTGTCTCTAGCATCCATATGAAAAAGAACCCGGACCGACATGACTAGTCATAAACCCAAGGTGGTGCTAACTTACAGGGACAGGCATACATGACCCAACAACAAACGTGTCGATCAACAACGTATGAACCCAAGTCGTAGCAAGCTACAAGGACTTAAAGGAACAATGCGTGATGTTGGGGATATACCCCGCGGTATGACTTCGGCCGGAGATATGACCCGGCTGGGACTTGGTGTTTCATTGGTGACCCAACGGACAGTTAAGCGGATAGACAGTTAAGCCAGACAGTTAAGCTAAACAGTTAAGCCAACAGACAGTTAAGCCGGACAGTTAAGCTGGCAGACAATTAAGCCAGACAGTTAAGCCAGATAGTTAAGCCAGATGGTAAGCTAGATTGTAAGCTGGATTGTAAGCCGGCTTACGTTAAGAAGCCCAAGACGTTAAGAAGCCCATGGTGAGAAGCCCATGGTAAGACATCAAAATAGGTTAAGTCCTAATCCGAGTTTGACTCTACATGTAACCCGCCCCTCCAACTTGTATAAGGAGGGGCGGGGCACCACAAGAGGGGAGGGCAGGAAAATAATCGTTAAGGCTAGACACAACTAGAGGAGAGCCGGTTATGCGACGTCTCCCTCATGAGCATAATTTGATCTAGCCACAAACAGCATGTAGGGCTATTACTAGATGATGCTTCCCGAGGCCCGAAGCT
This sequence comes from Triticum aestivum, assembly GCF_018294505.1. Lineage (NCBI taxonomy): Eukaryota > Viridiplantae > Streptophyta > Magnoliopsida > Poales > Poaceae > Triticum > Triticum aestivum. The sequence continues at coordinate 278,692,361 of NC_057804.1, read as the reverse complement.
GTCTAAATCCTTGTCTTGTGTGTTGATCCGCCTCGCGTCTCTCGTCCCGATCAACCCCTCTCAAGCTACCACATGGAAGCGTTGGCCTCACAACTAAGTCCTCCCACTAGGACATCTGTCGTGACGTTTCCATGACAGTTGGCGCCCGCCCTGGGGCTCTCGCATGGTGGTGTTGAGTTCTTGGAGGGCGCTCTCCTAGGGTTCAAGGATATGCAAATCGTTGGATGAAGAAGAATTGGCAAATTCATTGTTTTTTGATCAGATCGGCGATAAAAACTTTCTTGAGCCAGCAGTACAAGATTTGGAAGATATTTAAAACAAAACAGAAGCTAGAGAACTCACGTCCAGAACGCTCCCCCGATTGCAAGCTTCGTCGGCCGTCTGATATGCCTTTCTGGCGCGCCTGAGCCGTTGGATCTTCACAGCAGTTAAAATCAAATTTAGCCTTGTGGTCGTTTTCGTTGTCCAATGACTGGTGGGCTCGTGCTGCACGTTGGTTGGCTGGGTTGCCCATTTGCAGGTGCAGATGGTTTTGCCCAATCATCTCGGTACGCCCGCACAAAATCACCCGCATCTTGCCCCACTCCCACCCCAGCCGCCAAATGAACCCTAGCCCTCTTTCTCTTTCCCCTCGATCCCCACGAGCCGCCGCACCCCTCCCTCGATCCCCACCATCCTCTCCTTGCCAGCAGCCGTCGGCCGACCTCGTCTCTCCACTCGCCTCCTCCTCTCCTCTATCATGTCGCCGTTGATCCCACCGCCAGCCTTCTCCTCTGCTCGCCTCCTCCTGTGCACTTCCATGTCATCGTCGATCCAGATCGGAAGTAGGTCATCTTCGCAGTGCGGGTGGGGATGTAGGGGAGGTGTAGGGTGCGGACGACAAGGGAAGGAGGAGGCCGGCAAGGAAGGCAAGCAACAGCAGGGAAGGAGAAGGTGAGCGATCCTAGCATGGGGAAGGGGCAGGGTGAGGCCTCGCGCACCTGTCGGCGGCTGGCAGGTCGACTTGTTGCACCACCGCGTCGTCACCTCCTCTGCACCATGAGAGGCGCCACATCTGCCTCCACACCCCCCCATTAGGCAAGGAGGTCGAGGTGAACAGGCGGTGTGGGAAGGCGAGAGGAACCAGGAGCTCATCCCTCCTCCCATGGCTGCCTCGTGGATCTGGAGGTGCCTGTTGCAGGTGGCTCGAGCGATGCAAGCCGGCGGCAAACTTGGTGCTCCACTCTTTCTCTCCCTCTCTTAATTTCTTCCTCACACGTATTTTACTTTGCTATTATATGGATTTTTAAACTTGACGTGTGCAGATCTGACATAGAAGAGAGGAAGAATAATTTTAGCTAAGAGTGGAATTTAGAGTTCAAAGAATCAGTTGATGCTATTGACCAAAGAGCGATTTTTGTTACAGTTCCTCTGAATTAGTAAACCGGAAGGACTAAAACATCATCAGTCAGCCATTGTTGTTAGATTGATGTTGCCTTGATTACCACTTTGTTTGGTGGCTACACTATAAATTCTTGAGATATTGTGTAATGGTTGATAGTTTGTTGAATAATGATATTGATTCTGCTGAACTAATACTCTCTTTGTATATCTAGGATTCCTACTAGAACATGTCATTCCAAATTGCGACAATGATCTTTCTATTCATGAGTAGTCCTTTTTTATACTGAATTTTGATGAATACTCTGTGGCTGGGCGACCCGCTCACCTGAAGCTCCCTCGATTTCCATTCGATTCTACCGGTTCGATCCACACAAGTCGGGGCAACGCTGCTCTACCGGACGTTAGATTTTACTGCATTTTTTACCTGATGTTCTTTCGTGGCGTACTATGACTAGTGGGCTCAGCTCAGGCCTCCATTGGCTGGGTTGGATTTCGTTGGGTGAGCCTGTTCCTGCCACGTCGCACGTCATGTCGCACGCTGACCGTGTCATGCACGTCGTGGGAAGCCATCGAGAGGTTGGCCGACACATGCGCACCCAGCTTGTGCGCCCGAGCTTGTGGTCTCGCAATGAAAGGTGGGCCGGTGCTGCTCCTGGTCCCGCTTGTCGGCTGCCCTCGGTTAGGATAATAGGGGCATGATTTATATTGTCTATTCTTTCTTCTTGATCAGCTTACAATCAGATTGGTGTTGTGGAGCTAAAAATACATTGGCTGGTTGTGTCTCTTAGTTTGGCAGACAGCAGCATGTCAAATTGATCGGTGTCCACCTCCTTCAATTTCTGCATATTTATATTTGGAAGTGAACCAGGCTACTCATCGATTAATAAAAGCTTTATAGTTCTGTTCTCCTTCCATTATTTCTTGATTATTATTCATTTATTCTCTTAGATTAAGGGTATTATGATGATGATCTCCTGTTGTTTTGTAATGTATTTTTGATTTTCTTCTGTGATTGTACTCAATGGTGCTTGCAGGTCCATGGACATTGTCATAATGGTCACCTTATCGCAATGTATTATTTTTGGATCTCATATTCCTTAAGGTAATGGACAAGAATTTGTGTACTCGCTTGGCTAATGTTTTACTAGACCTAAAGATTTTCCTTGCTCTGCTCTGTTAGGCGCTCCATCCTCTGATTCAATGTCTGACGATCTGAGAAATAAGAGGAGGAATAATCCAACAGAAGAATTTGGTGAAGAAGAACAAGGTGATATTTCTCTCGTTGAACACAATCCCATGCGTTAATGTTGTAGAAGATTTATCATTTGACTTCTTCTTTTAGGTTTAATTTGTGTTTAGTTAATGCCCACAGGTTGTGATGTTCATATATGGGGATTTTTTTGTCAATTTTGTTGCCTCAATATTTAGGTGCTACTGTCCATGTGGGATATCTAATAGGTCAGACTGGTTTGCTAGCTTAATTTTTTAGCTTGATGTTTTCATTTAGGGGTGTCCTCTTCAGCTGCATCTTTTGTGCAGCTCCAAAATTCTATGTTTCAAAGCACTTATTTCAGTAGTATACTTTACTAGGAATTTTTTTGTGTTCCTCACCTGTAAATGGATTCAGAATTTGGTTAGTTTTGCAATGCATGGGAGTCAATTTTTCTGCATGCAAAGTTTTATATTTTTAGTCCTTTGATGAATTGAAAACTGAGTGCTTCTTGGTTGTTTCTGTTGTTTATCCAGGAGGTTCGTGGTGCTTGTTTTTTTGCTGTATGTGCAGTATTATACTATGCTAAGACATATAAATGACGAAGTATATTCTGTTATGCAGACGGGCAAAGCTTGCTGCATGTGTAGCACCGCTGGTTGCTCCCTACTTGTCATATTATCTTCACTTGGTATGAGATGACTTTGTGCATCTGCTGTTCTTGCATATTAGTGTGTTGCAGCAGATTTAGTGACAAAAACATATGTCAGTGTTGGATCATCGATAGACTTACGCTTTCTTTTCTTTTGCTCTTTTTTCTTATGTGTTTTGTTCAAAGGAATTGCTTCTGTACTTGACATATTATGAGTTGGTGTTAGGTTCTACTTGATCAATTACTAATTAGTTAAGAGGAGCTCTTGTTTGTTATGTTCTACAGAAGTTAAGAGGAGCAATTACTAATTAGTTATCTCTACTTTTCTGACGAGTGTGTGTGGATGCATATAGGCCGTAAACCCATGTTGATTTATGGACCCATATTTTAATGTTTCTCTTCCAGGTGCTGTGAAGGTTGGCTACTGTGATCAAGGAAATAGCATGTATCTGTGTGGTTTGTTCCTGCTGTTGATCGGCGTTGCTGCGTTTAAGGTATGCTCTGCTCGGTCCTAATAAATGCTATATAAAACCTATAGCTATACAAAAAATGCCTTGATACGCAAATAACCCAGTTAAAATAAATGGCTTGTGCCACTAGTATCAAATGATGGCATGCCAAACACTTTGCCGCCTAGGATAGCCTATATTTGTATTTCCTTCAATTATCTCATATTTCCAGGAAGTTGGTGACAAATTAGTAGAACTGATGGAAATGTCGCTTTCATTAGACGCATGCATTTTTTTCCTTATCCCTGATGTTGTGTTGTGATTGGTGTAGCTGCCGAGGGGAAAGAGCGGAGGATCCGAGAGGCGAAGCGACCGGAGGAGACGGAGAACACGACCCTTGTCCTTTGTGCGGTCAATAGGTTCAGGGCAGTATATAAAGAGTTTTTATCTTGGGAAACAAGCAAACGGAAGAAAAACGGAGTCCTGATGTCAGGACCCCGACTCAATGTCACATCGATCTAGCCTGTAACACCTCATATCACTTTGCGGCCTCACGCACGGTATCCCCACGGGTGTCGCCTTACCTTTGCCCGGGACCGTTTGCGCCTTTTGGCTCACGTATATGATAGTGCCGCTAGCATCCATATGATAAGGAGCCCGGGCTGACATGACTAGTCGTAAACCCAAAGTGGCACAGACTTACAGGGACAGGCATCCATGACCCAGCAACGAACTTGTCGGTCATCAGCAAGTGGGTCCGGGCTGTAGCACTGGGCTAGCAGGACTCCGGTAAACCGGGCTGTAGCGGGCTAACAGGACTCCGGTACTCAATGCGTGACATTTCCCCGAAGAGACAGACACAGGAACGAAGAAGGACACATGCCGGCCAGCCTAAGTGTTCCAGAGCAGTAGCAAGCTACCATGGCTCAGTGGTAACACTAGGAGACATTTCCCGGTAAGAGAGGCTACTAAAGATAAACAACTAGATAGTCAGATCCCACACATACCAAGCATTTCAATCATACGCACAATATGCTCGATATGTGCAAATACAACAAGGCATCACAACATGACTCTACGACACAAGTACTTTATTTAAGGCTCAGAGAGCCATACATAACATACACATAGGTACGGGTCACACGACCCAGCATTCAAGTCATACAGTCATACAGACCAGCAGCGGAAGTAACTTGTCTGAGTACAGACAACTAGTAAAATAAAAGACGCTTGGAAAGCCTAGCTATACTACGTGGTCCTTCACAAGCTCAGGATCACCACCTGGGCCTTAGCCTACTCATTGATGTCAACGTCTACGAAGAACCCATCAGAAGGGGTTGCAGCGTCTTCTGTAAAAATGTAAATTATAGCAACATGAGTACAAAGGTACTCAGCAAGACTTACATCAGATCCTACATACATGCACATTATCAAGAAGGGTTGGTGGAGTTGTTGCAGCAAGCCAGCTTTGACTCTTGGCTAGGCTATCCTACGAGACTCCAACTTGAAATGGTTTTGCGTACACGAGTCCACTACTCACCACTTCAATACACTACCGAGGATCCACCTCCATCTTCCTACGGAAGATCCATCCTCGGCACTCACACTTATCTTGAGGCTTTTAGTAGTTTCCATTAACTTGTCTATGAACTGTATAGGCAACCAAGTAGTCCTTCACCGCGGACGCGGCTATTCGAATAGATCATGTTAACCCTGCAGGGGTGTACTTCTTCATACATGTTTCCACCACTTAGCATCTGCACACGACATGTGCTCGGCAGACTTCAAGCGAAAGCCGACGTGGGTGTAGACCACGACCTACCTAAACACCTAAGTCTCTAGTCCAGGTTTATCGCCTATTCGGGTTCCATCCATGAGGAGATCCGGCCGGAGTTTCGGTCACAGCCCCAAACGATGTGAACAGGGTTCCGTGACACCAAACGGGTGCCCGGTTTACCCGGCCACGTACCTACCGCATCACAGCCCACCCCTACGGTCAGCACTGTCCACGGCCTCTAGTAGGCTACAAACACCAGAAACTACTTGCAACTCCTGGACAGAGGACTAGGGTGAATAAGAAGTCGAGCGGGGTCATATTTCAGGGCCCAATGCATGGTAGTAGCTGTATCTTAAATCACACATACAGATCTCAGTGCTTAAGGTCGGCTTCAATGAAACAACCCACCATGTACTCCTACATGGCCTTTCATCGATACCTTTACCAAATCGTGTTCACCACACCACTCTCATTACCGACATAATCATTTCACTCTAGCCCATCACCCAGATGAACCAGACCTGACACGACTCTAAGCATAGCAGGCATAGCAAGGTAGGAACAACACATACATATGGCTCAATCAACTCCTACACATGCTAGTGGGTTTCATCTAGTTACTGTGGGAATGACAGGTCATGCAGAGGAAGTGGGTTCAACTACCATAGCACACAGCAGTTTGAAACGCGTTGTCTTAATGCAGTAAAAGAGAGCAGGAGCGAGAACATGGGATTGTATCGATATGATCAAATGGTTGGTTGCTTGCCTGATGGTTCGATGCACCGATACGGTTCTTCGTTAGGGTAATCACGGTACTCCTCGGAGACAGAACCTGCCGCATTGAACACCGATACACAACCATCACCAAACAATGTGCAACAATATGATGCATGCCTGAAACATGGCAATATGAGTGTGTTCGGCTAATGCAACTAAGACCAGAAGGGTTAAAACAAATTTGAATCAAAGATTCAAATTTCAAACTCAAACATGGCCCTTTAAAGTGTTTTTTCCTTGTTCTGCATTAAACATCAAGTTAACTTGTTTAATCATGCATGAAAATAGTACAGATGGATAGATTGGATTTTTCTGATCATTTTTCATATATAATTTGTCTGATTTGGAGTTACAGATTAAAAGTTATGAATTTTTGAAGTTTAAACTATATTCTGGAATTTCCTATATTAAAATAAATCCAGAAAATCAATTACTGCATCAGCCTGACGTCAGTGTGACATCAGCAGGTCAACGGGACATGGTCCGGGTCAAACCTGACAGTGGGTCCCGCGTGTCAGGGTGATTAGCTAAACTAAATTTAATTAAAACTAATCCTAATTAGTTAACAGGGCTGGGCCCCACCTGTCATTGACTCAGGAGAGTCATCCAGGGCCCACCCGTGGTCAAACCCGGGTCGGCTGCACCGGCGTTTAGCCGCCGGCGAGCCCGACGCGGCGGCGGAAGTGGTTTTTGCCGTTCCGGCAACCAAACGAGCCGCGGAGGCCACCGGAGAGGAGTTGAGGACGAACCGCAGCTCTTGGTGGAGTCCGTTGGGGTCGGGGTGGCCGGAGTTGGCGCCGGCGACGACTTTGGCGGCCACCGGAGTTCGGCCGAAGTCGAACTTGACGCAAGAGGGGTCGGTGAGGAGCGGGGAGTAGCTAGTTAGGTGCTACGTGACGCGGTGAGCATGATGGACACCGTGGGGTGGCCGGAAGATGACCGGGAGCATGTCGGCGACGAGCTCCGCGGCGGTGGTTGCGGTTGAGCTTCGGGAGGTTGCTACATGGCTCGGGAGCAAGAAAGAAGGGAGGGGAAGATAGCTAAGCTCACGGGGAGTTCGACGAAGCCCTTGGTGCGGCCGGGGACGGGCCGGAGCGACGTCGGCGTTGAAGGGGATCTCCGGCGACGGCAGTTCGGTCGAGGTCGATGCGGTGGGCTCGGGCCTTGCGAGCGCTCGGGGCTCGGCTTGCTCGAAGGAGAGGAGGGTAGCGGAGCTCCTGGACACGGCGGCACGGCGTGGGGTTGACGGAGGGCGTGGCTACGGCGAGGGGGTGGCGGCGATGGCGTCGGCCATGGCGGCGGAGCGCGAGAGAGAGGGGTTGGGGGAGAATGGAGGTGTCCTGCGGGTTCACGGCACTGCGTAGAGCTCATCCATCCAGCCCCGAGGCGAGGAGGTGGAGCAGGGCGGCAGCCAGCTGTGTGGCGCGCGCTGTGGTCGCCGTCGGGCACCTGCCTGCCTGCCTGGCCGGCAAGCAGCTCGCTGGAGCGGCGCTGGGCTGGGCCGGCAGGTGGGCCGAGTGCTGGCGCCAGGTAAGTTTTTCTATTTTTACTGTTCTCTGTTTTTTAATACTTCTGCAACTTTGTTGATTTATTAAAAATACTTAGGCAACTCCTAAAATCACCAAACTACTCCTGGTCCATAGTTGGATTATTTCCAACATGAAACATTTTAGTTTGGAGATATTTGAGCATTTAAATCTTTTATATAATTTTAAATGCCCAAATTCAAATATTTATGATTTAATTCAAAAACCCTAAGATGGCCTAGGAAAATGTGCATCACTTTTGGAAGAGGATCTGAACCAAGACAAAAATGATGGGCATTTTAGAAGGGAATTTCAGGTTCATTGAAAAAGTTTTTTAGTAAACCCTAATTGGTTTCAGAGGGGGCTGGGGGTTCTGTCATCCCCATTTCAGGTTTCTGATGAAAGAATAAACATGATGCAACACTCTAATGCATGAACTAGCTAGGGTGTGACAACTCACCCCCACTCAAAAGAATCTCGTCCCGAGATTTGGGTTCCTCCGGAAAAAGGGTGGGATACTCGAGTCGAAGACGATCCTCCCTTTCCCAAGTTGCTTCATCCTCAGAATGGTGCGACCATTGAACTTTGAGAAACTTGATATTATGACGTCGAGTGGTACGCTCGGCCTGATCGAGGATACGAATGGGGTACTCTCGATACGTGAGATTATCTTGGAGATCAAGCGTTTCGTGGTCCACTCCACGGATAGGATCCGAGAAGCAACGCCTGAGTTGAGAAACGTGGAAAACATCGTGGACTCTGGAGAGATGTGGAGGTAGTTCCAACTGGTAGGCAACTTCTCCTCGTTTAGCGAGAATACGGAAAGGTCCAATGTAACGAGGAGCCAATTTGCCTTTGATACCGAAACGATGGGTCCCCTTCAGAGGAGTAACCCGAAGGTAAGCTTTCTCGTCAACCTCGAAAGTCATGGCCTTATGTTTTCGGTCATACTGACTCTTTTGACGAGATTGGGCTGTTTTCAACTTTTCACGAACGTTGCGAACTTGCTCTTCTGCTTCCTGAATCATATCCGGGCGAAAGAATTGTCTTTCCCCGGTTTCTGACCAGTTAAGGGGTGTTCGACACCGTCGTCCATAGAGAACTTCAAAAGGGGCTTTACCCAAGCTAGATCGATAGCTGTTGTTGTAAGCGAATTCGGCAAATGGAAGGCATTTCTCCCACTCCATTCCGAATGAGATAACATAGGCTCGAAGCATGTCTTCTAGGATCTGGTTGACGCGTTCTACTTGACCACTCGATTGAGGGTGAAAAGCGGTGCTAAAGGAAAGGCGGGTTCCCATAGCATTTTGGAAACTTTCCCAAAATCGAGAGTTGAAAAGACTTCCTCGATCCGAGTTAATTTCCAAAGGAACACCATGGAGAGACACGATTCGGGAGATGTATAAGTCTGCCAACTGGCTAGCGGTTATACTCTCACGAATAGGTAAGAAATGGGCCACTTTGGAAAGACGATCGACAACGACGAAGATAGCATTATTCCCTCTCTTGGTCCTGGGAAAACCGGTAATGAAATCCATACCAATTTTATCCCATTTCCATTCAGGAATAGCTAAGGGTTGAAGGGTGCCAGCAGGCCGTTGATGCTCTGCTTTTACACGACGGCAGACGTCGCAATTAGCAATGTAATGAGCAATTTCTCTCTTCATCCTAGTCCACCAGAACCTCTGGCGTAGGTCCTGATACATCTTGGTACTACCGGGATGAATGGTGAGAGGAGATTCATGAGCCTCCTTAAGGATCAACTGCCGTAGATGCTCGTTCTTGGGAACCACTAAACGGTTCTCAAAGTACACAACACCATGATCATTTGTGGAGAAACAACTAGCACCTCCGCTAGCAATGTTCTCCTTGATTTTAGATATTCCCTTATCTCGCTTTTGGGCAGCGATAATTTGATCCGTAGGAGTAGGTTTCGCCACCAAGGTGGAAAGAAATCCTTGAGGAACAATGTGAAGTTTAAGCTTCCGAAATTCCTCATGGAGAAGCGGTTGACTTTGTTGTAACATCAGGTTGTTACAATAAGATTTACGACTTAGCGCATCAGCCATGACGTTGGCTTTCCCTGGGGTGTAAGTTATTCCTAAGTCGAAATCTGTGATCAACTCGACCCAACGTCTTTGCCTGAGATTCAAATCCGGTTGGGTGAAGATGTACTTCAGACTTGGGTGATCAGTGAATATTTCGCAATGATTACCGAGAAGGTAATGTCGCCAGGTTTTAAGTGCATAGACTACAGCTGCAAGCTCTAGATCATGAGTAGGATAATTCTCCTCATGTGGGTGCAATTGCCGTGAAGCGTAAGCAATTACATGTCGATCTTGCATGAGAATATAGCCTAGTCCTTGTCGCGAGGCGTCACAGTAGATAACAAAGTCCTTAGAGAAGTCTGGCGGTACAAGTACGGGAGCAGAAGTCAGGCGTCTTTTCAGTTCCTGAAAGCTGTGCTCACATTGTGGAGTCCATTCGAACTTTTTATCCTTCTTGAGGAGTTCGGTTAGAGGTTTAGCAACTTTGGAGAAATTTTCGACAAAGCGACGGCAATAGCTCGCTAAGCCCAGAAAACTCCGAACTTGCTTGACTGATTCAGGTGGAGTCCAATTAAGGACGGCTTGAACTCGCTCAGGGTTAACAGCAATACCTTTACCAGATATTACATGACCCAGATAGGTCACTTCTGACAACCAAAACTCACATTTAGAAAACTTGGCATAAAGGCAATGCTCTCGAAGTTTCTTCAACACTAGCCTTCGATGTTCGGCATGTTCTTCCTCGTTCTTGGAGTAGATGAGTATATCATCGAGGTAAACAACGACGAATTTATCCAAATACTCCATGAAGATTGAGTTCATTAACCGAGAAAAGGTGGCTGGAGCGTTGGTTAAACCGAAGGACATGACGGTGTACTCGTATTGGCCATAACGAGTAACAAAGGCCGTTTCAGGAATGTCCCCGTTCCTGATTTTGATTTGATGGTAGCCCAACCTCAAATCCATTTTGGAGAAGATTGAGGATCCAGCGAGCTGATCATACAGGTCGTTGATCCTGGGGAGCGGATATTTGTTCTTGATTGTGACCAAATTGACAGGTCGATAATCTACAACCATCCGGTCCGTACCATCCTTCTTCTTGACGAAGAGGACGGGGCAAGCCCACGGAGATGAACTAGGTCGGATGAAACCCTTTTTCAAGGACTCATCGAGTTGTTTCTTAAGCTCGGCTAGTTCTAGTGGTGCCATCTTATAGGGTCTTCTAGCAGTCGGAACGGTTCCTGGAATGAGGTCTATTATGAACTCAACATCCCTGTCAGGTGGAACACCTGGCAATTCCTCTGGGAAGACATCCGGGAAGTCACGGACTACCGGAACGTCCTCAAGGTCTGGCAAAGGGCTGGCGTTAAGAGAATATAATTGTCGCTTGGCTAATCGGGTCAAGACATTGACTATCTTCCCCGAAGGATGGGTGAGTTGAACAGTCCTAGAGAAGCAATCAATTTTGGCATGATGAGCTGACATCCAGTCCATACCCAAGATGATATTAATATCTGAAGATTTGAGAGCTATCAAAGATGGAAAACAAGTCTGTCGACTTGGATTTCATTTCCATAACTTACCCTGGAGGTTTGCCATCTAGAACCAGGAGTAGAAATTTCCATAGTGGATGGCATGTCACAGAATGCGGTGTTATGCAAACGAGCATAGTTCTCGGATATAAATGAATGAGATGCTCCTGTATCGAAAAGAATAGATGCCGGGTGGCAATTAACAAGGAGCGTACCGAGAACGACGTTGGGATCCTCTTGAGCTTCTTCGGCAGAGATACAGTTGACATGGCCACGTGTAGCGGTGGCCGGCTTGGCGTGGAACACTTTACCTGTCGGCTTGCCACGGACAACAGCTTTAGCAGATTGGTTGGGGTTGGTTTGGGGACACTCACGCATATAGTGACCAGATTCCCCACACTTAAAGCAAGTCACGGAACTGGTAAGTGGAGGAGCATTGTTGGTTGGACCACCATAGGGCTTGGCTGGTGCAAACTGTTGAACGGGGGGAGGCGCCTGGAAGGATGGCCTCGGTGTGAACCTGGGTGGCAGGGCAGTGTTGGGCACCCACACGCGGCGCTTCTGAGGACCAGCACCGGATGAGGAACCCACGTCACGGCCATGCTTGCGTGTTGCGTCATAATCAGTCTGACCAGTCTCAACACTGATGGCCTTGTTAACAAGCTTCTGAAAAGATGTGCACTCATGCAGACGGAGGTCGCGATGAAGCTCAGGACTAAGTCCCTTATGGAACCTTGCTTGCTTCTTAGCATCAGTAGAAACTTCCTCAGTTGCATATCGTGCAAGGTTACCAAACTCCCTGCTATAAGCATCCACAGAGAGTCGGCCCTGAGTGAAACTGCAAAATTCCTCATGTTTACGGTCCATGAGACCCTCTGGAATGTGATGTTCACGGAAAGCCTCGCTGAATTCAGCCCAAGTAGTGACATGGCCCGCTGGGTGCATAGCTCCATAATTCTCCCACGAGAGACTGGCGGGGCCTTCAAGATGATATGCAGCAAAGGTGACCTTGTCAGCCTCGGCTACTAGCGCGAAGCGCAGTTTGTGAGAAATACTGCGAAGCCAGTCATCAGCGTCGAGAGGCTCGACGGAGTGGTGGAACGTGGGTGGATGTAACTTGATGAAATCACTGAGTGACACCACGTTAGTCCTCCGATGGTGTGCTGTGTTCTGTTCAATACGCTCCAACAAACGGTTGGTCTCCTGCTTGTTTCTTTTGGCTTCCATCATAACCTCGGCTAGGGAAGGAGGATGAGGCAGATTTTCATTCCTGACTTCACTGCCTTCGGCCTGCTCTTGAGGAGCAGGGTTATTGCGCGTGTTGAACATCCTAGGTAAACAAGACAATGATTTAGTCAGAATGATAAGATATCGACATAGAATACAGAATGTAAGGAGTAACTCGGAATGCAAGATGATCATCCGTATGACATGGTAGATACAGAAACTGCTTCTTTATTCCATCGTCATACACACCATACAAGGTTTAGTACAAGACCAAACAAGGTACTATTACGGTGAAAAGAGGATTACATCTCATCGGAGGCATCCCAAGCTCCTATACATTATTTTTCTACACCTCCGGAAGGCGGTACAAACTAGGTCATATCCCACGAGTCACGCAGGACGATAGACGACACAGCTAGTACGAACTAGTGATACTACCACTAACTCAGACCGATCCATAGTAGTCCTCGTAGAAGTCACCTCCATAGCCTGGAAGCTCAACATGATCATCCGGGAATAGACGATCCCGCGGAGCTTGAGGACCATAGGGGCTAGGATGAGGTCTTGGACCAACAGACGGTGGCCTGCGGGGACCGCGAGGTGGGGTGATGCCTCCTACATCACGCCAACCCATCACGTCTGGCAGAGCAGATCTCACAGGATAGAGATCGCGCATATCCGAATATCCAGCTTGCACAACCGGTGCAAACCGAGTCAACGTGGCCCAATGGTCAGCACGAGTAGTGAAAAGCTCTAGCCTCAAGGCCCGATTTTCACGGTCCTTATCTTCGAGCATCTCAGGAGTGGTGCGAGTCCGTGAATCCTCCTGAGTGGGGTCAGCATAGATAGCCTGGAGATACCCTTGTGCTCCCGGAAGTGATCCTGGCATATACCGGAAATCAGAATCCCGAAATAGGCCAGTCCTGACTCGCATGATGGTCATCATAGAGTAGGCGGCATCCTGCACAGCCATCTCAATAGTAACCCTGAGTCCATAGGAGCAGTGAAGGGGCTCGGTGGATCCAGGATAAGATGGAAATATCCTGACAGTGCAGAGATACTGGCTTTGATTAAAGTCTCGAAATTGCTCTTCGACCGTGTACTCAGGATACCAACGGTATCCAGCCTCAGTCATTACCCTGACCAACATGGCGGTATGACCGGGTACATCTAGGCATCGAGTCAGGCGAACCACTTGATTGAGGTCGCGAGTGGCCATCTGAAAGCACAATCATAATGCAAAGGCACTAGAATTCCTAGCAAAATTTCGGCAGCATAACAGCTGTAAATGCTCAAGAAGGATTTGAGACATTTGACAAAGGATTTCATACACACTCAACATCATCATATCAAAGTTCTGAGTCCATCCAAAGAACATAATGTGGTAGTAGAACTGAACTAGGCTTGTATCCATCAAACCTATAAGGTACTACTGATTAGTAACACGTGATCCTGATAGAGAGAATAGATCCTAATACCTTAACCCCCAGTGGAAGAATAGACTGACTCAGATCAGAATGTCATAAGATAAAGGAGTAAAAAGAGCCTTACGTTCCAACCCACAAACAATTCCCCTACATATAACTAAAGAATTTCTAGACTCAACATCGACCAGTTTGGCTTGGAAAACCTACAGGCAGTCCGGCTCTGATGCCAACGCTGTCAGGACCCCGACTCGATGTCACATCGATCTAGCCTGTAACACCTCATATCACTTTGCGGCCTCACGCACGGTATCCCCACGGGTGTCGCCTTACCTTTGCCCGGGACCGTTTGCGCCTTTTGGCTCACGTATATGATAGTGCCGCTAGCATCCATATGATAAGGAGCCCGGGCTGACATGACTAGTCGTAAACCCAAAGTGGCACAGACTTACAGGGACAGGCATCCATGACCCAGCAACGAACGTGTCGGTCATCAGCAAGTGGGTCCGGGCTGTAGCACTGGGCTAGCAGGACTCCGGTAAACCGGGCTGTAGCGGGCTAACAGGACTCCGGTACTCAATGCGTGACATTTCCCCGAAGGGACAGACACAGGAACGAAGAAGGACACATGCCGGCCAGCCTAAGTGTTCTAGAGCAGTAGCAAGCTACCATGGCTCAGTGGTAACACTAGGAGACATTTCCCGGTAAGAGAGGCTACTAAAGATAAACAACTAGATAGTCAGATCCCACACATACCAAGCATTTCAATCATACGCACAATATGCTCGATATGTGCAAATACAACAAGGCATCACAACATGACTCTACGACACAAGTACTTTATTTAAGGCTCAGAGAGCCATACATAACATACACATAGGTACGGGTCACACGACCCAGCATGCAAGTCATACAGTCATACAGACCAGCAGCGGAAGTAACTTGTCTGAGTACAGACAACTAGTAAAATAAAAGAGGCTTGGAAAGCCTAGCTATACTACGTGGTCCTTCACAAGCTCAGGATCACCACCTGGGCCTTAGCCTACTCATTGATTTCAACGTCTACGAAGAACCCATCAGAAGGGGTTGCAGCGTCTTCTGTAAAAATGTAAATTATAGCAACATGAGTACAAAGGTACTCAGCAAGACTTACATCAGATCCTACATACATGCACATTATCAAGAAGGGTTGGTGGAGTTGTTGCAGCAAGCCAGCTTTGACTCTTGGCTAGGCTATCCTACGAGACTCCAACTTGAAATGGTTTTGTGTACACGAGTCCACTACTCACCACTTCAATACACTACCGAGGATCCACCTCCGTCTTCCTACGGAAGAGCCATCCTCGGCACTCACACTTATCTTGAGGCTTTTAGTAGTTTCCATTTACTTGTCTATGAACTGTATAGGCAACCAAGTAGTCCTTCACCGCAGACGCGGCTATTCGAATAGATCATGTTAACCCTGCAGGGGTGTACTTCTTCATACATGTTTCCACCACTTAGCGTCTGCACACGACATGTGCTCGGCAGACTTCAAGCGAAAGCCGACGTGGGTGTAGACCACGACCTACCTAAACACCTAAGTCTCTAGTCCAGGTTTATCGCCTATTCGGATTCCATCCATGAGGAGATCTGGCCGGAGTTTCGCTCACAGCCCCAAACGATGTGAACAGGGTTCCGTGACACCAAACGGGTGCCCGGTTTACCCGGCCACGTACCTACCGCATCACAGCCCACCCCTACAGTCAGCGCTGTCCACGGCCTCCAGTAGGCTACAAACACCAGAAACTACTTGCAACTCCAGGACAGAGGACTAGGGTGAATAAGAAGTCGAGCGGGGTCATATTTCAGCGCCCAATGCATGGTAGTAGCTGTATCTTAAATCACACATACAGATCTCAGTGCTTAAGGTCGGCTTGAATGAAACAACCCACCATGTACTCCTACATGGCCTTTCATCGATACCTTTACCAAATCGTGTTCACCACACCACTCTCATTACCGACATAATCATTTCACTCTAGCCCATCACCCAGATGAACCAGACCTGACACGACTCTAAGCATAGCAGGCATAGCAAGGTAGGAACAACACATACATATGGCTCAATCAACTCCTACACATGCTAGTGGGTTTCATCTAGTTACTGTGGCAATGACAGGTCATGCAGAGGAAGTGGGTTCAACTACCATAGCACACAGCAGTTTGAAACACGTTGTCTTAATGCAGTAAAAGAGAGCAGGAGTGAGAACATGGGATTGTATCGATATGATCAAATGGTTGGTTGCTTGCCTGATGGTTCGATGCACTGATACGGTTCTTCGTTAGGGTAATCACGGTACTCCTCGGAGACAGAACCTGCCGCAAAGAACACCGATACACAACCATCACCAAACAATGTGCAACAATATGATGCATGCATGAAACATGGCAACATGAGTGTGTTGGGCTAATGCAACTAAGATCAGAAGGGTTTGAACCAATTTGAATCAAAGATTCAAATTTCAAACTCAAACATGGCCCTTTAAAGTGTTTTTTCCTTGTTCTGCATTAAACAACAAGTTAACTTGTTTTATCATGCATGAAAATAGTACAGATGGATAGATTGGATTTTTCTGATCATTTTTCATATATAATTTGTCTGATTTGGAGTTACAGATTAAAAGTTATGAATTTTTGAAGTTTAATCTATATTCTGGAATTTCCTATATTAAAATAAATCCAGAAAATCAATTACTGCATCAGCCTGACGTCAGTGTGACATCAGCAGGTCAACGGGACACGGTCCGGGTCAAACCTGACAGTGGGTCCCGCGTGTCAGGGTGATTAGCTAAACTAAAATTAATTAAAACTAATCCTAATTAGTTAACAGGGCTCGGCCCCACCTATCATTGACTCAGGAGAGTCAACCAGGGCCCACCCGTGGTCAAACCTGGGTCGGCTGCACCGGCGTTTAGCCGCCGGCGAGCCGGACGCGGCGGCGGAAGTGGTTTTTGCCGTTCCGGCAACCAAACGAGCCGCGGAGGCCACCGGAGAGGAGCTGAGGACGAACTGCAGCTCTTGGTGGAGTCCGTTGGGGTCGGGGTGGCCGGAGTTGGCGCCGGCGCCGACTTTGGCGGCCACCGGAGTTCGGCCGAAGTCGAACTTGACGCAAGAGGGGTCGGTGAGGAGCGGGGAGTAGCTAGTTAGGTGCTACGTGACGCGGTGAGCATGATGGACACCGTGGGGTGGCCGGAAGATGACCGGGAGCACATCGGCGACGAGCTCCACGGCGGTGGGTGCGGTTGAGCTTCGGGAGGTCTCTACACGGCTCGGGAGCAAGAAAGAAGGGAGGGGAAGATAGCTAAGCTCACGGGGAGTTCGACGAAGCCCTTGGTGCGGCCGGGGACGGGCCGGAGCGACGTCGGCGTTGAAGGGGATCTCCGGCGACGGCGGTTCGGTCGAAGTCGATGCGGTGGGCTCGCGCCTTGCGAGCGCTCGGGGCTCGGCTTGCTCGAAGGAGAGGAGGGTAGCGGAGCTCCTGGACACGGCGGCACGGCGTGGGGTTGACGGAGGGCGTGGCTACGGCGAGGGGGTGGCGGCGATGGCGTCGGCCATGGTGGGGGAGCGCGAGAGAGAGGGGTTGGGGGAGAATGGAGGTGTCCTGCGGGTTCACGGTGCTGCGTAGAGCTCATCCATCCAGCCCCGAGGCGAGGAGGTGGAGCAGGGCGGCAGCCAGCTGCGTGGCGCGCGCTGCGGTCGCCGTCGGGCACCTGCCTGCCTGCCTGGCCGGCAAGCAGCTCGCTGGAGCGGCGCTGGGCTAGGCCGGCAGGTGGGCCGGGAGCTGGCACCAGGTAAGTTTTTCTATTTTTACTGTTTTCTGTTTTTTAATACTTCTGCAACTTTGTTGATTTATTAAAAATACTTAGGCAACTCCTAAAATCACCAAACTACTCCTGGTCCATAGTTGGATTATTTCCAACATGAAACATTTTAGTTTGGAGATATTTGAGCATTTAAATATTCTATATAATTTTAAATGCCCAAATTCAAATATTTATGATTTAATTCAAAAACCCTAAGATGGCCTAGGAAAATGTGCATCACTTTTGGCAGAGGATCTGAACCAAGACAAAAATGATGGGCATTTTAGAAGGGCATTTCAGGTTCATTGAAAAAGTTTTTTAGTAAACCGTAATTGGTTTCAGAGGGGGCTGGGGGTTCTGTCATCCCCATTTCAGGTTTCTGATGAAAGAATAAACATGATGCAACACTCTAATGCATGAACTAGCTAGGGTGTGACACCTGAAGGTACCCGAGGTGGGCACATCCCACCTGGGCGCGTCTGGCTTGCCAGGCGCATCCTGGTGTCTTGTGCCCACCAGGGATGTCTTCTTCGTTGTTTCTAATTTTCCCAATTTTTAATATATTGCAAAACTGACAAAAATATATTTTTTTGGATTTTTCGGAGTCCGTTTACTTACCGTATCACATACCTCCTCTTTTTTAACGATTCTGGAGTATTCCAGAAGGTTTCCTTTATGTGTTCTTCCGGTGTCATGGTTTGGATAATATTACTTTCAACATTAATGGTCCTACCTGAGATATAATGTTTTATTCTTTTCCTGTTGACAACCTTTGGGTTAGTACCTTCGGCATTATTTATTTTGATGGCTCCAGATCGATAAACCTCCTCAGTAACGTATGGTCCTTCCCATATGGAGAGAGTTTGCATGTGAAGAATCTGAAACGAGAGTTGTACAAACGAATATATTCTCCAACTGTAAACTCATGCTTCTGGATTCTCTTATCATGCCATGTTTTTACTTTTTCTTTAATAACTTGGCATTTTCATACGCTTGGGTTCTCCATTCATCTAGTGAGCTAATATCAAATAACCTCTTTTCACCGGCAAGTTTGAAATCATAGTTGAGTACTTTAATTGCCCAATATGCTTTCTGTTCGAACTCAAGAGGCAAATGAAAAGTGTTGACACACGAACACGTCACGTGTATCCTCGACGCCGGGGGTGATGCACCGCAGCTCACATCGAAGGAGACCCGACCGACAGCGTGATATGCAAGACAGTCGACGGGTGCTTTTGCAGACCCAAACCCCACACCCCCGGGAGGGACCCCGTCAGGGAGTGCGGCGGCTATGGGCTGCCCTAGGTCGATTCGCTCACCCCTGGAGCCTCGGGATTCGCAACTCTCAAACATGAAGAACAGCGAACAACGAGAGAGAAAACGGTGGAGAGATAAAACTTAAACTAGAAAAGTAGTATATTGATTTGTTCGATTGTGTGTTGTCTAATCGGGCATCACCCCCAACATATATAAGAGGCGTCTAGACTTCCCGTACAAGTAAAGGATTCATCTAGGCTTTCCTTACACAAAATTGCATCAATTCACGTCCTAGAGTCCTAGTTGTATTCCAACTAGGATTCAGTCTAAATCTGGCCCAACTTCTGTCTTCCTCCTTGCGTGGGCCGTCGAGCTTGCATATGATCTCCTATCAAGATGGACCAAATATCAAACTTGTGCACCCCGACGAGACGAACAACTCTTATGTTGATCACCTTTTCAAATAAGGCCATCACTACAGGAAAAACAGAGGAGGTAGAGCTCACCTGGGCTGGTGGAGGAGGTGGCCGGTGGAGGAGGGGGGCGGGGTGGCCTGGGGCGGCGGCGGCGGGCCTGGG
>NC_057804.1:278606105-278672164 GCF_018294505.1 Triticum aestivum | reverse complement strand
CGGTGGGGCGACCGGGCGGCGGCGAGTGCTGGGGGCGGCGGCGCGCGTGTGGGAGTAGGAGAGAAACAAAGAGAGGGCGGGGTGGGGCGCGCCGTTAGATATGTTGAATCTTTGCCGTCCGCTTTTTTGCTCTTTGTCGTCTGCTAGCAGATGGCAAAGAGGGGGGGCCGTTAAGTATTTTTTAACCAGCTCCTCAGTGGGGCCCCTCCCTCTTTGCCATCCGCTAGCGGACGGCAAAGAATCTTTGCCGTCAGCTAGTGGACGGCAAAGAACTGGCTGATGGCAAAGGCTTTCTTTGCCATCAACCAGTTCTTTGCCGTCTGCTTTTGGGTAGCTGATGGCAAAGAGCTTCTTTGTCGTCTGCTAGCTGACGACAAAGAGCTGGCAGATGGCAAAGTAGCTGATTCCAGTAGTGCATCTTGAATACTTTTCGAGGTCATTTTTACTTTCCAGTCGGACTTGGTCTTGCAGCAGACTGGATTGTTTGAGTCTCGTAGCGAATTTGCAGGCCATATACTATCTCTGATGATGATGAATCAAAAACCAAAGTTTACCATTTTGACGATACGCACAACTTCCGTATCGAACACTTCTCCATCCGAGGTCATCTTGATAAACTTTCGGGCACATGTTCAGTTTCACTCGTATTCGAGCTCATCCACTCGGATATTAGAGTCTTTCACTCGGATCGTCCGACTGGACTTTTCACTCGGATGTTAGAATCTTTCACTCGGATGGCAAGATTTTCACTCGGAACACGATCTTTCATTCGGATGATTATATTTTCACTTGGAAGGCAATATCTTACTCGATCGGCAAGTTTTCATTCCGACGATAATCTTTTCACTCGGAATATTTTCACCTGGAGGACAATTTCACTCAAATGACTATCTTTTCACTCGCATGGCAAAATTTTCACTCGGGAGGCAAACTTTCACTCGATCGGTAAGTTTTCACTCGGATGGTAATCTTTTCACTCGGACTTCCCGACTGAAAACATAGCCTGATCTTGATTTGCCTCTCTAGGTCTCATACGACTTCGGGTTGAGACGAGTTATATATGACAATTGATCGGCTCGACGAGGCGAAACTTTATCATGTTGAAGGTTTTTCGATTCAAGGCCTTCTTGAGGGCCGAATTGCTCGCGCGACCCATCAGACAGGGTTTCTGGTACCTCGCGCGATATTTCCGTTTAGGTCCGGTCTGCAGTGTATTGTCTCTAACTTTTGCATACGAACTTGGATTGAGATGATTTATATATGAAAATTGATTGCCTTGACGAGACGAAGACAATTACTTTAGAGTGATTCTTCATCCGAGGTCTTCTTGAAGGCGTGATCGGCCGAAAATCACTCGGAACATTGAATTCTGCCACTCGGAGTACAATTTCGATCCCTAAGATGGGTTCGGATGATGATAACCTAAACATCAAAGTAGTTCCACTCGGCGATGTGAAACTTTCCATGCTGAAAACCATTTCACTCGAAGCCATCTCATTTTCTTTTATCCTGTGCCAAAATCTGATGTCAACACATGCCCCCTTGTTTTTCGGCAAAGCTTGCACGCCGAAAAATAATATGCACGGTGTTTGTTCTAAGGATGATGTCAACACTCCATCGGCCATTTATTTCCTTTGGGCGATAATTATGTATCAGCCATGTTTGTGCTAAGGGCGATAATCGTATATCGACCATTGCCTACTTAGGCTTCTTGCCACACATTCGGGTGGTATTTCTTCAAGTATTTGCCATTGAGAGCTCTAGGTAACACCGTCCCTTGTACGGATTCCACTAAATAAGAGTTTCCGGGAACTACTCTTGTATTCCTAAAAGGACCTTCCCAACTCGGAGACCACTTCCCGAATTTTCTATCTCTTGAACCAATCTGTAGAATCACTTTATAGACGAGATCACCAACTTGAATTTTTTTTAAACTTGACTTTCTTATTGTAACCTCTTGCAACCCTCAACTTGTCTCTCTCTATGGACTTCAAAGCATCCAAACGTTTATCGGCAACCTCATCAATATTGTCCATCATCAAGTTATAAAAGTCTACTGCCGAAACATCATTTTGTTTGGCTATTCCCAAAGCATTCAAATTTACTTCCACTGGTAAAACAGCCTCTTGGCCATATACAAGCTCGTATGGAGCCACCTTGGTAGCACCATGCCTTGAAATTCTATGTGCCCACAAAGCTTCAGACAACAACTTATGCCATCTCCTTGGATTATCCTCAATCTTCTTATTGATGAGTTTGATTAAAATTATATTGCTAGACTCAGCTTGTCCATTAGCTTGGGCATAATACGGAGAGCAATTGAGCAACTTTATGTTATAAGATTCGGCAAACTCTTTGAGTTGGTGTGACATGAAAGATGAACCTTGATCTATAGTTAACGTTTGAGGAATACTGAATCTATGAATACTGTTCTCGGTTATGAATTGAATTACTTCCGTATGTGTCATGTTCTTGAGAGGTACTGCTTCAGACCATTTATTGAAATAATCATTTGCCACCAATACGAACTGATGCCCTTTTGAGGAAAGACGGATGAATTTGCCCAATAAAGTCTAAACCCCATCCTCTGAAAGGCCACGACATGATAATAGGATGTAACATAGCAGCAGGAGCCAATTGAATATCACCAAATTTTTGGCAAGCCTCACACCCTTTATAATATCTAAAGCAATCATTAATCATAGTCGGCCAATAAAACCCAACACGTCACAATAACCACTTCATCTTGGGTGCCGACTGATGAGTACCACAAATGCCTTCATGTACCTCTCCAATAGCAACTCTCGCCTGATCCTCATCCAAGCACTATAGAAGAACATCATCGACTGTTCGGGGATAAAGACCATCATCTCTCATTGTATACTTGAAAGCCATACGCCGAATAGCCCTGTCCACCCTTTCACTTGGATTACACAAGTAATCAACAATGGGCTTTCTCCAGTCGGAATCGTCACCTGCACTAGATTTTTTTTAATGGCCGAATTAGTAGGTTCAGGTCCGGCCTCTCCCATATCAGCAAGACAAGACATCGGTCTTTGAGAGATATGAAACATGCCATGATCAACATGATATCCATATGCTTGTTGTGCCAGATCATTTGCTTCCCAATTGTCATGCCTAGATATATGAGCAATGCTAAAACAATCCAAAGTAGAAATTATATCTAGACATTTATCAAGATACACATTAAGTGATTCGTCCAAACACTGAAAGACTTTGGATGATTGCTGCACCACTAGTAACGAATCACCATAAGCCTCAATATGTGTAACACCTATAGCAAGCAACATCTCTAGGACGAATAGCAATCCTTCATATTCGACTTGATTGTTTATGCAAAAGTATTCTAGGCGGCATGAGGCTTTGAAAATAGCACCATGAGGAGATATATAAACAATACCAACACCTTGGCCATTGCTACAAACTGAACAATCGAAATATAATCTCCAAGGTACTAATGAAACAAGGTTTATATCAACATCATGTTTGTCATTAATCCGATGTTCAATAATGAAATTTTCAACAATTTGGCCTTTCATGGATTTTAGAGATTCATAAGCCAAATCATATTCAATCAAAGCATAAGCCCACTTGCCAATTCTACCACTAAGAATTGGCCTATGCAACATGTACTTAATGACAACGGTTTGACCAGCTATTACACAAGCACTCGGCACTAGGTAATGTCTCAATTTTGTGCAAGCATAATATAAGAATAGACATAGTTTTTAAATAAATGTATACCTTGTGTCGGCGTCCAATAAGCGTCTGCTCAAATATGTAATGGCATGCTCTTTTACTTCGGTATCTTGAGTCAAAACAGCACCAATAACACCTTCCTCTGCTGCGATATAAAGCTCAAAAGGCTCCCTGTGCTTGGGTGCTTTCATCACCGGAGGAGTGCACAAATAATTCTTGATCATATCAAAGGCTTCTTGCTGTTTTGCCCCCCAAGTGAAATCAACATCATTTTTTAACCGAAGGATAGGAGTAAATGCATCAACTTTCCTTGACAGATTACCTATGAACCTTCTCAAATAATTGACCTTGCCAAGGTATTTTTGCATATATCTCTTGCATGTTAGAGACTCTACTTTATGTATGGCCTCTATCTTTTTGGGATCAATCTCTATGCCATCTTCATGAATAATGAAACCCAAAAACTTGCCAGCTGACATGCCGAATGCACACTTTAAAGGATTCATCTTCAGTCCGTACCTTTTCATTCTTTCAAAAGCTAAACGCAAATCGGCCAGGTGAGATTCAAAAGCATCCAATTTGACAAAAATATCATCAATATAAACTTCAAGTATGACACCGAGTAAATCACGAAAAATCAAATTCACAGCCCTTTGATATGTGGCGCCAGCATTTTTTAATCCGAATGTCATCACTTTCCACTCGAATAAACCAAGGAAACCAGGGCATCGGAAAGCTGTCTTAGACATGTCCACTTCGGCCATAAAAATTTGATTGTATCCGGCATTACCATCTAGAAAGCTAATAACCTTTTGTCCAGAAGCATCATTAATAAGCATATTGGCTATTGGCATGGGATACTCATATTTGGGTGTAGCCCTATTCAAATCTCTGAAGTCAATGCACACCCTCAATTTGCCAGATCCTTTCTTCTCCACTAGGACAATGTTAGAAATCCACTCGGCATACCTGCAAGGTCGAATGAAATTAGCCTCAAGCAAACGACCGATCTCTTCCTTGATCCGGTGATATGTATTTGGATTAAATTTCCTGGCCAATTGTTTCTAAGGTCTAAAACCGGCCTTTATAGGTAACCGATGCTCTACTAGATCTCGGCTTAAACCTGGCATCTCATGATATTCCCATGCAAAGAAACAAACATATTCTTTCAATAGCTCAACTAACTTAGCTTTACAATCTGCTTTCAAATTTTTGTTTACAAACGTCAGTCGACTGACTGAACCATCTTCGATATCTATTTCTTCTAATGGACCGGCCGATGTAAAACCTTGTCCAAGTTTATCCATGTCATCCAACTCCTCTATAGACTCATACATATCGTTCTCGTTGGGCCGATATTTTAAAAGACATTTTTGTAACCACTCGGAACTAGAATCCATTTAAAAATATCATACCTTGGAGCCGACTGCATTCAGTCAGCTTTAAAGAGACGGGCACGAAACCACTCTTGGTCGCACTGAGAAAACCAAACTCTGATTGTCACGTCCTATCAATCAAGTAGCATTGGGATGTTCCCAATCCACTGATGCATCGGCCAAAGCAACACAGGCTGAATTATCCGCATGAATGACTTCCACTTCATCATCAACCCATTGGATCAAAAACTGGTGTATAGTGGATGGCACACACTGGTTTGCATGAACCCAATCACGGCCTAGTATGACGTTGTAGTTACCTTGCACCTCAACGGCAAAGAATGCAGTAGCCAAAGTTTTGCTTCGGACTGTAAGCTCCACATACATCACACCTTTGGCTTCAGTTTTCTATTTGCCTTCAAATCCATTAAGCACCATATTCGTCTTTATCAACTCTTCATCAGGCAAACCCAATTTCTTGAAGACCAAATAGGGCATAAGATTTACCACATCACCTCCATCAACAAGCATCCGAGTGAGCGGCGATCCATTGATTTGACCTCTGAGATATAATGGTTTCAGATGCGTTATTGGTTCTTTTGGCTTCTCAAATATTGCATTTTTAGGGCCAAAACCCAGTTGGGCCACCTCCCCTTCCTCATCTACAGCATGAAACTCAGCAGGTAAGTAATACACCATATTGATATCCATACCTTCATGAACCGGCGTAGACTCATAGTCCAACATATCAGCCTCCTCCTTGAGTGCATCCACCGATTCTGAAATTGGTCCGAGTGAGGAGAGAGTACCAGGTGATGTGGACGATGTAATAATTGCATCGTCCTCTTTAGGTGGCGCAGGTTCTGTTGTGATAGATATAGAAGCTGATGTATCTTATATTTGTTTAGGCCTCCACACATGTTTTGCTGGAACCATGGGCCGATGTCATTGAACAACTTATCCCTTTGCTTCTTGGCCTCCTGCTCTGCCATCTCTTGACTCCTTATCCTCTGTAGTTTCCTCTTCTGTGTCTTGGTTAGCCCTGGAGGACACCACTTTGGATGAGTGTATTTAGGATCTCTCGTCTTTATTTGGCTGGTTCTTGCTTCATGGTCATTAGCCGAGTGCTTTGGCGCGATAGCAAGTATCGGCTCAGTCAAGTGGTTATGCACAGTCGGCTGCTGTATGGGAAGTTTCGGTGCCCAAGATAAGTGAGTCGACATCCATTTTCTCCTTGCCTTTTCCCGACTCAACTGCTGCAACACTTGCTGACTTAACACGCCATTCTTTTCGACTTTCCAGATGCATGAAATTTCCACTTGGGATACTCGGATGGAATCCACTTGGATGGATGTCGCTCTGATGGAATCCACTCGGATTGAACTCACTCGGATGAAATCTATCTAGCCACATTTTTTCACTCGGATGACTCCCACCCGGGTACATTCTTACACTAGGATAGTTTCCACTCGGTCACATATTTTGACCAACCGACTGATAGTCACCGATGTTCAGTCGGCCATTATATGAGTAATCAAGTCGACCCCACACATATTGCCTCTGCTCTTCTGAAAACTGTGCCCTTGGTCCACTCAGTTTCGCATACCGACTGAACATATCATCTGATGGTGACCTTGGTCGCTTTAAGTGTGATGGCCGGTTAGAGCTGGAACCAGCCGACTGGTTGGCGTACTTGGACAGCAACATGTCAAAAGTTGGTTTGATTCGTTTGCGTTGTACTTTAGCTTTGTTCATCTTCCACTTGCCAACTTCAGGACTCTTGGGCTTAACAAATTTAACTCGAGCGTCCTGCTGCACCTGTGCTTGCCCCCCGAGTGTAGGATTCTTGATGGTGATTTTGATCACTTGTTTTCCATCGGGTTGCTTATCAAGCACAACATGTCTCCCCAAGACCTTGTCGTCCTCCTTGTCTTTCCTGGGCTCACCAACAATGACATTAGCTTTATTAGCAGATCCGGCTACCTCCAGCCGAATGAGCAGCTTCTTCCCTTCTAAATTCATGGTGTTCATTGGAAAGGGATGTTTATGAACTTGCATCTTAGAAAAGTTCAATCGTCCGTCATTAATGGCCGATTGTATCTGTCGTCGAAAAACATTGCAATCGTTAGTAGCATGAGAAAAAGAATTATGATACTTGCAATAAGCACGTCGTTTCAGCTCTTCAAACGGCGGTAAAGTATGAGATATTCTAATAATCTTAGCCTGCAGCAAAGCATCAAATATTCTATCACACTTAGCAATGTTAAAAGTAAACTTCATCTCTTCATCACGATTCTTATGAATCGGTTTCAGGTCATTGCAAGTAAAGGGTTTGGCCTTAGATGGCCAAACAAATTCAGTAGCAAAAACATCACCCTCATCGTCCGAGTGATCACTATCATATTCAACCATATTCATATTTGGATGACCGGCTTTGTATCTATGCACTTCTTTGAGATCTTTGCTTCGGCTCCAAAGCCCTTTGTAAGATTTGGTTAATATTTAAGAACTCATAACCTTCTAGCTCTCTAATGGGAGCTCTCAAACCACTCAGCACTAGGTATGCCAAGTCTCTGTCTGTTATCACCAAACTAAAACACCGGTTTTATGTTTCTCTGAATCTCTTGACGTAATCGGAGACCGATTCATCATGCTTCTGTTTAACTGATGTTAGATGTGACAACTTGAGTTCATTGTCTCCACAATAAAAGTGATCATGAAACTTCTGCTCTAGCTGCGACCAAACTCGAATAGAACCATGTGGTAAAGAAGAAAACCATGAAAATGCGGTACCAGTTAATGATAAAGGAGACAAACACACTTTCAATAAATTCAATGAGCCTGCCTCACCCAATTGTGCTAAATATTGACTAACATGCTCCCATGTGGTTTTTGTACTTCTCCATTAAACTTAACAAAATCTGGAATTTTATATCTTGGAGGACACTGGATGGCATCAAAGTACTCGGGGTACGGCTTTTGGTAAATCCGATTCCGAGGTAACTCAACTCCAAAATTCTCTCAAAGCATCTTAGACATCTCCTCTCTAAGATTAGCTAGACCATCATCCATAGTGGACGATGAAACTTGTGGCAGTGGCATAGGAGGAGTAGGACTACTAGTTGTAGGTAGTAACTATGGCATGTATGTCGACCCATAATTTGGTAGTGGTCGAGTGGTTGTAGCTGTAGGTAGGGTTTGGTTCGGTGTTGCCACCGAACCTGGCATGCTCATAATAGGATTAATGGGTGCAGCCACCATCTGATTTGTTCGTGTAGGATAATAAGTGATCGGCATGGGAGGCGCCGATGAAATAGGTAAAGTCAGATTAGGGCTTTGCACACAAGCAGCTATACCACCATTACCACTAGACGATTAAGATATATTATTCTAAGCATTAGTATTTTCTATGGAAGTTTGATAGACTAGATTTTTACCATCAGCAATATGACTCTCAATTTCAGCCCACTGCTTAGGAGAAATGGCAGTACTTACAGAGGGTTTAACCTGTTTAGCTTGAAGAGGAGGGAACTTGATTTCTTCAATCGGAGTGATGTTGCCTTGGCGATCCTTCTTGAAATTGCAAGGAACTCCTGCAAATCCTTCTCTTCATGCGCCTTCTTGTACTCCTCATAGACTTGGCGATGATCAGCCGATATCTCATCAAGACTAGGATTAATGATGTTATCGGTGTCTACCTCAGATCACTTGGGAAGATCGGACATGGTGGATGATGATGATTGATCTTCGTATCCCCAGTGGAGTCACCAAAAAGTGTGTTGACACACGAACATGTCACATGTACCCTCGACGCCGGGGGTGACGCACCGCAGCTCAAGTCGAAGGAGACCCAACCGACAACGTGATACGCAAGACAGTCGGCGGGCGCCTTTGCAGACCCGAAACCCCACACCCCCGGGAGGGACCCCCGTCAGGGAGTGCGGCGGCTATGGGCTGCCCTAGGTCAATTCGCTCGCCCCTAGATCCTCGGGATTCACAACTCTCAAACACGAAGAACAGCGAACAACGAGAGAGAAAACGGTGGAGAGATAAAACGTAAACTGGAAAAGTAGTATATTGATTTGTTCGATTGTGTGTTGTCTAGTCGGCCATCACCCCCAACATATATAAGAGGTGGCTGGACTTCCCGTACAAGTAAATGATTCATCTAGGCTTTCCTTACAAAAAATTGCATCAATTCACGTCCTAGAGTCCTAGTTGTATTCCAACTAGGATTCAGTCTGAATCTGGCCCAACTTCTGTCTTCCTCCTTGCGTGGGCCGTCGAGCTTGCATATGATCTCCTATCAAGACGGCCCAGATATTAAACTTGTGCGCCCCGATGAGACTAACAACTCTTATGTTGATCACTTTTTCAAATAATGCCATCTTGAATACTTTTCGAGGTCATTTTTACCTTCCAGTCGGACTCGGCCTTGCAGCAGACTAGATTGTCTGAGTCTCGTAGTGAATTTGCAGGCCATATACTATCTCTGATGATGATGACTCAAAAACCAAAGTTTACCGTTTTTACGATACGCACAACTTCCATATTGAACACTTCTCCATACGAGGTCATCTTGATAAACTTTTGGGCACATGTTTAGTTTCACTCGGATTCGAGGTCATCCACTCGGATATTAGAGTCTTTTACTCGGATCGTCTGACTGGACTTTTCACTCGGATGTTAGAATCTTTCACTTGGATGGCAAGATTTTCACTTGGAAGACGATCTTTCACTCGGATCATTATATTTTCACTCGGAAGGCAATATCTTACTCGATCGACAAGTTTTCATTCCGACGGTAATCTTTTCACTCGGAATATTTTCACCTGGAGGACAATTTCATTCAAATGACTATATTTTCACTCAGACGGCAAACTTTCACTCGGACGGCAAACTTTCAATCGATCGGTAAGTATTCACTCGAATGTAATCTTTTCACTCGGACTTCCCGACTGAAAACATAGTCTGATCTTGATTTGCCTCTCCAAGTCTTTTACGACCTCAGATTGAGACGAGTTATATATGAAAATCGATCGTTGCGACAAGTCGAAACTTTCTCATTTTGAAGGTTTTTCTATTCAAGGCCTTTTTGAGGGCCGAATTGCTCGAGCGACCCATCAGACAGGGTGTCTGGTACCTCGTGCGATATTTCCGTTTAGGTTTGGTCTGCAGTGTATTACCTCTAACTTTTGAATGTGAACTTGGATTGAGATGATTTATATATGAAAATTGATTGACACAACGAGACGAAGACAATTCCTTTAGAGTGATTCTTCATCCGAGGTCTTCTCGAAGACGTGATCGGCCAAAAATCACTCGGAACATTGAATTCTGCCACTCGGAGTACAATTTTGATCCCTAAGATGGGTTCGGATGATGATAACCTAAACATCAAAGTTGTTCCACTCGGCGATGTGAAACTTTCCATGCTGAAAACCCTTAAACTCGAAGTCATCTCATTTTCTTTTACGTCGTGCCAAAATCTGATGTGAACAACAAGATTTTCCATAAACCATTTTATAAGGAGGCATACCCATAGGATTTTTATATGCTATTCTATAAGCCCAAAGTGCATCATCTAATTTCTTCGAACAATTCTTTTGGGACCTATTGATAGTTTTTTGTAATATTAACTTTATTTCTCTATTGCTAAGTTCAACTTGACAACTATACTAAGGATGATAGGGTGATGCAATTATATGGTTGACATCATATTTAGCAAGCATTTTACGGAAAGCACCATCAATGAAATAAGAACCACCATCAGTCATTAAATATATAGGGACTCCAAAACTTGGGAAATTGACTTCCTTAAGTATTTTAATAGAGGTGTTGTGATCACTAATGGCTTCGGCCGCCGCTCGCTACACGAGTGGGAAGCCCATCTCCTGCATGAAGCCAACTACCCAATGCCTCCCGACATGTGCGCACCGGGGCGGTGGAGACTCAGCGTCGGCGGCGTTCTCTGTCCCCCCCCCCCCATGCCCGACGTCACGCGCCCCAACAACTTTCACACCAAGATTGAGCGTGCGTGGGCGTCTCTGTTAGAGGAGCAGCGGGCCCTCCCGGAGTATGCCGCGAGCAACCACAAGGCGTGGGAGGCGTACTTCGAACGCCGGCAGGCGGAGCGGTTGACCTCCACCAATGACGCGCCAGTGGTGCAGGGGAGCAAGAACAGCGACGGTCGACGCATATGGCGGGGCGCCCCCGGCCGCACGCTCCATGCCATCCTCGAGTACCTCGAGGGCGGCAACGACACGCCATTGATGTACCCGGATGCCCTGGTCCCCCGCCGGAGTGGCGGCCAATGGATGCCCAGGAGGACCGGCTCCTCTTCCTCCTCCTCCCAATCCTCCTCCCACTCCTATGGGTCACCGGTGCTCTTCAGCGTCATGGCTGAGCCCGCGGAAACACCGCTCGGGCGGCGCACCCGCAGTGTCGGTATCGTCATCAATGAGGGCATGTGTCCCTCCTCCTTGTCTCCTCCCTGCCTCGTTAAGCCCAAGATGGAGCCGGGGCTCACCGACGTGAAGACGAAGCCAGGGCTGGAGCTCGACAATGACTCGGCCATGAAGTGGGCACACGAAGATTGGGCGCGGCTAGATTTGGAGGGCCAGCGTCGCGCCCTAGACGAGATCGCCGCGTGCCACCGTGGGCTCGACGAAGGGGGCGTCGTCGTGCTTGAAGAAAGCGATGACGACGCGCCGCCATCGGTCCACCTGGGTGACCCCAGGAAAGGGTCCAACAGCGTGAAGAAGGAGAAGGACGATGACAATAGCAGCGACGACGGCGACTACAGTGACTACGCCGTGTTCAGCGAGTTCTTCGGCCTGTAGTCGCAGCCCTTTGTTTTTTTAGCGAATCTCTTGTTTTCTATGTAAAAACATGTCAAATGCCGAATTTTATGCCTTGTTCGCCAAAGCTTTGTCATGTTTGCCGAATTTTAGACATTTTCCTTTTCAAAACAGTTTTAAAAGAGGCGTACGGGGGCGACCCTAGGGGCGGCGGCTGGGAACCCTATCGCCCCCAAGCCGAATTTTAGCACCCGGCCGCCCCCAGGCGGCGATTTTAAGAGCCCCCTGGGGGGCCAACGGCTGGAGTTGCTCTTAGTAACATAATCAGTAGCAACCAAAATATGTGTATACCCATTAGAGGAAGGAAAAGGTTCCATGTAGTCAAAACCCCAAACATCAAATGGTTCGACAACAAGAGAATAATTCATAGGCATTTCCCGACGCTTACCAATATTGCCAATTCTTTGACATTCATCACAAGATAAAATAAACTTACGGGCATCCCATAAGAGAGTAGGCCAATAAAAACTAGATTGCAATACATTGTGAGCAGTTCTATCTCCCGCATGATGCCCTCCATAAGCTTTGCAGTGACATTTCCGTAGGATTTGTCCCTATTCATGCTTAGGTACACAACGTGTAATAATACCATCTACTCCTTCTTCATAAAGATGTGGATCATCCCAAAAGTAATGTCTTAAATCATAGACGAATTTTTTCTTTTGTTGATATGTGAAGCTAGGTGGTATATATTTAGCAACAATATAATTAGCAAAGCCAGCATACCAAGTAGTGTTATGAGAAACATTTATTGCAGCTAATTGTTCATCAGGAAAACTATCATTAATAGGTTGTGGGTCATCAAGAATATTTCCTAGCATAGACAGGTTATCAGCCATGTGGTTCTTAGCTCCCTTTCTATCAATGATATCTAAGTCAAATTCTTGTAGCAAGAGAACCTGTCGGATTAAGGGATCCGCAAACCCTTGAGAGGTTCGAACTCTAGGGTGCATGCGAAGATCTCAACCTACCCAGCCTGCCTACTCGTGAACCTCCTAAGCCTAGCGCATCAAGCTCAATGAGACAAAGAGACACATCAGATTATCTTGGTTCCGGTCACCTTGCGGTGTAATACCCTACTCCAGCATTTTTGGTGGATTGCCTCGGAGGGCCGAGGATGAACTACTACAGTGGATGAACTGGCCTCAGGAGGTGAGGTGTTCTTGAGCTGGTGTGGTGTGAGCTAGTTCGACTTTTCCTCACTCTATGGTGGTGGCTAGTCCTTTTATAGTGGCCTTGGTCCTCTTTCCAAATGTTGGCGGGAAGGGATCCCACAATGGACGGATTTGTAAGGGGACAAGTAGTACAGCTTATCCTAAAAAAAGTAGTCTTCGCCTATGAAAAGCCTCTGGTCGTGAAGCTGCGGTGGGCTCGTCGATGACCTCCGTCATGCCGCCCTGGCGGTCTTGGTATCGTTGCACCAGAATGGAAACCTTTGGCTGATTCCTCGGGATTCCACGCCTGTGGCTTGCCTCGTTTGCACCAAAGAGGAAACCTATGCTCTGCGCCAGCCTGGCACCCGCCTGGCACCCACCTAGCATTGGTCGTCATGGATCATGTCAGCTGAGCCTCATGAGGTGAACCTTGCATGGAACTCTCCGCCCCTCGGGAGCTAGCCTGAGGAGGTCGATCCCCTCTGGGGTCTTGGCATCGTCCGCCTCGCCAGGCTTGGCCCCTCGCGAGAGTCTTGTGCTGTTGATGCTGAACCGGGCCATACCAGGACGTTGATGGAGCCACGCGGTGGGCCGCAGGCAGGCAGGGTTAGATACCCCCAAATCCAGGACGCCGATAGAACCCACCTAATGAGTCTAGCTTTAGCATCTTTCTTTTCCAGAAGATATTTTATAGCAGCATGATCGGTGTGAATATTAACTTTAGAATCAACAACGTAAGATCTAAATTTATCACAAGCAAACACCACTACTAAGAATTCTTTCTCAGTTGTAGCATAATTGTGTTGGGCACTGTCTAGAGTCTTACTAGCATAATGAATAACATTTAGTATCTTATCAACTCTTTGTCCTAAGACAACACCAACAACATAATCACTAGCATCACACATAATTTCGAAAGGCAAGTTCCAATCAGGTGGTTGGACAATAGGTGCAGAAATTAAGGCTTTCTTAAGTGTTTCAAAGGCTTCTACACAATCATCATCAAAAACAAATGGACCATCCTCTTGTAAAAGATTTGTAAAAGGCCTAGAAATTTTAGAGAAGTCTTTAATAAACCTCCTATAGAAACCAGCATGATCGAGGAAACTACGAATACCTTTGAAATCTTTATTACCTGGCATATTCTCAATTTCTTCAACTTTAGATTTATCCACCTCAATACCTCGTTCAGAAATTTTATGCCCCAAGGCAATACCTTCAATAACCATAAAGTGGTACTTCTCCCAACTCAAGACAAGATTAGTTTGATCACATCTCTGCAAAACTCAATCAAGGTTGCTTAAGCAATCATCAAAAGAAGTTCTATAAACGGATAAATCATTCATGAAAACGTCAACAATATTTTCACAAAAATCAGATAATATAGCCGTCATACATCTTCGAAAGGTAGCAGGTGCATTGCATAAACCAAAAGGCATACGTCTATAAGCATAAGTTCTAAAAGGACAAGTAATGGTGTTTTTTTCTTGATCAGATTGTGAAACAGGTATTTGAGAAAGACTAGAATATCCGTCAAGGAAACAAAAGTGTGTGTGCTTAGATAATCCTTCTACCATTTGATCTATAAAAGGCAGATGGTAATGATCTTTTCTAGTAGCTTCATTTAATTTTCTAAAATCGATTATCATTGTATAACCAGTGACAATTCTTTGTGGAATAAGTTCATTCTTATCATTAGGAACAACGATAATACCTCCATTTTTAGGGACTCAATGAGCGATACTTACCCATCTACTATCAGCTATGGGATAGATTATACCTGCTTCCAGAAGCTTCAGTATTTCTGTTCTTACCACTTCTTTCATTTTAGGATTTAAATGTCGTTGATGATCAACAACGGGTTTAGCATGAAGTTCCATATTAATTTTGTGCTGACAGAGAGTGGGACTAACGCCCTTAAGATCATCAAGAGTATATCCAATAGCAGCTCGGTGCTTCTTCAGAACCTTCAATAATCTTTCTTCTTCATGTTCTGAAAGGTTAGCACTAATAATAACAGGATATATCTTTCTCTCATCAAGATAAGTATATTTCAAAGTGTCCGGCAATTGTTTTAATTCAAACACGGGATCACCTTTAGTTGGAGGAGGACCTCCTAGAGTTTCAATAAGCAAATTGTGCTTAAGCAGAGGTCGTTATTCAAAGAAAATTATATCTATTTCATTTCTTTCATGCAGATGCATACCATTTTCATGGTCTAGAAAATATTGTTCTAGTGGATCAGTAGGAGGCACAACAATAGAAGCAAGACCAATTATTTCATCCTTACTAGGCAACTCTTTCTGATGATATTTTCTACTAAACTTGGAAAAACTAAAATCATGAGACTCATCACCAAAACTTACACCGATGGTTTGTTTCGCACAATCTATTTTAGCATTTACGGTGTTCAAGAAAGGTCTACCAAAGATAATGGGACAAATGTCATCTTGTGGGGAACCAAGAACAAGAAAATTAGTAGGATATTTTATTTTCCCACACAAGACTCCAACATCTCTAACAATCCCAAGTGGTGTGATGGTGTCTCTATTAGCAAGTTTGATAGTAACATCTATGTCTTCTATTTCAGCGGGTGCTATATCATTCATAATTTATTGATATAAGGTAAAAGGAATAACACTCACGCTAGCACCTAAGTCACATAAACCATGATAACATTGATCTCCTATTTTCACCGAGACAACAGGCATACCAACAACGGGTCTATGTTTATCTTTTTCATCAGGTTGGGCAATTCTAGCAGCTTCATCACAGAAGTAAATAACATGCCCATCTATATTTTCTACCAGGAGATCTTTAACCATAGCAACACTAGGTTCTACCTTTATTTGTTCAGCAGGCTTGGATGTTTTAATATAGCTTTTATTGACCGTAGTTGGAACTCTAGCATGTTCCTTAATCCTAACAGGGAAAGGTGGTTTTTTAATATAACCAGTAGGAACAACTTGATCAACATTATAGATAATAGTTTCATCCTTAGCTATTACCGATTCTTCAATTTCTTCTTTAATAGGTGGGTGATATTTAAACCACTTCTCCTTAGGGAGATCAACATGAGTAGCAAATGATTCACAAAAGGAGGCTAATATCTCAGAGCCAAGTCCATACTTATTGCTAAATTTTTGAAAAGCATCAGTATTCATAAAAGATTTAACACAATCATATTTAAGCTTAATACCTGACTCCTTACCTTCATCGAGTTCCCAATCTTCAGAGTTGCCTTTAATTCTTTCTAAAAGATCCCACCTGAATTCATTAGTCTTCTTCATAAAGGAACCCGTACAAGAAGTATCAAGCATGGATTGATCATCACGAGAAAGCCGATCATAAAAATTCTGAATAATAATTTCTCTTGAGAGCTCATGATTGGGGCATGAATATAACATTAACTTAAGCCTCCCCCAAGCTAGAGCGATACTTTCTCCTTCACGAGGCCAAATATATATATATATATATATATATATATATATATATATATATATATATATAATTCTGATCACGATGAACTAGATGCATAGGATATTTTTTTGTGAAATTCCAATTTCAATCGATTCCAATTCCAAGATCCGATATCATCGCATAGCCTATACCATGCCAATGCTTTTCCCTTCAAAGATAAAGGGAAAACCTTCTTCTTAGCTTCATCTCCGGGTAAACCTACAAGCTAAATTATCCACAAATTTCAACCACATATATCAAGTGCATTTCAGGATGTTTGGTTCCATCTCATGCATAAGGATTAGATAGCTGTTGTTCTATTGTACCTGAAGGAATTTCATAACTAACATTTTCAGTAGGTGTAGTAGGTTGAGGGGAAAATAATTGTGGTTTCGGTCGATGTGAAGGTACCCCGAACAAACCCCTCAAAGGATTGTTCTCCATAGTGACAAGTGATAATAAATTTCAACATGTAGTAATAATTTTTCCTTACCGATTTCCACTTACCAAGAGCGCTTCACTCCCCGGCAACAACACCAGAAAAGAGCCTTGATGAACCACAAGTATAGCAGATCAATCTTAGTACTTTCGATGAGTAAGAGTGTCAAACACAATGAGGAGCAGAAGGAAATGACAAGCGGTTTTCAGCAAGGTAATGTCTACAAGCACTAAAATTATAAGTAATGAGTAGTTTGATAGCAAGGTAATTTGTAACGAGCGAGTAAAGGTAATGGTAAAAAGTGCAGAAAGGTATCCCAATCCTTTTGAGGCAAAGGATAGGCCAAAACAGTCTCTTATGATAAGCAAAGTGTTCTTGAGGGTACACGGGAATTTCATCTAGTCACTTTCATCATGTTTGTTTGATTTGTGTTCGCTACTTTGATAATTTGACATGTGGGTGGACCGGTGTTTAGGTGTTGTTCTTACTTGAACAAACCTCCTACTTATGATTAACCCCCTCGCAAGCATCCACAACTACAAGAAAAGTATTAAGAATAAATCTAACCATAGCATTAAACTTTCGGATCCAAATCATCCCCTTACGGAATAGCACATAAACTAGGGTTTAAGCTTCTGTCACTCTCGCAATCCATCATCTAATAACTACCCCACAATGCATTACCTTAGGCCGAAGTATGGTAAAGTGTCATGTAGTCGACGTTCACATGACACCACTAAGGGAATCACAACATACATACCATCAAAATATCGAGCACATATCAAGTTCACAAGATTACTTGCAACAAGATTTCTCCCGTGACCTCAAGAACAAAAGTAACTAATCACAAATGATAATCATGCTCATGATCAGAGGGGTATTAAATAGCATAATGGATCTGAACATATAATCTTCCACCAAATAAAACCATATAGTAATCAATTCCATGATGTAGTCAACACTACTAGTCACCCAATCTATAGTTCCGATACAAAGATTGAACACGAGAGATGAACTAGGGTTTGAGAGGAGATGGTGTTGTTGAAGATGTTGATGGATATTGCCCTCCCCAAGATGGGACAGTTGTTGGTGATGATGATGATGATGATTTCCCCCTCAGGGAGGGAAGGTCCCCCGGCGGAATCGCTCCCTCGGAGGGCAAAAGTGCTCCTGCCAAAGTTCCACCTCGAGACGGTCGCGCTTCGTCCCGAATGTCCCCTCCTGATTTTTACAAGGTCAAAATGACTTATATACCGGAAGATGGGCACCGGAGGTGGGCCGAGGCGCGCCCTTGTGGGTTGTGCCCACCTGGTGGTCCCCCTCTAGTGGTTACTTGATCCAATAATTCTTACTTATTCCATAAAAAAAATCTCCGTGAAGTTTCAACTCATTTGAAGTTGTGTAGAATAGGTGGCCTGATGTAGCTTTTTCAGCTCTAGAATTCTAGTTGCCGGTATTCCCCCTCTTTGTGTGAACCTTGCATATTATCAGAGAGAAGGCATTAGAATTACTCCAAAAAGCATTATTATGCATAAAAACATTATAAATAATAGTAGGCAAACATGATGCAAAATGGACGTATCAGTCTAACTTGTTTTTGAAGGATATGTTTTGATATGATATGGCCAAGGACATGATGAAATATATTTGATGTATGGGATGATCATGTTTGTAATAGTTTATATTGACTTGCATGTCGATGCATACGCCAATCGGCGGGAGCCATAGGGTTGTCTTTAATTATTGTATGACCTACGTGTCAATCATTAAGTGCTATGTAATGCTTTACTTTATCGCTAAGTAGTAGCAATAGTAGTAAAAGCATGGTTTGCATGACAACCCCGATGGCGGCATGCTAATGGAGATCATGGTGTCATGCCGGTGACGATGGAGATCATGCCGGTGCTTTGGAGATGGAGATCAAAAGCACAAGTTGATGGCCATATCATGTCACCTATGATTTGCATGTGATGATAATCCTTTTATGCATCTTATTTTGCTTAGGATGACGGTAGCATTATAAGGTGATCCCTCACTAAAATTTCAAGATAAAATTGTGTCCTCCCCGAGTGTGCACCATTGCAAAACTTCATCATTTCAAAGCACCACGTGATGATCGGGTGTGATTGACCCTACATTCACATACAACAGGTGCAAGCCATTTTTGCCCATGTGGAACACTTGGGTTAAACTTGATGAGCCTAGCATGTACAGACATGGCCTCGTAACACAAGAGACCGAAAGGTCGAACATGAGTCATATAGTAGATATGATCAACATGGAGATGTTCGCCATTCAAACCACCTCATCTCACGTGATGATCAGACTTGGGGTGGTGAATTTGGAACATGTTACACTTGGACGCAGAGGGATGTCGATTTGAGTGAAGTTCTTAGGTAATATGATTAATTGAAATCATTTATCATGAACAATAGTACCAAGCTACTAGAGCTTTGTGATAAACTATAACATGCAAGGGATGGAGTTGATCCTGGAGCTGTTCGTGGTAGGCCGCGAAGGTAGAAACCAAGAAGGAGCATCAAGTGTTGATGGTTAACAAGACCACTGGTTTCAAGAAGGGCAAGGGCAAGAAGGGAAACTTCATGAATGGCAAGCCAGTTGCCGCTCTAGTGAAGAAACCCAAGGTTGAACCCAAACCCGAGATTAAGTGCTTCTATTGTAAGGGGAACGGTCATTGGTAGCGGAACTAACCCAAATACTTGGTAGATAAGAAGGCTGGCAACTTCAACAAAAGTATATTTGATATGTGTGTTATTGATGTGTACCTTACTAGTACTCCTAGTAGCACCTGGGTATTAGGTACCGGTTTAATTGCTAATATTGGTAACTTGAAATAAAATCTATGGAATAACAAAGACTAGCTAAGGGTGAGGTGACGATGTGTGTTGGAAGTGTTTCCATGGTTGATGTGATCACCATCGCACGCTCCCTCTACCTTAGGAATTGGTGCTCAACTTGGATAAATGTTATTTGGTGTCTTTGTTGAGCATGAACATGATTAGATCATGTTTATTGCAATACGGTTATTCGTTTAAGTCAGAGAATAATGGTTATTCTGTTTACATGAATAATACCTTCTATGGTTATTAACCCAATGTGAATGGTTTATTGAATCTCAGTTGTAGTGATACACATGTACATAACATTGATGGCAAAAGATGTAGAGTTGATAATGATAATACCACTTTCTTGTGGTACTGCCGCTTAAGTCATATTGGTGTTAAGCGCATGAAGAAACTCCATGCTGATGGGCTTCTGGAGTCACTTGATTTTGAATCACAACCATGCCTTATGGGAAGATGACCAAAACCCGGTTTTCTGGAACAATGGAACGGGCAAGTCACTTATTGGAAATCATGCATACTGATGTGTGCGGTCCGATGAGTGTTGACGCGCGCGGTGGATATCGATACTTTCTCACCTTCACCAGTGATTTGAGTAGATATGGGTATATTTACTTGATGAAGCATAAGTTTGAAACATTTGAGAAGTTCAAGCAATTTCAGAGTGAAGTTGAGAATCATCGTAACAAGAAGATCAAATTCCTACAATCTGATCGAAGGGGAGAGTATCTAAGTTATGAGTTTGGCAATCACTTAAGACAATGTGGAATTTTTTCACAACTTATGCCACTCGGAACACCATAGCATAAGGGTGTGTCCGAACGTCGTAATCATACCTTATTGGATATGGTGAGTTCTATGATGTCTCTTGTCGATCTACCACTATCGTTTTGGGTTTAGGCATTAGAGACAACTACATTCACTTTAAATAGGGCACCATCTAAGTCCCTGGAGACGACGCCGTATGAACTGTGGTTTGGCAAGAAACCTAAGTTGTCGTTTCTTAAGGTTTGGGGAAGCGATGCTTATGTCAAAAGGCTTTAGCCGGAAAATCTCGAACCCAAAGCGGACAAATGTGTCTTCATAGGATACCCAAAGAGACGGTTGGGTATACCTTCTATCTCAGATCTGAGGGCAAAGTGTTTGTCGCTAAGAATGGGTCCTTTCTTGAGAAAGAGTTTCTCTCGAAATAATTGAGTGGGAAGAAGATGGAACTTGAGGAGGTTGTTGAACCTTTACATCAACCAGAGAGTAGCGCAGCACAGAAAGATGTCTCTATAGCACCTACGTCAGTTGAAGAGGAAGCTAATGATGATGATCATGAAGCTTCGGATCAAGTTACTGTCGAAAATTGTAGGTCGACAAGGGTACATATAGCTCCTGAGTGGTACGGTAACCCTGTCTTAGAGGTCATGTTGTTGACAACAGTGAACCTATGAGCTATGGAGAAGCGATGGTGGGCCTGGATTTCGACAAATGGTTAGAGTCCATGAAATCCGAGATGGGATCCATGTATGAAACTAAAGTGTGGACTTTGGAAGTATTACTTGAAGGGCTAAAGGCCATTCAGAATAAATGAATCTTTAAGAAGACAGACGTTGATGGTAATGGCACCATTTGTGAAGCTCGACTTGTCACAAAGAAGTTTTCAACAATCAAGGAGTTGACTATGATGATACTTTCTCACTCATAGCGATGCTAAAGTCTGTTGGGATTATGTTAGGAGTTGCTGCATTTTTTCTTATGAAATCTGGCAGATGGATGTCAAAATAGAGTTTACTTAGCGGTTTCCGTGAGGTAATATTGTATGTGATACAACCAGAAGGTTTTGTCGATCCTAAGGATGCTAGAAGGTATCCAAGCTCCAGTGATCCTTCTATGGACTGGAGCAAGCATCTCGGAGTTGGAATATACACTTTGATGAGGTGATCAAACTCACCTTCACGAGTTATTTGAGTAGATATGGGTATATTTACTTGATGAAGCATAAGTCTAAAACATTTGAAAAGTTCAAGCAATTCCATAGTGAAGTTGAGAATCATCATAACAAGAAGATCAAATTCCTACGATCTGATCGAAGGGGAGAGTATCTGATTTATGAGTTTGGCAATCACTTAAGAAAATGTGGAATTGTTTCACAACTTACGCCACTTGGAACACCACAGCGTAAGGGTGTGTCTGAACGTCGTAATGTACCTTATTGGATATGGTGCGTTCTATGATGTCTCTTGCCGATCTACCACTACCATTTTGGGTTTATGCATTAGAGACAACTACATTCACTTTAAATAGGGCACCATCTAAGTCCATGGAGACGACACCGTATGAACTGTGGTTTGGCCAGAAACCTAAGTTGTCATTTCTTAAGGTTTGGGGCAGCGATGCTTATGTCAAAAGGCTTTAGCTGGAAAAGCTCGAACCCAAAGCGGACAAATGTATCTTCATAGGATACCCAAAGAGGCGGTTGGGTATACCTTCTATCTCATATCTGAGGGAGAAGTGTTTGTCGCTAAGTGTCGGGGAAACTGATCCACGAACACCTATGGGACCAGCGGACCGTGCCCCTTTCGGTTCGGCGGGGGGCGGAGATCGCACGAATAGCGGATCGAGGCGAAGCACACGAGCAGATTACCCAGCTTCGGAGCTCTCCGGAGAGATAACACTCCTACTGCTGCATGTCTGAGTGTATTGAGTTCTTGCTCGGGAGCGATGAGTGCTACAGTACACTCTAGCTGCTAACGAGACCGAGCGTGAGTGT
Organism: Triticum aestivum; assembly: GCF_018294505.1. Lineage (NCBI taxonomy): Eukaryota > Viridiplantae > Streptophyta > Magnoliopsida > Poales > Poaceae > Triticum > Triticum aestivum. The sequence continues at coordinate 278,649,534 of NC_057804.1, read as the reverse complement.
TTTTCTGCCTTCGAACCCCCCTCTATGTTGCGCATGGGCCTCCTTTTATATGCTAAAGGGGTCTCCGACAGGTGGCAATGTAGACAAGGGTAAAAATGGAAAAGGAATTGTGGTTGGTACAACTACCCGTACAGTGTATCATACCTAACCCTGACGGCAGGGGACAAAGGCATTAAATGCCCGTCTACGTCGCCCAAATAGTGCAAAAAGGGACCGTCAGGGACGCCACCGCTTGCCATGATGGCAATCTTGTCAGCGTCGCTTGCCACGGCGCACCGCTGGCCGCACAGCCTCTTGCCACGCGCGCCTGGAAAGGTCCCAGGGTGACACGTTGGTGGATGTGCTGGAGCGCGGGTACAGAGTGGTAGTTTGCCGCGGCAAGCGCCTTGCCGCGGTCGTTGTCTTGTCGCGTCCGGAAGCTTGTCGCTCACCGGGCCTCGCCGGGACGTGTGGCGTGTCGCGGCAAGTTCCTTGAGATGCCTTGGTTGGCCTTCCCGGCAAGCTCCTCTTGCCGGGGCCTTGTCACCTTGGCTTGAATACTTTGTTCTTGAATGGCTCCAAAGGAACCACGGAGGACCTTGGCGGTCACCCGGCAAGCCTTGCCGCGGGGTGCTGCAACTGCCCGTGCACAAATTCGGGATACTAGGGTACCCCTACTCTAGTACACCGACAGGAGCCCCCGGGCCTGGGCCACACACGGTGCCGAGCGCTGTTGGGCCAGGCCCAAAACAGGGCACGGGCACGCACGACCTGGGTTACGCCGTATCTCACTCTGTATCCACCGCACCCTCCTCGAACGGCACGCGTCGAATGCGGCGTCGTGGGAGAGATCGTGGGTGGATTCTTTATTCGGAAAGACGAATCGTCCGCCCCCTCCCTCTTTATAAGCAGGGGAAATAGGGGCAGTTCGCCCATCTCGCCGGTTGCTTTTCCAATCTCAAAAATCTCTGCCGCTCCCCCCTTCTTCCCAAAGCTGAAAGAGAGCAGCGCTCCGCCCCCCATCGCCACCGGCACCACCAACGCCGTCAATCTCTCTCACCACCTCCGCCATGGCTCCGAAACCCGGGAAGGTTGTGAAGTCGGCCGAGGCGTAGCGGCTCGTGGCGCTGCGAAAGGAGCGGGCAATCTTCCCCCCTCAGCTCGCCGCGAAGGAGCTGAGGGAGTATTACTACCTCTTCTGGTCGACGGAGACGCGAGCGCATCCGCGCACGCAGGTACTCTCAGCTGCCACTTCGGAACTGGCTCCGAATGGATATCCCTTCTTCGCGTTGTTCCTCTACTGTGGGCTCTGCCCGCCTTTCTCTGAGTTTTTCTGTGACATTATGAACACCTACGGGTTCCGCCTCCTTGACTTCACCCCCAACGCCGTTCTGACCATGGCAGTTTTCGCACATCTCTGCGAAAACTTTGTCGGAGTCTATCCAAATGTAGCTCTTTTTCGCCACTTCTTTATGCCTCGAGTTGAGAGAGGGGAGCCTTTATCCAGCGGAATCGCCTGGATCTCGAGAACTGGCAAGAAGGAAGCTTATCTAGAGGGAGAGCTCCGCAGCAAGTGGGAAGAATGGAGAGCAGACTGGTGCTGGATTGTCGAGGAGAACCCGCAGCCATTTCCCGCCCAGCGCCAAGCCCCAGTAGCGCGCAGTAACGATTGGAGCAACGTGGCCCCGGAAGATGATAGGTTGAAGATTGCCGTCATCCGGATCCTACGCCTCAGGCTTGCCGGGCTCACCGTAGGCGCTGTTGGCGCAGATTTTCTTCGCCGCCGCATCGCCCCCCCTACAGGAGAGGAGGAGACCCGCCTGGGTGTTCCAGAATGCGGCGGATATCATGAGGCTGCGCCCGGGCCTCAACTTCAAATTCACCGTCCTAGAATTGGACGCGATGCTCCTGGAACTGTTCAAGCGCGATCCTCAACACCCCAAAGCATTTATGTTGCCGAGGGGCGTCGTTCCGCTGTGTAAAAACTCCTCGCTCGACCGCATCCGTGCAATGATGCCGCTGTGCGATTCGCATGGAATTGTCCCAACTTGGCAAGAGCCTGCAGACGTCGTCGTGCAGGAGTTCTTTGATGGCTTGGTAGAAGTGCCGGTCCGCCCCGATGAACAGAAGAGCCTTACTCGCGACACCACCGATGCGGAGATGCAGCGCATCGCCACTAGGCTGGAAGAGGCGGCGGTAGCCGCTGCCGCGGGCGAGTTTGGATTCACCGTGGAGGAGGCAGAGGCAGCAGAGGTGGCAAGCCTTGTCGAGCGAGAGGAGCTTGTCGGTGAGGGAGAGCTTGTCGGGCCTGAAGCTGAGTCGAGCGAGCCCGGCGAGGGAGAGCTTGTCGGGCCCGAACCTTCAGACAGCTCGCTGCAAGTGGAGCCCCCAGCTCCACCAAGAAGGCGTCTCCGCAAGACCGTGGACGTAGCGGGACGGCAGACGGGTCAACAGCTGCCGCTCCGCGCGATGCGCTCCACCGTGGCAAGCACTGTTGCCGCGGGAGCACCTCACGCCGCTGCGGCAACTGGACCGGGGCCCTCCCGGACCACCGCTTCTGCTCCCGCCAAGCGGCTAAGGGAACCTACTCCTCTGCCTTGTCGCGCCGAAGGTGGGCTGGACTTCGACCTCTCCACGCTCAGCTCCGACGAAGAAGAGGAAGAGTAAGATTCTTTGGTGTACTTGTAGTTCTTCAATTCTTGCTATTTTGTCTTGTCTCTGATTTGCTTTCCTCTGAACCCATTCCTTTTCAGGACTCTGGCCCAGAGGGCGGCGAAGAGAGCCAAGGTCCCGGTGATTGTCATCGAGGACGAACCCACCGCGACAGCAGGGGGTGTGTCCGAGACCACCTTGCCGGACCCGGCAACTATTCCCCAAAGCAGCCCCCACTGCAGCCCCCAGTGTAAGTATATGGTTTACTTCCTGCTGTTAGGCGCGCATGGGTGCTCTTTCTTTGCTGACATCTGATTATTGGTTTGCGTAGGAGCAGAGCAGTCTCACCAGGAGTGCCCAGAAGCCGCTCCCGACATGCCATCTGCTTCGACTACACCGCCAAGGGAGGATTCCCCGGCAAGGGAGCGTTCTCCGGCAAGGGAGAATTTTCCGGTAAGGGAGAAATCTCCGGCAAGGGACAGTTCTCCGGCAAGGGACAGCACCAGCGACCCCCCGGTGGTGGAGACCACGACTGTAGATCCTAGTACAGGTAATCCTCTTGCTTGAAAACTTCCCTTGGGTTCTTCTTCTTCTGATTTTCTTATTGAATATTTGCTTGACTTTTCTCCCTTTTCCGGTCTTCAGATCCATCTGCCACGGAGCCGATGGAAACCGAGGTCGCTGGCGAGGAGAACACGCGTGGCAATACCGACGATGCCGCTGTCACCGAAGAAGAAGCCGGCGCTGATGATCACGCCGGCGGAGAGGCCACCAAGGCTGCCGCCGCAGAAGCTGGCGAGGGGTCCGGCGATCGCACTGACGGCCCCGAGGCCGCAGGAGCGTCAGGCGCTACGCCGACCGCCGATCCCTCCGCCACTGCTGCAGCGTCAGGCTCCGAAGAGCCCCAACCCGGCACCTATTTGAAGGCCGGCGATGGCGTCTTCATCAAGCTCCCCTGGGCGTCGAGCTCCAGGGCGCCGATCGAAGCAGAAACCTTTGATGAAGAGTTGCTTGCCTCCCCTGGGCTGACGCTGGTCGACACGCCGAGCAGCAGCGGCGGCGAGCCTGAGGAGGAGCAGCTGCTACAGAAGCTGTTGTCGCTCTACCGTGCCCGATAGGCTAAGCTGGTATCCCGAGAAGCGCTTGTCGGGAAGGCGGGAGTGGACATCGAGGAGCGCGCGGAGGAGCTCCGGGGCCTCAACCAGGAAGCTCTCCGGTCCCTAGCAAAGGAGCGGGAGCAACTAGCCGAGGAGCGGAAAGCCTTCCTCCTCGAGAAGGCTGAAGTTGAAGAGCAACAGCGGCTTGCTACCGAGAAGCTGTCTGCGCAGGAAGGCGAGTTGGCGCAGCGGAAGGTTAACCTTGACAGCCACGAGGAGGAGCTTGCCGCGCGCGAGCAAACATTCGGCGGGGCTCTCAAGGATGCAGACGATGTTGCCGCAGCTGCCGAGGCCGCCAAGAAGGAGCTGGAGACGAAAGTGGCGCAGCTGGAGGCCGATCTCAAGGTGAGCGGCGAGGAGCTTGCCGCGCTCAAGCGTGAGCGCGAGAAGGACGCCTACACCCATGGCGAGCTGCAGGGTCGTCTCACCGAGAGGAGCAAGGAGCTTAGCGCCGCCAATGACTCCAACGCAGATCTTGAATTGAAGCTGACCACTTTGACCAAGACGCTGGACGGCGCCAGGGAGCAGGAGGTGGCCTTGAAGGAGAAGATCAAGGCCGACGAGGCGCTACTGGCGAATGCTGCTGCCGCCCAGAACGCTTTTAGGGAGAATGTGGAGCACTGGACCGAGGGTCTCGTGGATGTTGCCGCAGCCATCGACGGGGAGCTGGCGCAGATGGGGATGGAGGATCTCGGGTATTCCTCCGATGAGCACCTCCAACCCAGTGCCAAGCTCAGCTTGTTCTTCAAAGGCGTGGCGACGGCCCTCCAGCGACTCCGGGAGAAGATCCCAAAGCAGCTGGCCGACGAGTCATGCAAGATCTGCGCGGGAGCTCTTCAAAAGGTGCTGGTGAAGGTGGCCTTCCGCAACCCAGGCCTCAACCTCACCAACGTCCTCATGACCTTGCCGCCGGATGCTGATCTGGAAGCGCTCAAGACCCTTGTCGCACCCATTGTGGACAAGGTGAGCGGGATCAAGAGGGTTGAGGGCGATCGCGTAGATTAGGCCGCCCGTTTTCTCTTTTTCTTGTCGCTGCTGGTCATGTTATGAGAACAATCTATTAGAGCTGCGACAAGCTATCTTGTAATATGACTCTATTTTGGGTAGCAATTGCTATGTTATTTCCTTTACTTGATTCCTTCCTTTGTATGTTTTTGCCCTACGCTTTTAGGGAACTTGTCGGCAGAGGCACCTTAGCCGCGAGCGCTGAGTGGGGGACGTCAGCAGCCTGCTGGCGGTGCCGCTGCCGACAAGAAACCTTGTCGCAACTAGTCGCAGCTCACTTAAGTTGTTGAGCGGACTCGAAACAAAGTAAGGGCGCAACTAGCTACGAGTTGGTTCCTCTGCGCACAGGTTTTCCATACAAAGTACGGTCGTTCGAGGAAGATAATTTAAAAAATTTAAAACTGACTGCTCAAACTTTAGCAACTTAGCTTTTCTGTCGTTTGCTTCCCGGTAAGGCGAAACTTCCTCGAACGACGCTTGGTCCACACCATTATCTTCTCCTTTCCCCCCGGCAAACTTGTGGGCGAGGGAACCTTCCTTTCTTTGAGAAAGAGAAAGAAGAGAAAATAAAGATATGGAGCCTTACGGGTCGTTATTGCTTACCAGGGGTAGGCGCTGCACAAAAGTGTCAGATAATGCATGCAATGTAGAAAGCATGAAATTGAAAAGATGTGCGGAGCACATGAGCTTTACTTATGCACGGGGTCTACGCCCGGCTTCGTACAAAGGATTACATGCAACATCGGCAAGACTTGTACAAAAGGTGGTTGCCGGAACAGGTTCCGGCAACCGCGCCCTACGGGTAAAACTTATGAAGATGCTCAATGTTCCAGGAGTTGCTCACCGGAATGCCATCTTCAGTCTCAAGGCGGACAGCGCCAGGCCTAGTGACTCGTTTCACCCAGTAAGGGCCTTCCCACTTCGGCGTCAACTTGTTGGAATTCTTGGCGGACTGAACACGTTGAAGAACAAGGTCACCTTGCTCGAGACTTCTGGCATTAACTTTGCGGCTATGGTAGCGGCGCAAAGCTTGCTGGTATCGAGCAGCTCGTACAGCGGCCTAAAGACGGTCCTCCTCAAGGAGTAGCGCGTCATCTTGTCGCAGCTGCTCTTGCTCAAGCTCATCATAAGCGAGTACTCGAGGTGACCCATATACGAGTTCCGTGGGGGGAACTGCCTCTGCTCCATAGACTGAGCGAAAGGTGTCTGGACAGTGGCTCGATTTGGCGTCGTCCTGATCGACCAAAGAACCACCGGCAGCTCCTCAATCTAGTTCTTTCCGCACTTGCACAGCCTATCGAAAGTCCTAGTCTTGAGCCCGCGCAGCACTTCAGCATTTGCCCTCTCCGCTTGACCGTTACTTCTCGGATGAGCAACAGAAGCGAAGCAGACCTTGGCGCCAAGATCTTGGACGTACTGCATGAAGGTGCGGCTCGTGAATTGCGTGCCGTTGTCGGTGATGATCCTGTGAGGGATCCCGAAGCGGCCAACAATCGACTTGAAGAACTTGACTGCTGACTGTGCTGTCACCTTCCTCACTGCTTCCACTTCCAGCCACTTTGTGAACTTGTCGATTGCAATGTACAAGTACTCAAAGCCCCCGACAGCTCGGGGAAAGGGGCCAAGGATGTCGAGCCCCCAGACCGAAAATGGCCAGGATAAAGGGATCGTCTGGAGAGCTTGAGCTGGCTGGTGTATCTGCTTGGAATGGAACTGGCACGCTTCACACTTGGTTACTTGTGCAGTTGCATCTTGGAGGGCTGTCGGCCAAAAGAAACCTTGCCGGAACGCTTTGCCGGCAAGCGCTCTTGCGCCAAAGTGGTGACCACATATGCCTCCATGTATCTCTGCCAACAGCTTTTGTCCGTCTTCCCGGCGAATACACTTCAATTTCACGTCGTTGAGTCTTCTTCTGTACAGTGTGTTGTCGACAAACTGGTACATACTTGACTGCCGGGCTACTCTTTCCACTTCTTCTTGCTCTTCGGGAAGTTCTCCTGTCTGAAGGAAACGAACAATATGTTGTGCCCAAGCTGGAGCTTGCGGCTCGACAACAAGGACTAAAGGCACATCTGCTGCTGCGGGAACATCTGCTTCTACGGCGAGAACCTGCGGCTCAGCCGGAGCTTGACGTTCCCCGGCAAGCTTGCCGGAGAAAAACATGTCGGGAGTGTCTGCTTCAACGGAACAAACCCTAGGGCTTGCCAGAGCAGACTGCTCCTCAGCACCCTTGGTGTTGATCTTGAGGACCTTCTTGGCGGCGGCTTCGGGGAGCTCTGCTCCGGCAATCAACTTCCTCTTCTTGCTCTGTCCAGTTGATGGCGTTACAGACGGTTGAGTCAGTTTGAGCACAAAGATCCCTGGTTCCACAGGTAGCTTAAGTGCGGCGCACTTCGACAGGCCATCGGCAATGTCATTCTGAGCTCTTGGAACATGTTCCATCTGTAGGCCGTCAAAGTGCTCTTCTAGCTTTCTCACTTCATCAACATAAGCTTCCATCAACGGACTCTGATAATTCTTGTTCACTTGGCGGACGGCAAGCTGTGAGTCACCCCTGACAATGAGCTTCTTGATCCCAAGGTCTGCTGCGATCCTGAGACCGGCAAGCAAACCTTCATACTCTGAAGTATTGTTCGTTGCTTGCTCCTTGGGAAAGTGCATCTGGACTACGTACTTGAGGTGCTCTCCGGTGGGTGCAACAAGTAGCACGCCCGCACCGGCGCCTTGCAGCGAGAAGGCACCATCAAAGTACATCAGCCACTCTTTGCTTGCTTCCTTGACGGGGATGCTCGTTTCTGGAATTTCTTCATCTTGTGTTGGCGTCCATTCTGCTATGAACTCCGCCAATGCTCTGCTTTGGATAGTTGAAGTGCTCTCAAACTTGAGGCCAAAGCTTGACAGTTCCAGTGCCCACTCGACAATCCTGCCTGTTGCTTCTGGATTTTGAAGTATCCTCTTCAGCGGAAAACGAGTGACGACTGTGATCTCATGTGCTTGGAAGTAATGGCGCAGCTTTCTCGAGGCCATGAGAAGGCCGAAAAGCAATTTCTGCACACCAGAGTACCTTGACCTAGCCCCCTGCAGAAGGGAACTGACAAAGTAAACTGGGCGCTGCACCATTCTTTTCTGCATCTTCTCACGCGCCTGCGTAGATCCATCTTTGTCGGGACCAGAGCTTGCCGGTGAAGTCCCCTGCTTGTCGCTGGATTCATCTGCCGTGGTTGATGGCTCATCATCCGCCTCCCTCTCCGCTACTAATGCAGCACTAACCACTTGATTGGTTGCCGCTATATATAGCAGCAACTTCTCTTGTGGCTTAGGTGCGACAAGTGGTGGAGTGGAGGACAGGTATCTCTTTAAGTCCTGCAGTGCAGCCTCCGCTTCCGGAGTCCATTTCATTGGACCTGCCTTTTTCAATATTTTGAAAAATGGCAGGGCGCACTCAGCAGACCTAGAGATAAACCTGCTAAGAGCAGCTACGCAACCGGCAAGTCTTCGTACATACTTGACGCGCTTTGGTGCTTCAATCTGCTCAATGGCCTTGATCTTGTCGGGATTGGCTTCAATTCCCCGCTGAGACACGAAGAACCCGAGAAGCTTGCCGGAGGGGTCTCCAAACACACACTTCTCGGGGTTAAGCTTGAGGTTGATCTTGCGCAGATTTGTAAAGGTTTCGTCTAAATCTTGAATCAGAGTCGCCTTGTCCTTGCTCTTGACCACTATGTCATCCATGTAGGCTTCCACATTTCTGTGTATTTGCGGCTCAAAAGCATCATGGACTACCCTTGCAAATGTTGAACCAGCATTCTTTAAACCGAAAGGCATCCGTACGAACAGTATGTGCCACATGGGGTGATGAATGCGGTCTTCTCCTCATCCTCTTCTGCCATGAAGATCTGATGGTATCCTGAGTATGCATCAAGAAATGAAAGCAAGTCACATCCGGCCGTGGAGTCAACAATCTGGTCGATGCGCGGCAAGGGAAATGGGTCTTTGGGTCAAGCTTTATTGACATCGGTAAAGTCGATACAAAGCCTCCATTTCTCATTTGCCTTGCGCACGACTACAGGGTTGGCCAACCACGTAGGATGGAGCACTCCTCTGACAAGGCCTGCTGCTTCCAATTTCTTGATTTCTTCTGCGATGAATTCTTGGCGCCCCACTGCCTGTTTCCTGACTTTCTGCTTGACGGGACGCGCATGAGGACAGACGGCAAGATGGTGCTCGATTACTTTCCTGGGAACACCGGGGATGTTAGACGGTTGCCACGCAAATACGTCGACGTTCGCCCGCAGGAAAGCAACGAGCGCGCTTTCCTATTTAGGGTCGAGAGTGGCACTGATGGTGAAGGTACCACCAGTGCCATCCTCCTTGGCGGACACCTTCTTGGTCTCTAGTGGAGCTGCCATTGTCTTCTTACACTTGCCGGTGGAGCTCGATGGTGGGTCCTCGACGGTAGCGCAGCACTCTGAAGAGGTGCGCTTGCCGGAGTGGGCATCAGAACTCTTGCCGGACTTGGTCTTCTTCTTCACCCCGGGAGCTTCAATGGCAAGTGACTTGTGATCTGTTGCGGCTGCTGCTTCCCGGTAGATCTTGTCGGCGCAGATAAGAGCATCCTTCTTGTCGCCAGGGACAGAGATGACACTTATCGGGCCTGGCATCTTCAGCATGTTGTATGCATAGTGAGAGGTTGCCATGAACTTGGTGAGTGCTGGACGGCCTAGTATCCCATTGTAAGGCAATGGAAAGTCAGCAACGTTAAAAGTGACCCTCTCAGTCCTGAAGTTCAACTCACTGCCAAATGTCACCGGCAACGTGATCTTTCCCTTCGGGTTGCTCCTTCTCGGATTGATTCCTTGGAATGTGCCGGTCTCTTCGAGCTCGCCATCAGGGATCTGGAGTTTCTGGAGTACCGCGGAGGAGATCAGGTTCAAGCCAGCCCCGCCGTCAACTAGCATCTTAGTAACCTTGAGGTTGCGGATAGTTGGTGAAACCAACATCGGCAAGCACCCGACCGCAGTTATGCGATCAGGGTGGTCCTCAATATCAAAGATGATAGGCGTGCTGGACCATTTCAGAGGCTTGCGTGACTCGACGGGTGGTTCTGCTGCATTGACTTCCCGCGCCCACTGCTTGAGCTGGCAGTGTGAAGTATGCAGAGAAGCACCGCCGTCAACGCATAGGACCTCTGTGGCTTTCTGGAACTCCTGCTCATCGGTCTCGTCATCATCCATATCTTCATCGTCGTCGTCATCTTCATCCTTGTCGCGGCCGCGGGGAGGTCTGTCTCCTTGCCGCTGCTTGGCCTTGCCGCGGCGTCCTCCTCGGCCGGGGCGTTTCTTGTCGGCTCCTCCAGCACCTTCCTGGGCTTTCTCCTTGTCGCATCGCTCGTATTCAGCCTTTTGCTGCTCGACAAGCTGCTCGACCTTCTTGCAGCTCTGGAGGTCATGGCCCTTGGTGCGGTGGATCTTGCAGTACTGCTTGTTGGTGCCGTCCTGCTTGTCGGCGACCGCCACAGCCTGGTAGTTGGTGCCTGCGGCAATCTGCTCGCCGGAGCTACCAGCTTTGGCTTTCTTGGCTCCACCTCTGTTGCCGGACTACTCAACGACTAGCACATCTTTGCTTTTCTTCTTCCTATTGTTCCGCCGCCGGTTTTTCTTTGCCGGGGCGGCCTCCTCACTAGCAGATCCTCCTGCTTCTGTATTCTCTCCGGGGAGTTTCCTCCCTTCCTCAGCACGTGCACACTTGTCGGCCAGGGCATATAGCTCACTGACGTCTCTGTTCTTGCACATCGCCATCTCCTCCCGCATCCTGCGGTTTCGCACGTTCTAATGGAACGCGCTGATTACCGCGGCAGGGTGGACATCTAGGATGTTGTGCTGTACACGGCTGAATCTCTGAATGTACTTGCGCAGGGGCTCTCCTTCCTTCTGGGAGAGCAGATGAAGGTCACTCTCTTGGCCATGAGGCTTGTGGCCGCCTATAAAGGCGCCAACAAACTGATGGCATAGGTCTGCCCAGGAGGATATGGAGTTGTCCGGCAAGTGCATGAGCCAGGATCTGACATTGGGCTTGAGCACCAGCGGGAAGTAGTTGGTCAGGATCTTGTCGTCCCGCCCCTCGGCAGCTTGCACCGCGATGGTGTAGATGCTGAGGAACTCCGACGGATGCGACTTGCCGTCGTACTTCTCTGGTACGTCTGGCTTGAAATTCTTCGTGTTGGGCCACTGGACTTGCCGCAGCTCACGAGTGAACGCAGGGCAACCTACCGCGTACGGCAAGTCGCCTGGTTCCCCTGGTGCATGCATGTCGATAGAGGGCCCAGCGCGCTGGTCTGATTGACGCCGCGCTTCTCTTAGACGCTCGATGCGAGTTCGAGCGTCTTCTTGCTGTCGTTCGTGAAGAACTTGGCGCTGATCGCGACGAGATCGTGGATCTGATGATGCAGTGGAGTCACTGTTGAGGTGGATCCGGCGAGTCGGCGATCTTGGCCTTCGGGGTGGAGAGTGCATGGTGGTCGCACCCCCACCGGTTTCGTCGCCATCGGCTCGTGCCTGGCGGTCCTGCCACGGCAGCGATGCACTCGGCTGCCGCGGAGTGTCGTCGTTGGCGAAGCCGATGAGACTTTGAATGGTGGCCCTCCATTCATCGATCTTGTCTGCCGTTGGAGGGTAATCCAGGAGCAGTTGAGCTCGCGCCAAAGCTTCTGCTGGAGTGGTGGGCGGCAGTGGCGAACGGCGCGAGGAGCGGGATATGCTCGGACTTCTAACTATGTTAGAAGGAGCAGTATCCCGTCCAGGCGACCGTGTCTCGCTCGTGCCAGCATGTTGGCGTGCATGCTGGTCTTGAGCACCCCGAGATCCACCAGCTCGATCTTGGTCCAACAAACGTATGGCATTGCGAATACCATGATGCTGTCGGTCCTGCGCCTCCTGAGATGGGCGCGGTGCATGTACGGACGGCGAGGTCTGCGCGGCCTTGTCCTTGGACCTGGCAGCACCGTGAGGTCGATGCCCGTTCTTCCACCGGCGTCTACCCCACCACTCGTTTGCTCCGGTGGTGGTGGGATCGACGTGGACAGAACAGCTGCCGTCGAAGCCTTCTTCTTCGGTGGCATGTCGGTGAAGAAGATGAAGATCTAGCTCGTATGAATGCCGGATAAGGTTCACACAACCTCGACGCCCCCTACCTGGCGCGCCAAAGATGTCGGGGAAACTGATCCACGAACACCTATGGGACCAGCGGACCGTGTCCCTTTCGATTCGGCGGGGGGCGGAGATTGCATGAAGAGCGGATCGAGGCAAAGCACACGAGCAGTTTACCCAGCTTCGGAGCTCTCCGGAGAGATAACACTCCTACTGCTGCATGTCTGAGTGTATTGAGTTCTTGCTCGGGAGCGCTGAGTGCTACAGTACACTCTAGCTGCTAACGAGACCGAGCGTGAGTGTTTTTCTGCCTTCGAACCCCCCTCTACGTTGCGCATGGGCCTCCTTTCATATGCTAAAGGGGTCTCCGACAGGTGGCAACGTAGACAAGGGTAAAAATGGAAAAGGAATTGCGGTTGGTACAACTACCATACAGTGTATCATACCTAACCCTGACGGCAGGGGACAAAGGCATTAAATGCCCGTCTACGTCACCCAAATAGTGCAAAAAGGGACCGTCAGGGACGCCACCGCTTGCCACGATGGCAATCTTGTCATCGTCGCTTGCCACCGCGCACCGCTGGCCGCACAGCCTCTTGCCACGCGCGCCTGGAAAGGTCCCTGGGCGACACGTTGGTGGATGTGCTGGAGCACGGGTACAGAGTGGTAGTTTGCCGCGGCAAGCGCCTTGCCGCGGTCGTTGTCTTGTCGCGTCCGGAAGCTTGTCGCTCACCGGGCCTCGCCGGGACGCGTGGCGCGTCGTGGCAAGTTCCTTGAGATGCCTTGGTTGACCTTCCCGGCAAGCTCCTCTTGCCGGGGCCTTGTCTCCTTGGCTTGAATACTTTGTTCTTGAATGGCTCCAAAGGAACCACGGAGGACCTTGGTGGTCACCCGGCAAGCCTTGCCGCGGGGTGCTGCAACTGCCCGTGCACAAGTTCGGGATACTAGGGTACCCCTACTCTAGTACACCGACACTAAGAATGGGTCCTTTCTCGAGAAAGAGTTTCTCTCGGAAGAATTGAGTGGGAAGAAGATAGAACTTGAGGAGGTTGTTGAATCTTTACTTCAACCATAGAGTAGCGTAGCACAGAAAGATGTTTCTGTGGCACCTACGTCAAATGAAGAGGAAACTAATGATGATGATCATGAAGCTTCGGATCAAGTTACTATCGAACCTTGTAGGTCGACAAGGGTATGTATAGCTCCTGAGTGGTACGGTAGCCCTGTCTTAGAGGTCATGTTGTTGGACAACGGTGAACCTACAAGCTATGGTGAAGCGATGGTGGGCCCAGATTCTGACAAATGGTTAGAGGCCATGAATTCTGAGATGGGATGCATGTATGAAACTAAAGTATGGACTTTGGAAGTATTACCTGAAGGGCTAAAGGCCATTTAGAATAAATGTATCTTTAAGAAGACAGACATTGATGGTAATGGCACCATTTGTGAAGCTCGACTTGTTGCAAAGAAGTTTTCAACAATCAAGGAGTTCACTATGATGAGACTTTCTCGCTCGTAGTGATGCTAAAGTCTATTGGGATTATGTTAGGAGTTGCTGTATTTTTCGATTACGAAATCTGGCAGATGGACGTCAAAACAGAGTTTCCTTAGCGATTCCCGTGAGGTAAGGTTGTATGTGATACAACCAAAAGGTTTTGTCGATCCTAAGGATGCTAAAAGGTATGCAAGCTCCAGCGATCCTTCTATGGACTGGTGAAAGCATCTTGGAGTTGGAATATACGCTTTGATGAGGTGACCAAAGCTTTTGGATTTATACAAAGTTTGCAAGATACTTGTATTTACAAGAAAGTGAGTGGGAGCACTACAACATTTCTGATAAGTACATGTGGATGACATATTGTTGATTGGAAATTATGTAGAATTTCTGGAAAGCATAACGGGTTGTTTGAAAGGAGTTTTTCAAAGGAAGACCTGGGTAAAGCTACTTACATATTGGGCAACAAGATCTATAGTGATAGATCAAGACACCTGAGAATACTTTTGCAGAGCACATACCTTGACATGATTTTGAAGGAGTTCAATTGCTTGAGTTGTAAGGTGTGAAGTTGAGTAAGATCAAAGCTCGACCATGGCCCATAGGCTCTATACAGTATGACATGCTGTGTACCGCACCTAATGTGTGCCTTGCCACGTGTCCTGCAAGGGAGTACAAGAGTGATCCAAGAGTGGATCAGTGGATAGCGGTCAAAACTATCCTTAGAGAAATAAGGAGATTTTTCTCGGTTATGGAGGTGATGAAGAGTTCGGCATAAATGGTTGCGTCGATGCAAGCTTTGACACCAATCCAGATGACTCTGAGTAGCACACCAGATATGTATAGTGGAGAAGCCATTTGGAATAGCTCCAAGTGGAGCGTGGTAGCAACATCTACAATATGACGTAAGGATTTGCGAAGTACACACAGATCTGAATGTTGTAGACCCATTGACTAAAACCTCTCTCACAAGCAAAACATGATCAAACCCCAGAACTAGATTATTGACTCTAGTGCAAGTGGGAGACTGTTCGAAATATGCCCTAGAGGCAATAATAAATGTGTTATTATCATATTTCCTTATTCATGATAATCGTTCATTATCCATGCTAGAATTTTATTGATCGGAAACTCAGATACATGTGTGGATACATACACAAAAACGTGTCCCTTGTGAGCCTCCACTAGACTAGCTCATTGATCAAAGATGGTTAAGGTTTCCTAGCCATAGACATGAGTTGTCATTTGATAACAGGATCACATCATTAGGAGAATGATGTGATGGACAAGACCCAAATTATGAACGTAGCATAAGATCATATCAAGTTTATTGCTATCGTTTTCTGCATGTCAAGTGTATGTTCCTATGACCATGAGATCATGCAACTCACTGACACCGACGTGACGCCCCTGATTCGACTATACACTAATTATACACGCAAATGTGTATGATCAAGATCTAGGACTCACGAGAATATATCACAACACAACTCTAGACACAAATTAAAATATATAGGCTTTATATTACAAGCCAGGGGCCTCGGGGGATCGAATACAAGCTCGATACACAAGAGTCGGTGGAAGCAACAATATCTGAGTATAGACATAAGTTAAACAAGGATGCCTTAAGAAGGCTAGCACAAAAGCACCACGATAGAAGAGGCAAGGCCTCCTACCTGGGACCTCCTAACTGCTCCTGGTCGTCGTCGATCTTCATGTAGTAGTATTAGTCAGCGGTGGCATCTGGCTCCAAGGATCCACCATATGGTTGCATCAACCGTAAAGAAGAAAGAAGGGGGAAAAGGGGTAGCAAAGCAACCGTGAGTACTCATCCAGATTACTCGCAAGCATCAGATCTATACTAAAAATGCACTGGTATCAAACGGAAGGGTTGTATGTGTGGACTGAACTGTAGAATGCCGGAATAGAAGGGAAGGCCTAGCCTATCAAAGACTAGCATCTTCAAGCAGCATCAGGCATCTTGCAGCATTCAGAAGAGTATAGAATAGCAATTTATAATTAACAAACATGTCGTAACATTAATGCCCAGAGATCCTTCCTCGGCTCCCTGCGAGAAAGCAATCCCAGAGCCAACATATCCATCACATGTCTCAAGTAACTAGTTCTAGTTGTAATAAATTAGGATACAAGTCTGAACGTCCATTACCGTGGACACGGTATTCGAATAGATAACTTCCATGCAGGGGGTGCACCATGTTATCCAACACGCTTGGTTACTCTGGCTGGGCACACTTTTCTGAGTCAGCGCCCGACCTCGGAAGATCAACATGTCGCAACCCTACCAAGGGTCAGCGGAGAGGCCCCCACCGATCTACATCCTAAGCACTCCAGGTCTTGGGCCCATCGCCCGTTCCACTCTGGGTTGTTGCGCGACAAGCCGGGACGAGCACCACCTCATCATGGATGGCACTGGCCCGACAGACCCATAATGCTGAACTAGAAGTGTGACGTCCGGATAATTAAGCTACAGTAACTCCATGCTAATGATGCCACGTCACCTCGGATACTGTTGTTAATCTCGCTTTAGTTCGAAACCTATTCAAATTCAAATTCAAAATCAAGCAAACAATAAAACTTTTCAAATATTAAAACTAAAATGTTCGGAGTGAACCAAATAATTCATAGGAAATTATAGTGGAGAAACCACCCTTTTATAAAATGTTTAAATACTCAAATGTGACAGAAACAGCAGCATAAACAATTTAATAAATGCCATTTATTATTTACAAAATGTTAAACTATTTTATTTAGTTACCCAAATTAATGTGGCAGTAATAAATATACTAATACTAATTTAGAAACCATTTGTGTATTTTATAAAACCATAACCATTAAAGAAATAAAAGAAAACAGGAAAGCATAAATAAATAAAAAGTAAAGAAAACAGAATAGCAAAACAAAAGACAAAAGGGCTCCCCTGGTCCAACTGGGCCAAATGGCCCAGCTAGCCGCCGTACCAACCGGCCCAGGCCGGCCCCTGTCAGCATTCTGGGAACGGGGGTACCCAGACTTGCCTGCCTGCGGCCTGCGGCATGGCTCAAGGAGTGGCCCAGCACGACCCACCTTCATCGGCACATGCCCAAGACCCTCATGAGGGGCCAAGCCTCGCGGGGCGGACGACAGGAGGCTTCCTCAGGCACGGCCTCATCAGGCTGGCTCGCGAGGAGGCGGAGAGATCAAGGCAGGGTACCTCATGAGGTGCCCATGACGCAAGCCATGACGACCAAGGCCAGGCGGGCACCGGCCTGCGCAGAGTCCTTGTTTCCTCTTTGGTGCAAAGGGGGCAAGCGCAGGCAAGGGTATCAAGCAAAGGCAACCATTTCAGTGCAACAAGGCCAAGACCAGTAGGACGGCAGAGCGAAGGTCATCATGGAGCCCAAGCCAGCGTCATCGTTAGGGTCTTTGGTAGGCGAGGACCAACTTTAGTCAGGATAAGTGTACTAGATGTTCCCCTCCAAAATGGCCAATTGTTGGCGCCCTTCTCGCTAAATATTTTGGAAGAGGCCCGGGGCCTCCGCCTATAAATAATACTAGCCACCTACAGGGTAGAGATGGAATCCGCATATGAGACATAGAGAGAGAGAGAGAGGCGACTGAACTCCCCCTAGCAGTTCATCGCACCAACCAAGAACAGACCCTCGCAAGGCAGTTCTCCCCTTGTACTGTTCCTCATCAGCCCCAGAGGCAATCCACCACACCACAAACTGGAGTAGGGTATTACACCACAATGGTGGCCTGAACCAGTATAAATCTCGCGTCCCTTGTGTTGTTCTTCCTGTAGTTTTAGATCCTGGCGAGGCGGTGAGACATGGGTAGGCAGGAGGTGTGATCTCCGCGTGCACCCCAGTGTTCAAACCTCAAGGGTCTGCCGGAACCCGAAATCCGACATTTGGCGCGCGAGGTAGGGGTGTGCCGGAATCTGCCTTCCGTCGCCTCGTGTTTCACCGCCCGTCCCATCCATGTCAGACGCGCGTCATGCCCGCACCGAGCGCCGGGCCGCTCTCGCCACTCGCGTCGCCCAGACGGCCCCTATCGGCGGGTGCCCCCGCCGTTCCCCGTCACCTGCCGTCAACGCCGCCACCGGCCTGGCGGGGAAGGAGCAGCAGGCGTCGTCCCTGCATCCTTCAGTGCGGCGAGAAGGCCGCACCGCCACCCCGTCGCTGACTCCGGTCGGCTCCTTGTCCCACGCCCGTCGCGCTCCGGCGGACGCGCACGTCGCGATGCTCCTGGCGCGAGAGCTCCTGCACTACCGTCCCGTCGACGACCTCTACGACGAGAGGCTCGCCCGCATCATCGAGCTCGTCAGTGCCGCTGGGGGCTCCCCTGCACCATCCCTCTCGCTGCACAGTGCCCCGCCCTGCATGGGCGACGAAGCTCCGGGGGCGCCTCAACCGCCTCCCCCTCAAGAAGGCGCCTTGGCCCCAAGGCGCGTGGCCCCTGGGCGGAACCCACTCCGTCCAGCGCCAGCACAGCAAGAGAAGAGCTGCCAAGAGATCCCTCGTCCCCAAGAAGCCGCCCGTGTGCTCCCCGCACCGGCTCGGCACGAACGTGCTCCTTCTCCAGCGCATCAAGACCCCGCGCTGCACCTGGCTGCAGCGCACAGAGACCTGCAAGATCAAGCCCTCCGTCACCAAAGGGCTCCCGCGGCCACTACAGGCTGCCGTGCCTTCTCCGCCGAGCTGTGCAGCATGGGCCGGCCGGGCAAGTTCAAGCCAGACCTGCCCTCGCACTACGATGGCATGGCTGACCCTGCTGAGTTCCTCCAGCTCGACGAGCTGGGCATCGAAGCCGCCAACGGGGACGAGAAGGTCATGGCGAACTGGTTCCCCATGGCGCTCAAGGACGGCGGACGCACCTGGCTCCTGAACCTGGCTCCTGGCATGATATCCTCCTGGGACGAGATGCGCACCCGATTCATCGCCAACTTCCAAGGCACCCGCGACCGGCCCCCGGCCATGAGCGACTTGCGCCGCATCAAGCAGCAGCCGGGAGAGACCCTGCAGAAGTTCATGCAGCGCTTCAACAGCGCTCGCCTTAAGATCCCCAAGGTGTCTGAGGAGGCCATCATGTCAGCCTTCTCCGACGGCATGCGTGACGTCAAGATGAAGGAGGAGCTTGCGATCCATGAGGACCTGTGCACCTCCCTGGAGCTGTTCAATCTGGCAACCAAGTGCGCTAGGGCTGAGGAAGGGTGCCTTTCCCTCCTCGAGCTGCCAGCTGCTGACCCAGAAGAGAAGAAGCCCAAGGCCAAGGACGTGAAGCGCAAGGGGGCTGCCGTGCTTGTAGCAGAGCCGGACACCAAGCGAGGCAGGGATCAGCCTTGAGTCATCCAAGGGCAGCCAGTATTGCGTGTACCACGACCTCCACAATCACAACACCAACGAATGCCAAGAGCTCAGGGCCGTACGAGACATGCGTGCCGGCCGACGCCCCGAGCGCAGCGACCGGGGCTATGGCCGAGGAGGAGGAAGAGGTGGAGGACGATGGGAAGACTGTGGCCTTCGCCAAGGGTGGCGTGACCGACCTTGCGAGGACCGCTAGCAGGACCAGCCTCGTGAGGGAGGTTGGAGGGACCCTCCTTGCGAGGGGGGTTGGAGGGATCAGCCTCGCGAGGATCGCCCACAAGGCAATGCGGGCCTCCCTCCTCTGCCACCACAGCCGAGGAGGAATGAAGACCATCACCAGGACGAGGGGGCTAGAGGCTTCCAGGAGCCGCGCGCAATCGCTTGCATCTTGGGCGGCGCACAAGCCCCGGTTTCTCAGCGCATCTTCAAGCAGTTTGCTCGCGAAGTGAATGCAGTCCTCCCCAAGCTTGAGGCCACACGCCCTCTCAGGTGGTCAGTGTGCGCTATCACGTTCAACTCAGCGGATCAGCTCAAGTGCGCGGCCATAGCAGGGGTCCTCCCGATGCTTTGTTCCCCAATCATCACCAATATGCAAGTCACCAGGACCCTCATTGATGGCGGAGCAGGGCTCAATGTCCTATCCGTCGAGACGTTCAACAATCTCCAAGTGCCATACAATCAGCTGCAGCCAACCAAGCCTTTCTTAGGAGTCACTGATGGTTCCACGGTTCCAATAGGGCAGGTCCGCCTTCCTATCACCTTCGGGAAGCGCGACAACTACCGCACTGAGCTCATTGACTTCGATGTTGCTCACATCCGCCTGCCCTACAATGCCATCCTCGGGTACCCAGCCCTGGCCAAGTTCATGGCCGTGACCCATCACGGCTACAATGTCCTCAAGATGCCAGGAAGCGGTGGAGTCATCACGGTGCCCTGTGAGGAGAGAGCGTTGTGTGTTCTCTGGAACGTGCTTTCCAAGCCGCATCAATTGAAGACCCAGATCACAGGAATGGGACGCTTCCCGAGGCTGCTCCTAAGAAGAAGAAGACATCGCCTGGCCCAACCCCTCGGGAGGCAGGCCCCTCAGGGTCCGCGCCTGTTCAGGGGGCACCTCCTTCTGTTGCATAGGAAGGCGCGCCCAGCGCCCTCCTCGAGCAAGGCTCGAGGGCTCTCTTCTGGAGGGCCATCGACTTTGCTAAGATCACGAGGGAGGCGCTCGGGCACCACTTGGAGGCGTGCTTCAACACACATTTCCCTCAGGAAGGAACAAAGCAAGGAGGGCCAAACCCTTAGGAGTTCGTCAGTGAGATCATTCAGGAGCTGCAGGAGTCAAGAGTCATGAGTGGCAACCACCGCTTTCCCGCTGTAGCTCCCCATCCAGGCGAGGATGGTGGGCTGTGCGTCTGCATCGACATACCAGGACTCAACCGAGCCGCCTGGCTCTCACGCGTGGGGTGCTGCGAAGGTCCACCCCACAGCTATGTTCACATGCCTTACGGCCTGCCAAATGCGGCTGCTGTGCAACAGTGCCTCATGAGGAGCATCTTGGAGGCTCAGGCGGTCAGACATTCCGCAGTCCTGGTGGAGATGGAGATGGTCCGTGAGGAGGCACCAGTGCCTCCAGAGCCTCCCGAGGCCCCTGGGCCTGAGGGCTTGTAAAGATCGTCTCCCACAGCGCACGCCATCGCTACTTCAGCATCCCTCCATCTTCAGCATCATCAGGTGACATCCTTCGGGTTTCATTTTCAGCTGGGAGCGCCCCCCCCAGGGCTGCATCACTCCCAAGCCGCGTGGGTCTGTCCCTGCGGCATGTATCCCTTTAGTTCATCTTTTCAGCTTACTTTATCGGGGGCGCCCCTCGGGCTGCATCATCCCCAAAGTCGCTCGGGCCCGACCCAGCGGTGATCGTCTTTCTCTGCGTCTATCTAAATGGATTTGCTCCTTCATGGCTAACGTGCTTGACCTAATCGCCTGCTCGACTGACACCAACTGATGGAGCTGCTCCCTCACGGCACGACGCTTGCGCATGGGTCTGTCCCTGCAACATTGACAGACATGGATGGCTGAGCTCTGGCCGTGGCAACCCCGCAGGGCGCCACCTCACCAAACCTTCAGTGCCTCGTCACCTTCCTAGAGAAACCAGCAGATGGCCAGCAATTGTAACGGCAAACCCTCACTTTTCTCATGATGAACTCGCAGGATCGCTTCAAGGAGCAGCATCGGGCGGGGCCTCCACAGCGTCTCCTTCGCTCTCGTCCACGCGAACCACTTGCACGTTAAAGGGAGGGTACCTGAGCATCACGACTCATGGGCTCTTACTGACTCTCCAACCCTCACCCTCTGGCCTTGTCCACGGCATCGCGACCTGGCATACCAGCGACGGCTGAGCCCGCTCGAGGGCCGGGACCTGAGGACGTAGAGCACGAGGGGGAGCAAAGGCGAGAGGGAAGAGGCACGTGGGGATCTCGCCAGGCAACTCCTCGGCTGTCGACGCACGGGCCCAACGCCGCGCCAAGGAGTGGTTTCTGACCCCCGAGATAAGTCATCCTCCGGAAACACTAGCTATCGCAGCACCCACCTTGCACCTAATGCAGTTCCGTTTTGGCGACGTCGCACTCCTTTCTCACTGAATGATGGCTGCTTGAGCGCTAAAGGGGACCTCCTGAGCATCGCGACTTAGGTGCTCTTACTGGACCCCGGGCCGCTCACCTCCTGGCCTTGACCACGGCATCGCGACCTGGCATACCAGCGACGGCTGAAGCCTGCCTTGGGACCGGGACCTGTCAGCACAAAGCGACAAGTCCTCGCGAGGTTCGAAAGGGGGAACTAAGCTAAGACGGGACGAGCATCCCTCACCACTTTAAGATAAGGATCATATTAACAAATGAAACTACCAGCACCTTACAAACCCCCGTGGGGTGTGTTCTTCGATTCCTCGCAGGGAACAAAAGGAGCAAATCCTAAAGAGTGCTATCTACGCGTGCCTCCGCAAGAGACGCCATCATCAACAATGGGCCTTCAGCCACCGGCGCTGACCCCATACAGATCAGTGGCGACGACGGCCTAACGAGCCCGCCTTGCTCCGGGAGAGACGCAAGCTAGGGGGCTCGTAGCTATCGTCGCTCGTTTCCGGGGTCGCGAGGAGCTCGGCGGAGTTGCTGGATCCTCCGACACCTCCACTGCCTGAGGAGTTGCTGGGGAAGCGGTTCACGAGCCTAGTCCTCGCCGCAGCAGAGCCCCGGCTGCCTTTCTCAGGGCAGCACTCCAGCCGGTGTCCCTCCGCGTCGAAGACCTTGAAGAACATCAGGGAGGCGCCGTCGTACTCGATGTGGATTGCGAGGGCACCACCCATCCTGCAGACCCGGGTGATCTCGCCCCAGCCACGGGTCAGGTAGACCCTGCCCGGAGCGACGACCTCGACCTCGACCTCCGCTTTGGTCGCAGGGGTACTGCAGTCAGCATGCTGCAACCAAAGCTCGATAGGCCCCCTCGGCGGGATCTCGAAGGTGAAGGAAGGAGGGAGGCGAATCCAAGACCGGGAAGGCGTGGCGGCGTGAAGCACGAGCTCGCGAGAAGAGCCCATGGCGTGAACTCCTGGAGGAACGATGCGCACCATCGTGATCCGCCGGCAGTGACGGCGCCTCTGGCGATGCCGCTCGGTGCCAGCACCTTCAGGGCCCTCGATCCGGGCATACAAGGGTAGTGGGAATCCCGGCGGCGGCCGCTCGAACCATGGCCTCGACACCTCCTGCCAAGCACCTCCTTCCCCATGGCAAGAGACGAGCCGTTTCTTCGGAGGAAGTGGGACGGGACTCTCTCGGGGGGCCTTCCCCTTCTCTTTGGTAGAAAACCGATGGATCGGTGCCATTGGCGTAGGGAGGAGCAAGGACGAAGAGGAATACGAAGAGCAGCGGGAAGAGATGGATTGGAAGGGCTCGCGTCGTTTCGTACATATAGCCAAGGAAGGCTAACCGTCGACTTCCACGATCACAGGTAATCATGACCCATTTTGCATGGGACTTGTCAAATCATGCAGTTACCGAGGTATCGTGGGGGAGCCGGGATGCCCACGTACAATCAACCGCCACCTGGCGCCCAAGGCCGCAAGCTATTGGGGCCCGCGGCGCTTCGAACTTGCCTCTTCGCTTCTCTGCTAAGCCAAGTACAAGCGTGCCTTGGGCCTGGGGGTTACTGTCGGCGTTCTGGGAATGGGGGTACCCAGACATGCCTGCCTGCGGCCTGCGGCGTGGCTCAAGGAGTGGCCCAGCACGGCCCACCTTCATCAGCACATGCCCAAGACCCTCGCGAGGGGCCAAGCCTCGCGGGGCGGACGACAGGAGGCTTCCTCAGGCACGGCCTCGTCAGGCTGGCTCCCGAGGAGGCGGACAGATCAAGGCGGGGTACCTCAGGAGGTGCCCATGATGCAAGCCATGACGACCAAGGCCAGGCGAGCGCCGACCTGCGTAGAGTCCTTGTTTCCTCTTTGGTGCAAAGGGGGCAAGTGCAGGCAAGGGTATCAAGAAAAGGCAACCATTCGGTGCAACAAGACCAAGACTAGCAGGACGGCAGAGCGGAGGTCATCGTGGAGCCCAAGCCAGCGTCATCGTCACGGTCTTTGGCAGGCGAGGACCAACTTTAGTCAGGATAAGTGTACTAGATGTTCCCCTTCAAAATGGCCAATTGTTGGCGCCCTTCCCGCTCAATATTTGGGAAGAGGCCCGGGGCCTCCGCCTATACATAAGACTAGCCACCCACAGTCTAGAGATGGGATCCGCATCTGAGACATAGAGAGAGAGAGAGGCGACTGACCTCCCCCTAGCAGTTCATCGCACCAACCAAGAATAGACCCTCGCGAGGCTGTTCTCCCCTTGTACTGTTCCTCATCAGCCCCAGAGGCAATCCACCACACCACAAACTGGAGTAGGGTATTACACCACAATGGTGGCCTGAACCAGTATAAATCTCGCGTCCCTTGTGTTTTTCTTCCTGTAGTTTTAGATCCTGGTGAGGCGGTGAGACATGGGTAGGCAGGAGGTGTGATCTCCACGTGCACCCCAGTGTTCGTAACCTCAAGGGTCTGCCGGAACCCGAAATCCGACAGCCCCCACTCCCATATAACCCTTCCCCCGAAACCCTAACCGCTACCCCTCTCCTCCCACTCACCCCTCATTTCCCCTTTTCTCGATCTGGATCGGGGGCTCGATTTGGATCGGGGGATCGAACCGCCCCGACCCCGTCGCCTCGCCGACGCCGCCCAGATCCCGCGCCGCCGTCTGGACCTCACTGGACCCCGCCGCTCGCTGGACTGCCTCCTCGTTTTCCCCTGCGCTGCAAGTCGTCCCCGTCTCCCACCTCGCGCCCCGTTGCCATGTACTCTACGGCCTCGATGTGAGCGCCTCCCCATGCTCCCTCTGCTTCCTCCTCCCCCTGCCCCGTTGGACATCGTGTCCCGGCCGCGCCCTGGCCATGCGCGTGCACGCGCTCGCGCACCACCACCCCCCTGCTCACGCTCGGCGCATCCCATGGGCGCCCCACCCGGCGCTCCCTAGCCTCCACGCCCGCCCGCGGCGCGCATCGCCGCCCCTGACCGCCTCCACCCCCTGTTGCTGCTCCTCTACCGCCCGCGGACCTGCTCCTCGCCGGCCCCGCACTCCGTCCCCTACGCCACCGACGCCGCCGCGCCATTGGCCATCGCGGCCGCCCTGACCTCTGGCCTCGCCCGCCGCTCCTTGCGGGCGAGCGCCCGCACAGCTGCTCGTAGCGCCCGCTAACGCGCATCGGCCGAATGGCCCTATGACAAACGGGGCCCAGCCCCAGAATGTTTTAGAAAAATGAAAAATAAAAATAAAAATGAATTAATAAAATTTATAATTAATTAATTAATTAATTAATTAAATTAATTAAACCTAATTAATTAATCCAATTAACTAGTTAATTTAATTAAGCAGTAATTAGATTAGTTAAACCCTAATTAGACTAAACAGTCAATGACGAACGGGACCCACACGTCAGTTGAGCAGTCAATGCCTCTGTTGACTGCTGACGTCATGCTCACGTCAGCGGGAACTGTTCTGGATAATGTTGGATTAAAATAATTAAATAAATGCTAAAATTAATTTAAATCTTTTAAAATCAATATAAAATAGATTGTAGCTTGGATGAAAAAACTTTGTAGATGAAAGTTGCTCAGAACGACGAGACGAATCCGGATACGTAGCCCATTCGTCCGCCACACATCCCTAACCTATCAAACTCGCAACTTTCCCCCTCTGGTTCATCTGTCCGAAAACGCGAAACACCGGGAATACTTTCCCGGATTTTTTCCCCCTTCGCCGGTATCACCTCCTACCGCATTAAGGCACACTTGGCACGGCTACTTGTTATGTCGTGCATCGATATGCATCTGTTTGCATTGTATTCATTGTTTCTTCCCCCTCTTCTCTCCGGTAGACTACAAGAATGACGCTGCTGCTGGTACCCCGATCGACTACGGTGTTGATGACCCCTCCTTTCCCGAGCAACCAGGCAAGCCCCCCCCCCCTTGATCACCAGATATCGCCTATTCTTCTCTCTACTGCTTGCATTAGAGTAGTGTGGAATGTTACTATTTGGTTACTCCTATTCTGTTGCATAGCCTGTCATTGTTGCTACATTCATTGATACCTTACCCGCAATCCTAACTGCCTAGTATAGGATGCTAGTTTATCATCATTAGCCCTACATTCTTGTCAGTCTGCCTTGCTATACTATTGGGCCGTGATCACTCGGGAGGTGATCACGAGTATATACTATACATATGTACATACTATACAGATGGTGACTAAAGTCGGGTCAGCTCGTTGAGTACCCGCAAGTGATTCTGGTGTGGGGGCTGGAAGGACAGGTGGCTCCATCCCGGTAGAGGTGGGCCTGGGTTCCCGACGGCCCCCGAATGTTACTTTGTGGCGGAGCGACAGGGCAGGTTGAGACCACCTAGGAGAGAGGTGGGTCTGGCCCTGGTCGGTGTCCGTGATTACATCAATTAACACGCTTAACAAGATCTTGGTATTTGATCTGAGTCTGGCCATTTGGTCTATACGCACTAACCAACTACGTGGGAAAGATATGGGCACTCGACGTCGTGGTATCCGCCGAAGCCTTCGTGACATCAGTGACTGGGCGGCGCGCGCCAGATTGGACCCCGTAACGTGACTTCCTTTGTAATGGAGGTTGCTAGGTCTGCTTCCGGCCGCCCACGCAACATGCAGGTGTGCAATGGGCGATGGGCCCAGACCCCTGCGCGCATAGGATTTAGACCGGCGTGCTGACCTCTCTGTTGTGCCTAGGTGAGGCTACGACGTGTTGATCTTCCGAGGCCGGGCATGACCCAGGAAAGTGTGTCCGGCCAAATGGGATCGAGCGAGTTGGGTTATGTGGTGCACCCCTGCAAGGAAGTTTATCTATTCGAATAGCCATGTCCCTCGGTAAAAGGACAACCCGGAGTTGTACCTTGACCTTATGACAACTAGAACCGGATACTTAATAAAACACACCCAGACAAGTTCCACAGACAACCCGGTGATCGCTTTTCCATAGGGCGACGAGGGGAGGATCGCCGAGTAGGATTATGCTACATGATGCTACTTGGAGGACTTCAATCTACTCTCTTCTACATGCCGCAAGATGGAGGCTGCCAGAAGCGTAATCTTCGATTGGACTAGCTATCCCCCTCTTATTCTGGCATTCTGCAGTTCAGTCCACTGATATTGCCTCCTTACACATATACCCATGCATATGTAGTGTAGATCCTTGCTTGCGAGTACTTTGGATGAGTACTCACGGTTGCTTTTCTCACTCTTTTCCCCCTTTCCCTTCTACCTGGTTGTCACAACCAGATGCCGGAGCCAGGAGCCAGATGCCATCGTCGACGATGACTCCTACTACACTGGAGGTGCCTACTACTACGTGCAGGCCACTGACGACGGCCAGGAGTAGTTTAGGAGCATCCCAGGCAGGAGGCATGCGCCTCTTTCGATCTGTATCCCATTTTGTGCTAGCCTTCTTAAGGTAAACTTGTTTAACTTATGTCTGTACTCAGATATTGTTGCTTCCGCTGACTCATCTGTGATCGAGCACTTGTATTCGAGCCCTTGAGGCCCCCGGCTTGTATTATGATGCTTGTATGACTTATTTTACTTTTAGAGTTGTGTTCTGATATCTTCCTGTGAGTCCCTGATCTTGATCGTACACATTTTTGTGCATGATTAGTGTACGATTTAATCAGGGGCATCACAAGTTGGTATCAGAGCCGACTGCCTGTAGGAATCCCCCTTCCACACTCCTTGTCCGAAGTCGAGTCTAGCCACTACAAAAATTTTACTAACTTGGCTGTGTGCCTTACGGGCCCACGTCGACCTACACTCTGGGATTCTGATCTCTCTTCTATTCGGGTTAAATGATTTTACCAACGCTAACTCTAGGTTCTCGTAATTACTTCCTCCCGGAGAGCCCCTCACTCTAGATGATTGCTTGGTGCACCGAAGGATTCCGAAGATACTCTTCGATGTTCTCTCAAGACTTTATGCTCACCGCTTTTTGCTATTCCCTAACACTGTTATATTATTATGGATAACTGCATACACTTTTCCTTTCAATCCCATTGATCTTTTTATTACAAGATACCCAGAAAATTATCTCTATTTTTCCGAGAATACTTTGTGCCTACTGCCTTGCAGTTCATTACCCACATGAACACCCCTACGGATAATTCCTTGCACTTATCGAGTATCCGTTCGTCCCTAGTTGATTCATGTATTTCAAATAAACGTCTTCAAAATACCATTCGATCTTCCGAAAATCCTCAACCGCCTTTTGCTTTTGAAATTCTTGCTTGCTTGCATTATGGTTAATCCCATAAGTATAATAATCTTATTGGCATCCTTTGTCACTATCATTTTGAGTCCATTGATTCAATAAGTTGTGAATGTTCACAATCATCAGTCGAATCCTAGGATTATCCTTCTAGATCAGACGACATTTGGATATGAGCTGGTTCTTGACCAATCAATGCCTTGACCGGTTGTGCTTCTAAGTCTATCTAACTTATTCATTTTCGATCAGAACAATTGCTTCTGATCCCTTAATTTGGAAATCATAAAATTCTTTGCATTAAGCTTGGAATTAGTCAGTTGTTTCTACAATCTGATGCCTTGGCATTCCTTCTTCCTCTGATTGAGTACCGATACTCACATCAGCCCCATTGTGGACCGCCATACCCATTGCCGGGTTATTATCCGACAGTGTCCTTCACAACCAAAATTCTTATGAGTTATTTACCCGATATATAATGCCTTTGGTAAATTGTATCCTCTACTTTTGTCAACCATGCTCTACTTTTGAGCTTGTGTTATTTACTCTTGAAGTTCATGGTATATGTTCTAAGAAGCCCCAATGGGTTGAACCTATGTCTTCCTTAATTTGTGTGAACTCAAAAGTTTTCACGGGTCATACTCCTCTGGTAATTCACCAGGTAGGTTTTGACACTAAAATCATTTTTATCTAGAGCAGTGATTGAAAGGTTATGCATTGAAGAAGTGGGACTCGACCTTGAACTTTGTGTTCATGCCCATGGACATGATCTAGATCCTATCATGGAAGCTACTCTTAAATTAATTATTCCCTTGGTATAAGTTCATCTTATATCTGGGATCTAGTCTTTTGCAATCTTGGTTCCGGCCATATTGATATTCTTTGATTCCTTTTCTCGGACAAGTTGAAGTACTTGTCTTCTGCAGATCATTACACCTATCCAACCTCTATTCTGCTCTACCTTTGAGTATACCCTCTGGTATCTCGAGAATATCATGGAACTACATAACTTCTTATGAGTTCTTCGTCAACTATTATTCTCGTCGATTCCAATTTTCCCCCGGGTTTTGAGTTATTAGTCACTCGAGAACACTGATAAGTGAATCGATTCTGCACTCTGATTCAATACTTTAAGTAATTTTCATTGCTTATGAGTTTAATAATCCTTCAAGTCATTCCTAGCCTGATCGGCTATATCCTTATCGTGCAACTTTTTAACTGTGCTACCTGGTCCTTATTTCCGGAGCACCACTTTCGTCGATGAGCTAAGCTTACATCGATTTTCCTCGTCATATCATTTCGCCTTGAACAGCAAGCTTGATTTTGAGTTTGTGTCGTACTCGTGGTTCCAAAAACCTTTCGCTTCATTAGTCCTTTGACTTGATGTCGTCGCCGATCGGTTACACCTTCGTGAAATCTCTCGACAATAGTGTCGTGATCATCATCAATATTTTGAGCTCTTCCAGAATATCGATTGAATTCTTGATGAGAAATACCACCCTTGCCCCTCTATGATCTGTGTTATCATCGACAACATTATTTCCTCCCCTCCGACACAAACTTGATCATGTTATGGAGCTCCTTGCTATCCAGCTTAGGTTATGTTCTACCTTGAAATATTACTGTTCCTTATATAAAGGATGTTGCAAGGATGACTCCCCCTCTTAAGAATTCTCGTTATTGTGATGCCTCTCACCATCACCCTTCTTTTGGTCCCCGTGTTGCTTCTAACTGGAATACCAATAAGTGAAATCTGCCGTGAGACTTCAGTATTATTCTTAGCAACCTTATTGCTTCGGAGTTAATGGACAATAATTCCAACTTTGTGTGCTGGTTACCGAATCACCATTCTAACTTTGATCATGCTACCTAACCCATATTTCGGGTGGACCTTTCAACCAATGTTTAACTGGGTATGTTTTCCTCGAGCATACCTCTTTATATCATTTGATCTGACAAATGTTGTCTCCTTGTTCACATAAGTGTGGACATCCATCTTTTGAAAATCTTAATGATTTGTCGCTGAGTCAATCAGCCACCTCCTCATCCTCTCCTTGGTTTAATGATGAACTCTTGTTTCGGAACTCGCTTCCATAATTCATTTCCCCGAGAACCTTACAATGTCATCTCTACAATTTGTGTTGCACGTTCTTCTCAGGCATCCTAAGTCTGAGGTACCCTGACACCAATCGAATCTGAACCTCGATCAGATATGATGGTTGGAATATATTTCCAAGTGTTATAACATTGGTCTTTTATATGACCCGGTAAGATGATGTCACGCCTAGCACACCTAGCCGTAAGACCTATTGTTATAGTTCCTTTTTTCTAGCAAGGTTAGCAGTTCTTTGATGAGGAAATCGTAAGACTTATTCTATAAGTTGTTCCTGATGGATCCTTTGTCCATCCAAATTCTAACCCTTACTTGATGACCATGTCAATGCTATCTCGAAGCATGTTGTGGTACTCTGATCATTGATAAGAACATTTGAAGCACCATTGCTAAATTTCCTTTATCAATTATTCAAACACTGTTGTTTGGGTAATGTCATGAACTTCCTCTCCCCTTACCTAAATGGGTTTCTATGTTATATCCTGTCATGGATATCATGCTCTGCTTGTCCTTGGGAAGGATATACCCCTGAAATATGTGTTTAAACACATTTTTGTTTCCATTGTTTTGATTAAATCTGATAGACACTTTTCCCTTTCCATTGGTTTGATTAAACCCTTACTGCGATATATATGATATAAGCAGTGATAATTCCCTACTTGTGCAAACACCTCAGTGTACAACTCTGTCTGTAAGACCCTGTTACTATTGTCGATGACATTCCGGTAACCACCGATGGACGAGAACTTTACCTATTGGTCCGCCTCGTTTCAATGAGCAGGAAAATGGTTCTCTTCGTCCCTAGCCCTTGGTATTGATGTTGTTGCCGACATAACTGACGGGCTACCCTCTGACATGCCTTGCTTACATGATCATGTAAGACGTCATCGCCTTCCTACTTTTAACCCACATGGTGGGCCCATAACCCACAGCTCAACAGGATCGAAACATGACTCTCTTGCACTCCTTGTTCCCAGGATTTTTCCTCGCGTGTGGCCTCGTATGTAATTCACGAGCTACCTTCCGAGAGATCATCAATTCTGATATGAAACACAATACTTCTTCCCGTTGCTCTAAACCCCTTTCACACTCTGTTTCCGACAATGAACGATTGTCTATCCGCTTGAAACTTCTTATGGTACCTTCGAACTTTACTCTCGATGTGTTTTAGTTGTTCAACTCGAGAGGTACTCATATGCTCATTCATGGGTTATGTCGGATTTTGGGTTTCGGCAGACCCTTGAGGTTCGAACACTAGGGTAAGCGCGGAGATCTCTCCCCTACCAGCTCATGTCTCGAAGTCTCGCAAAGATCTAAGCAAGAAAGATGAACACGCATGGGACATGAGATTTATACTAGTTCAGGACACCATCGTGGTGTAATACCCTACTCCAGTGTGTGGTGTGGTGGATTGCCTCAGGGGCTGATGATGAACCGTACAAAGGGAGAACAGCCTCGCGAGGGACCGTTCTTGAGCTGGTGCGATGAACTGCTTGGGTGAGTTCCGTCGCTTCTCTCTCTCTCTCTCTCTCTCTCTCTCTCTCTCTCTGGTTGATCTCCATATGAGCTTCCCCCTCTAGATTGTGGTGGCTAGTCCTATTTATAGAGCGAGGTCCTGGGCCTCTCCCCAAATAATGAGCGGGAAGGGCGCCAACAATTGGCCATTTTGAAGGGGAACATCTGGTACACTTATCCTGACTAGAGTTGGTCTTCGGCTGCCAAAGGTCCTGACGGTGACGCCGCCCGAGGCTCCACGATGACCTCCATCCTGCAGTTCTGCTGGTCTTGGTCTTGTTGCACCGAAACGGTAAGCCTTGCCTGATGCCTTGGCCTGTGCTTGCCCCCTTTGCACCGAAAGGGAAACAAGGACACTGCGCAGGCCGGCGCCCGCCTGGTCCTCGATCGTCATGGCTTGCGTCACGGGCCCCTTGGGAGGTGCCCTTCCTTGACCTCTCCGCCTCCTCGTGAGCCTGCCTGAGGAGGCTGCTCCTGAGGAAGCTCCCTGCCATCCGCCCCGCGAGGCTTGTCCCCTCGCGAGGGTCTTGAGCTTGAGCTGATGAAGCTGGGCTGCATTGGGCCCCCACTGGAGCCACGCCGCAGGCCGCAGGCAGGCAAGTCTGGGGACCCCCGTTCCTAGAACGCCAACAGTAGCCCCCGGGACCAAGGCGCGCCCGGACTTGGCTTAGCAGAGAAGTGAAGGGGCAAGTGCGAAGTGCCTCGGGCCCCAACAGCCTGCGTCCTTGGACGCCATGTGGTGGTTGATTGGACGTGGGCGTCTCCGCTCTCCCACGACCCCTCGGCGATCGCACGACTTGACAAAAAGGGGTGCCCGGGCCAGACTGGCCTGCTTTGTTCTCGCCTTACTTGATCCAGATCCCCTTTCTCGCCCTTCTCCTTCCTGCTTCCGAAATCCTCCAGATCTGCCTCAATCCTTCCCACTCGGCGAGCTATGGCGCCCCGCAAGACTCCGACTGAGGCCTGGTACTCCCCAGCTCTAGATCCCCCGAACGTGTCGGAGAGGAATCTTACCCTCCTGTGCCTGAGGACGGTGGTGCAGGGCAACGCGGGAGCGACTGTGCTCAAGGCTGGCTCCGGCCAGCCCGAAGGCAAGGGGAGCACCTTCTACCCGCTCTTCATGAGCGCCATCGTCGCCGGTCTGGTGCCTCCTTTTTCCGAGTTCTTCCTTGTTGTTCTTCGCCTGTACAACTTGCAAGATCTGCACCTCCACCCCAACTCTGTTCTTCTTCTGGCGATCTTTGCCTACTATTGCGAGGCTCATGTTGGGATAAAGCCATCGGTGGCCTTGTTGCGCCATTACTTTTATCTCCGAGTTTCTCGTGGCCCTATCTCCGCATGCGCGAGTTTTGTCGCGTACTCTGGCTCCAACGCCATTTCGAAGCCCGGGAAGAGGATTGAAGGCTTCCGGAGCAGGAGGGTCATGGTGGACGCTGGGCGCATCCACCCCCGACTTGTGCTGCCCATGGAGCAGCCCAAGGTTGTGGATGTGTGATCTCGCGTGGAGCTCGTCGATCCCCACGCGAGGGCGGTGCTGGAGAGGATGGACGCGGACCTGAGGCCAGGAAACCTGGGGGCGGCGAAGCTGACCGGGGCCACACTCCTGAGGGAGTTTCTGGAGCACCGGGTGGCTCCACTCCGGGAGCACTCGCTCCCATTGTGGAGGCTCTGGGAAGCAGATGCTGCCATTCGCCTGAGCTCTGCAGCCTTGGACGATGAAGATCTGGTCGCGGTCCTCCACTCCTTGGTCGAGGGAGACGTGGCGAGGCCGGATGGTGCTCCTGTCCCCCTGTTTCTTCGTGACGACTGGGAGCAGGCGGTGGACGCCACGCCCACCTTCAATGGTGAGGGGCTAGTGCCCGCAGTGGCTCCCGGGGATCTAACGGTGTTGCCGATGGTGAATGTGTCCTCCAGCGACTCCAGCGGGAGTGGGGAGGAAGAAGAGGAGGAGGGGGAGGAAGAGTTCGACTCCGAGGCGACTGGCGAGGAGTCGGAGGAGTCCTTCCCCCGGCGCAGGTCTCGCACCCTCCGCTCCATGTCGGATGACGACGAGACCAGCGCCGGGCGAGGAGGAGCGGATTCCCCCCGGTCCCAAGGAAAGACAGGTCGGGGCTGGTGCCCCCAGGATCCGCTCTGGCTCCGGGGCGGTCTAAGGCCAGCTCCGGCCTTCCCGACGCGTCCTCTGCTTCCATGCCTCCCAAGGCCGACCCCAGTTGCAGGCTCTCAGACTTCAAGTTTGGGCGGAGGCTGCTTGAACCCGCGAGTGATGACCTGTAAGTACTAGATCCATGCTCTGCTTTGTTTCTGCCGCCGAAACTTGACGTCTGCACTCCTTGACCAGGCCGACACCTAAGGCGAAGAGGTTGAGGGGACCTTCTGTGGCCCTGCTTGAGGCGAGTTCGCCTGCCGAGGTAGCACCTTCTTCCACGGGGAAAGGAGGCACCGAGGCCCACGCTTCCCCTGCCCAGTCGTCCTCGCGAGCCCAGCAGGGGCACTCTGGCCAGGAGTCAGCCCCCGTGGCCCCACTAACCTTGGAGGGGCCTAGGCTTGGTGCTGCTGCTGAGATGCCCAAGGCCCGGGAGGCTCCTTCCTCCCAAGCCGTGATCACGATGCCATCCTCTCCGCTTGCTCCACCTGCTCCCGTCTCTCCTGATCCCTCCGCTATCTTGGACCAGGCCGCCAATGAACTGAGCTGGCTTCGGGAGGATCTCCAGAGTGCGGACCCCCGCCTGGTGGTCGGGCGCCTGGAGTTAGCCTTCGGCTGGGCCCGCTCTGCTGCCTCTGTTCGAGCGACGCTGAGGCAGGCTGCATCCGCCTCCGACGAGGAGAAGCAAGCTGCCCGCCAGGCTAAGGCTGCTCGCGATGCTGCCCAAGGCGAAGTTGCGGATGCCCAGGTTCGCTGCAAGGCGCTGGAGGTCGAGATGCAATACATGCGCGAGGAGCTCGCAATGGAGGTCCGCATCCGCCATGAGAAGGAGGAGGGGATGAAGGCTCGGGAGGCTGCCGTCAAAGATCGGGACACCGAGCTTGTTGACCGTCGTGGCCGATTGGAGACGCTAGAGTAGGCGCTGAAGGTGGAGAGGGCCGAGCTAGACCGCAAGGCGAAGGTCCTGGCCGAGGACCGGGTGGCCTTCACCGAGCTGGAGGAGAAGGCTCGCGTCGCGCTGAAGACGCTCTATGAGAGCGGCTTAGAGGACCCGTTGGCTGGCGAAGTGGACGGCCCTGCCGAGCTGCTTCCCTTCCTGGTCCGTGCGCTTGAAGATGTCGCGGACGGCCTTGGTCCCACGGCCGAGGCCGAGGCGCGTGCCCTGTCGTCTGCAGCGCTGACACGCGTCTTCAGGCACGTCCACCTTCGCTACCCCAACGTCGACCTCGACAGCCTGATGGAACCCGTGAGCGGCGACCTTGCCGCCGCTGCTGCTGAGGCCGTGAAGGGCCGAGCCGAGGCTTTACTGGGGAGGTTCCGTGCCTTCAGCACCTTGCCTAAGCGCGACGCCGCTGGCTTCGCGGCTTCAGGAGGCGGGGCCACCCGGCGCGACCCCACCGCAGGCGGCAGCGCCACTGGAAAGTGATCCCCTTGCGTCTTTTGTCTTGTTTTAATTCCTGCAACATGCACCATGCCTCGTGGAGGCGTTTAAACTTGTGTTTGGTGTTGTGAAAACACTCTATGGCTTGTAATATTGCTTTTGAATTCTCTAGAGTTTGCATCTTTCTCTCCTACTTGCTTGTGTTCTATGTCGGCAGGGCCCGACCCCGCGCATACCTCGGCCGCCGTTAGCCCCGACCGGAAACCAGGACGGGACTAAGGGGTGAGGGGCTACGTGGCAAGTTAGGCTCCTGAGTCGCGATGCTCAGGAGTCCCCCTTGACGCGCAAACAGCAAGTAGGGAAGGGGCGTAGGAGTGGATTTGTCGTTCTACATCGGCAGGGCCCGACCCCGCACATACCTCAGTCGCCGTTAGCCCCGACCGGAAACCAGGATGGGACTAAGGGGTGAGGGGCTACGTGACCAGTTAGGCTCCTGAGTCGCGATGCTCAGGAGTCCCCCTTGACGTGCAAATGAGTCTTCGTACCTTGGCTCCGCTTGGGGGGAGGCGCGCGACGACCAGGTCTGAGGGACCTGGCTGGGTGGCATGCGTTTGGGTGTAGCCCGGGCGCAGCCCCCATGTCCAGCCCCCTCGCGTGGTGCTCCCAAGGGGAGGCGTTGCGATGGTACCAGACACTGAGCTCTGGGCTCCCTGAGGTTGATACGGCCGTGGGCCGCCCTCAGTTGTTTATCACCTGTGCGGAGCATAGCGCTTTCGTATGTGTACGGGAATAGCCACTCCTCGGCAGTGTCATCAGCCAGCACGGAGCATGGTGCTTCCACTGGTACGTGGGAGGGGGCTCCTCTCCGGGAGGAGCCCCCGGGGCATGTACAGCCCCGCCCTGACACATGGTCGGCACGGTAGGGCTAGGAGAGGTGTATCTGGGCACCCGTGAGACAGCGCGGGACTCACGAGGCCCTACCTCGAGGCGGGTTGTGCCTTTTATCAATGGTGTGTTCCTGTAGGGTGGTTAGAATGCAAATGCTCTACGTCCTCAGGTCCCGGCCCTCGAGCGAGCTCAGCCGCCGCTGGTATGGCAGGTCGCGATGCCGTGGGTCAAGTCCAGGGGGTGAGGCCTGGAGAGCCAGTAAGAGCCCGTGAGTCACGATGCTCAGGTGCCCCCCTTTTAATGCGGAAGCGCTTTGCATGCGAGCGGAGAGCCCCCTGCGGTGCTGACGAGCTTGGTGATGCTAGCGAGCCAGTCCTCGTAGAGGTCGTCGACGGGGCGGTAGTGCAGGAGCTCACGCGCCAGGAGCAGCGCGGCGTGCGCGTCCGTGGGGGCGCAACGGGCGTGGGATGACGAACCGGCTGGAGTCAGCGACGGGGTGGCGGTGCGGCCTTCGCGCCGCACCGAAGGATGCATGGACGAGGCCTGCTGCTCGTTCCCCGCCTAGCCGGTGGCGGCGTTGGCGGCAGGCGACGGAGAACGACGGGGGCGTCCGCTGACGGGCGCCGTCTGGGCGTCGCGGGTGGCGAGAGCAGCCCAACGCTCGGCGCGGGCTCGGCGAGCGTCAGCCATGGTCACGGCGGAAGATCAGACACGACCAGCGGAAGAAAGATTCCAGCGCACCCTCTACCTGGCGCGCCAAATGTCGGATTTCGGGTTCCGGCAGACCCTTGAGGTTCGAACACTGGGGTGTGCGCGGAGATCTCTCCCCTACCACCTCACGTCTCGAAGTCTCGCAAAGATCTAAGCAAGAAAGATGAACACGCAAGGGACACGAGATTTATACTGGTTTAGGCCACCATCATGGTGTAATACCCTACTCCAGTGTGTGGTGTGGTGGATTGCCTCAGGGGCTGATGATGAAAAGTACAAAGGGAGAACAGCCTCACGAGGGGCCGTTCTTGAGCTGGTGCGATGAACTGCTTGGGTGAGTTCCGTCGCTTCTCTCTCTCTCTCTCTCTCTGGTTGATCTCCAGATGATCTTTCCCCTCTAGATTGTGGTGGCTAGTCCTGTTTTTAGAACGAGGCCCTAGGCCTCTCCCCAAATAATGAGCGGGAAGGGCGCCAACAATTGGCCATTTTGAAGGGGAACATCTGGTACACTTATGCTGACTAAAGTTGGTCTTCGGCTGCCAAAGGTCCTGACGGTGACGCCGCCCTAGTCTCCACGATGACCTCCGTCCTGCCGTTCTGCTGGTCTTGGTCTTGTTGCATCGAAACGGTAACCCTTGCCTGATGCCTTGGCCTATGCTTGCCCCGTTTTCACCGAAAGGGAAACAAGGACACTGCACAGGCCGGCACCCTCCTAGCGCCCGCCTGGTCCTCAATCGTCATGGCTTGCGTCATGGGCCCCTCAGGAGGTGCCCTCCCTTGATCTCTCTGCCTCCTCGCGAGCCTACTTGAGGAGGCTGCTCCTGAGGAAGCTCCCTATCGTCCGCCCCGCGAGGCTTGGCCCCTCGCGAGGGTCTTGAGCTTGAGCTGATGAAGCTGGGCTGCATTGGGCCCCCACTTGAGCCACGCCGCAGACCGCAGGCAGGCAAGTCTGGGGACCCCCGTTCCTAGAACGCCCACAGGTTAATCCCAGATTATTACCCTTATAGCATTCTGTTATTGCTGATCTACCCCGTTGCCTATTCGTAAGTACGAAGGGACCCCCAAAGAAAGGATGCTGACTTGATCTTAATGACCTGAAGCAGAAAAATGAAGACATCAATGTAATGGATCGACCACTTCAAGAAGAGCAACCAAGACCGAGAAGATTCGTCAGAATTTCGTAACCAGACCTTACCCCCTAGTTCCCCTCTTAAATCTCAAGACGAGATTTCTTGTAGTGGAGGAGAATTGTGACGTCCGGATAATTAAGCTACAGTAACTCCACGCTAATGATGCCACGTCACCTCGGTTACTGTTTTTAATCACGCGTTAGTTCGAAACCTATTCAAATTCAAATTCAAAATCAAGCAAACAATAAAACTTTTCAAATATTAAAACTAAAATGTTCGGAGTGAACCAAAAAATTCATAGGAAATTGTGGTGGAGAAACCACCCTTTTATAAAATGTTTAAATACTCAAATGTGACCGAAACAGCAGCATAACCAATTTAATAAATGCCTTTTATTATTTATAAAATGTTAAACTATTTTATTTAGTTACCCAAATTAATGTGGCAATAATAAATATAATAATACTAATTTAGAAACCATTTTATAAAACTGTAACCATTAAAGAAATAAGAAAAAACAGGAAAGGATAAATAAATAAAAAGTAAAGAAAACAAAATAGCAAAACAAAAAAACAAAAGGGATCCCCTGGTCTAACTGGGCCAAATGGCCCAGCTAGCCGCCGTACCTGATGAAGCCATGTACCTAGGGTAGGGTCATGGACCTATCCAAGATACCCTCCCCAAGGACATCTCTAGAAGAAACTGTCTTTCAGTCGACCTGGAAGAATTCCACTCGACGGAAGAAGACACTCGACCATGAAGACTCACTCGACCACCAGAAGATCCAGGGTCACTCTGCATCCAAACGGTCTGTTATTAAGTAGTCTTTATGGCCATGATATCACTTTATGTAAGACGTTACCAGTAACGCCAGGCCTTTATGTACATTGAACCCTCCGCTACGTGGGTTGGCTGGGGTCCTGGCGCACTCTATATAAGCCACTGCCCTCCACAGGTAGAAGGGTTCGCACCCCTGTAACTCTCACGCATATAATCTAGTCGACCGCCTCTGGGCACCGAGACGTAGGGCTATTACTTCCTCCGAGAAGGGCCTGAACTCGTAAAACTCTTGCGTGTACAACTACTCCATAGCTAGGATCTTGCCTCTCCTTTAGTACCCCCCTAC
This sequence comes from Triticum aestivum, assembly GCF_018294505.1. NCBI lineage: Eukaryota > Viridiplantae > Streptophyta > Magnoliopsida > Poales > Poaceae > Triticum > Triticum aestivum. The sequence continues at coordinate 278,610,878 of NC_057804.1, read as the reverse complement.
ACTACTGTCAGACTTAGAACCATGACAGTTGGCGCCCACCTTGGGGCAGGTGTCTTAGCGACTTATTGGAGAAGTTGCAATTTTTTCCGATCGCCTTCATCATGGTTTCAGGCGGAGTTTTGGTCGAGGGCCACGAGATCCGTCTCGGTGCGCTCACGTTTGTCGCCGACAACTCTGCCTGGCTTCAGGAGGCTCCGCTCGACGTCAACGCGCTCCCAGTCCGCGGAGCGACGCACTTTCGCGCGTGCGTCCGCGGTGTCCTCCTGCGGCAACCGTCGACCCAGTATCGACCGGTTTTCGTGTCATCCTCCCTCCCAGCTTCCTGCCGGCGCAAGCGCTCCGGACGGTCGAGGCTTCAGCGGTGGGTGAGGCACACGGTGGCTCGCCAGTCGACCACCGCCCAAGTCACGGCAATCGAGCCCGACGAATCTCTCTACGGCTTGTTCGACCTGTCGACTGGCTCCCCAGAGACTACATCCGAGTGTGACAGCAGTGATCCAGCGGTGGAGGTCCTGATGGTCAACGGACCACACGGTCCCCTCCCCCCGGCTTTCCCGGTGCCGAGGGAGGTAACGGCGGAGGCGATCCGTCGCATTCCCATGAGGAATACCTTCCTGAGCTCCTCAATTCGCTGCAGAGGGAAGAACTTCGCCGCCGGAACATGGATGCCCTTCATACTCCTATCGTTGGAGAAACCCCTGAGGCTCGCGCCTTGGAGGACGCGCGCTTGGCCAACCTGGCTGAGCGCACTCGACTGGAGAACCTTCAGCGAGCACTCGACGAACGTGCGCGACAACGGGTCCCTGACTCCAGTCGACGTCAGCTCTTTCCACCTCCGACTCAGGTATATCGAACTCTGATTCAGAATTTAGCAGCTGCATCCCGTATAGCAGAATCAATTCACACTATTGGAATCTGGCACTTTGCCATCTGCCGTGGCAGATGGCAAAGGCATGGTCGGCGGATGGCAAAGGCTTTGCCATCTGCCAGCAGATGGCAAACAGTTCGTCTGAAACCCTTCCGGTAAAGGCTTCTTTGCCATCTTCTGGATGATGGCAAAGAGCCTGTGGCTTTGCCATCTGCTGGCAGATGGCAAAGCCTCTTAACGGGGTTAGCTCTGTTAGAAGGCTAACGGCATACTTTGCCATCTGCCAGCAGATGGCAAAGGCTGCAGGCTCTTTGCCATCTGCCAGCAGATGGCAAAGGATGAATGCTTTGCCGTCTGCCAGCAGATGGCAAAGAGATTTGCCATCTGCTGTCAGATGGCAAAGATCCCAAATAGGCCAGCCCAAATGTTACATGTAGATGACACGTGGCCTCTTTGCCATCTGCCAGCTGATGGCAAAGTGACTATATTGCCCCATTTAATTTTGTTTTTTCTTATATCAATTCATTTTCACAGAAATCAAACACAAATATATTTATATGACCAATATAGCATATTCAACACATATTACCAATAGTCATGAACACATATGTATCCAACACATGTTACCAATAGTAGCAAGTTTCATCCGTACATATACATAGTTTCATCAATATTACACAGATTCATCCATAGGTAGCAAATTTCACAAGGTCAAAACAAAAACTAAATACAAGCACTCCATCAACCCAAGCTTCCGTGATCTTAAGCAAATCTGTAAAATGGGAAAGAAGAAAGTTAGAAGAAGAAGACTAGAAGAAGAAGATTATTATGATGCAACTAAAATGTGAAGATTAGTATGATGCAACTAAAATGTGAAGATTAGTATGATGCAACTTATATCTGTAAAATAGGACATTTTGGATCTAAGAATGGTTATTATGTCATTTTTGAGCTAGCTAAGCATACTAAGTCATTTTGGTGTAAAACATGCTAAGGTCATTCTAGAGCTAAGTAAGTTTATTATGTCATTTTGGAGCTAGCTAAGCATGTGAAGTCATTTAGGAGCTAAAATATGTCATTTCTTAAGCATATTATGTCATTTTAGAGTTAGCTAAGCATATTAAGTCATTTTGGAGGAAAAGATGCTAAGTATAGGTCATTTTAGAGCTATCATAGGTTAAATAGGTCATTTTTAAGCTAGCTAAGCATATTAAGTCATTTTGGAGGAAAAAATGCTAAGTATAGGTCATTTTAAAGCTATCCTAGGTTAAATATGTCATTTTGGAGCTAATTAAGCTTATTATGTCATTTTGGAGCTAGCTAAGCATGTGAAGTCATTTAGGAGCTAAACTATGTCATTTCTTAAGCATATTATGTCATTTTAGAGCTAGTTAAGCATATTAACTAATTTTGAAGGAAAAGATTCTAAGTATAGGTCATTTTGAAGCTAGCTAAGCATATTAAGTCATTTTGAAGGAAAAAATGCTAAGTATAGGTCATTTTAGAGCTATCCTAGGTTAAATAGGTCATTCTGGAGCTAATTAAGCTTATTATGTAATTTTTGAGCTAGCTAAGCATATTAAGTCATTTTGGAGGAAAAAATGCTAAGTATAGGTCATTTTAGAGCTAGCCTAGGTTGAATAGGTCATTTTGAAGCTAAGTAAGGTTATTATGTCATTTTGGAGCTAGCTAAGCATATGAAGTCATTTAGGACCTAAAATATGTCATTTCTTAAGCATACTATATCATTTTAGAGCTAGCTAAGCATATTAAGTCATTTTTGAGGAAAAGATGCTAAGTATAGGTCATTTTAGAGCTATCCTAGGTTAAATTGGTCATGTTTATGCGAGCTAAGCATATTAAGTCATTTTGGAGGAAAAATGCTAAGTATAGGTCATTTTAGAGCTATCCTAGGTTAAATATGTCATTTTGGAGCTAATTAAGCTTAGTATGTCATTTTGGAGCTAGCTAAGCATGTGAAGTCATTTAGGAGCTAAACTATGTCATTTCTTAAGCATATTACGTCATTTTAGAGCTAGTTAAGCATATTAACTAATTTTGGAGGAAAAGATTCTAAGTATAGGTCATTTTGAAGCGAGCTAAGCATATTAAGTCATTTTGGAGGAAAAAATGCTAAGTATAGGTCATTTTAGAGCAATCCTAGGTTAAATAAGTCATTTTGGAGCTAATTAAGTTTATTATGTAATTTTTGAGCTAGCTAAGCATATTAAGTCATTTTGGAGGACAAAAGGCTAAGTATAGGTCATTTTAGAGCTAGCCTAGGTTGAATAGGTCATTTTGAAGCTAAGTAAGGTTATTATGTCATTTTGGAGCTAGCTAAGCATATGAAGTCATTTAGGACCAAAAATATGTCATTTCTTAAGCATACTATATCATTTTAGAGCTAGCTAAGCATATTAAGTCATTTTTGAGGAAAAGATGCTAAGTATAGGTCATTTTAGAGCTATCCTAGGTTAAATAGGTCATTATTAAGCTAGCTAATCATATTAAGACATTTTGGAGGAAAAATGCTAAGTATAGGTCATTTTAGAGCTATCCTAGGTTAAATGTGTCATTTTGGAGCTAATTAAGCTTATTATGTCATTTTTGAGCTAGCTAAGCATGTGAAGTCATTTAGGAGCTAAACCATGTCATTTCTTAAGCATATTATGTCATTTTAGAGCTAGTTAAGCATATTAACTAATTTTGGAGGCAAATATTCTAAGTATAGGTCATTTTGTAGCTAGCTAAGCATATTAAGTCATTTTGGAGGAAAAAATGCTAAGTATAGGTCATTTTAGAGCGATCCTAGGTTAAATAGGTCATTTTGGAGCTAATTAAGCTTATTATGTAGTTTTTGAGCTAGCTAAGCATATTAAGTCATTTTGGAGGAAAAAATGCTAAGTATAGGTCATTTTAGAGCTAGCCTAGGTTGAATAGGTCATTTTGAAGCTAAGTAAGGTTATTATGTCATTTTGGAGCTAGCTAAGCATATGAAGTCATTTAGGACCTAAAATATGTCATTTCTTAAGCATACTATATCATTTTAGAGCTAGCTAAGCATATTAAGTCATTTTTGAGGAAAAGATGCTAAGTATAGGTCATTTTAGAGCTATCCTAGGTTAAATTGGTCATGTTTATGCGAGCTAAGCATATTAAGTCATTTTGGAGGAAAAATGCTAAATATAGGTCATTTTAGAGCTATCCTAGGTTAAATATGTCATTTTGGAGCTAATTAAGCTTAGTATGTCATTTTGGAGCTAGCTAAGCATGTGAAGTCATTTAGGAGCTAAACTATGTCATTTCTTAAGCATATTATGTCATTTTAGAGCTAGTTAAGCATATTAACTAATTTTTGAGGAAAAGTGTAACGCCCGGGTAATCATGCTACAGTAATCCCACGCTAATCATGCCACGTCACCTCGGTTACTGTTGCTAACCTCACAATGATTCGAAACTGTTTCAAAATTTAAATTCTAAACATGTCAAACAATAAAAGCTTTCAAAAGTTGAAACAAAAATGTTCGGTGGGTGCCGAATATTACAAGGGTAATTATAGTAAAGAAAACATATTTTTAGAAAGTGCCTGAATATTTTAATAGAATTAAAACAGAAAAGATAAATAAGGAAAAGAAGATAAAAACAAAAATTAACACTAACAACAACAAAATAAAAAGGGAACCTCCCCTCCCACGGCCCACCGACCCACCTGGACCAGGCCGGCCCACCTGGCCCATCCGGCCTCACCCCACTCCCCTTAACCCCCGATCCACACCAAACCCTAGCCCTATCCCCTCGTCCTCCCACTTCCCCCCGATCAGGATCAGGGATCCACCCATCGCTCGCCCTGCGCGACCCCAGCGCGCCCCGCTCCGCCGCCCGTTGCCGCCCCGCCCCGCCTCCGT
>NC_057804.1:278597403-278605435 GCF_018294505.1 Triticum aestivum | reverse complement strand
CGTAGCCACGACGCCCGTCGCCCCTGCTGCCGACTCCCACCGCCGTCTCTGCCCTGCGGCTCCTGGTCGCGTCCGCCCGGGGCGCCGCCGTCGTCCGACGCCTCATCCCACTCCCGCTACGTCAGCCGTCCACTACGGCGATCCTCTCAGCCAACCGCGCCGCCCTGCTCCGGTCGTCGGAGCCAGGCCGCACGCCCGCTGCCCCGCGACGCCTCGTCGGGCTGGCGCTCGTCGCCCGACCCACCCGGCGCCCGTAACCGTGCGCCCGCTAAGGCACTTAGGCCAATGACATGTGGGGTCCCACACCCCATGCCCTAGAATGTTTAAAGAAAACATAAGAAAAATAATATATAAAATAAAATTAATAATAATTGAATTATTTAATTAATTGTTTACTTAATTAATTAATTTAATTAATCTTGTTTAGATTAACCTAATCATTTAGTTAGACTAACTAAACTTGATTAGTTAGTCTTAGCCTATGGCATGCAGGACCCACATGTCAGGTTGACCAGTCAACTCTGTTGACTGCTGACGTCAGCATGACCTCATGCTGATGTCATTAATCCATTTTTCGAATTAATTTAAATAATTAATTAAATTCAAGAAATTCATAAAATCTTTAGAAAATCATAACTTTTAATCCGTAACTTGGATTAAATTATTTTCAACATGAAAGTTGCCCAAAACGACGTGACGAATCCGGATACGCGGTCCGTTCGCCCGCCACGCACCCCTAACATATCAAACTCACAACTTTCCCCCTCCGGCTCCTTTGCCCGAAAACACGAAACACCGGGGATATTTTCCCGGATGTTTCCCCCTTCACCGGTATCGCCCATCCCTACGTTAGGTCACCCCTAGCACAACGTATTGCCGCGTCTTGCTTTGTGTTACATTTGATTGCTCCGTTATTTATTGTGTTCCCCCTCTGTTACTCCTTTCCGGTAGACTCCGAGACCGATGATGATGCCCCTGTGGTCGACTACGTCACCGACGACCCCTCTCTCTTGCCAGAGCAACCAGGCAAGCCCCCCCTTTGATCACCAGATATCGCCTACTCTTCTCTATACTGCTTGCATTAGAGTAGTGTAGCATGTTACTGCTTTCAGTTAATCCTATTCTGATGCATAGCCTGTCATTGCTGCTACAGTCATTGATACCTTACCCGCAATCCTAAATGCTTAGTATAGGATGCTAGTGTTCCATCAGTGGCCCTACACTCTTGTCCGTCTGCCATGCTATACTACTGGGTTGTGATCACTTCGGGAGGTGATCACGGGCATCTACTATATACTTTACACTGTTACATTAACTGTGATACTGTTCGGAGAAGGGGGCTGAAGGGGCAGGTGGCTCCATCCCGGTAGAGGTGGGCCTGGGTTCCCGACGGCCCCCGACTGTTACTTTGTGGCGGAGCGACAGGGCAGGTTGAGACCACCTAGGAGACAGGTGGGCCTGGCCCTGTTCGGCGTTCGCGGATATATAACACGCTTAACAAGATCTTGGTATTTGATCTGAGTCTGGCTACTGGCCTATACGCACTAACCATCTACGCGGGAGTAGTTATGGGTATCCCAGCATCGTGGTATCAGCCGAAGCACTTCAGACGTCAGCGACGGAGCGGCGCGCGCCGGATTGGAACGTAAGCCTGCTCTTGTATTAAGGGGGCTAGTTCTGCTTCCGGCCGCCCACGCAACGTGCAGGTGTGCTATGGGCGATGGGCCCAGACCCCTGTGCGCTTAGGTTTAGACTGGCGTGCTGGCCTCTCTGTTTTGCCTAGGTGGGGCTGCGACGTGTTGATCTTCCGCGGCCGGGCATGACCCAGGAAAGTGTGTCCGGCCAAATGGGATCAAGCGTGTTGGGTTATGTGGTGCACCCCTGCAGGGAAGTTAATCTATTCGAATAGCCGTGATCTTCGGTAACAGGACGACTTGGAGTTGTACCTTGACCTTATGACAACTAGAACCGGATACTTAATAAAACACACCCTTCCAAGTTCCACAGACAACCCGGTGATCGCTTTTCTACAGGGCGACGAGGAGAGGATCGCCGGGTAGGATTATGCTATGCGATGCGACTGGAGTTGCTATTTGGAGATGCTATTTGGAGATGCTACTTGGAGGACTTCAATCTACCCTCTTCTACATGCTGTAAGGCGGAGGCTGCCAGAAGCGTAGTCTTCGACAGGATTAGCTATCCCCCTCTTATTCTGGCATTCTGCAGTTCAGTCCACTGATATGGCCTCCTTACACATATACCCATGCATATGTAGTGTAGCTCCTTGCTTGCGAGTACTTTGGATGAGTACTCACGGTTGCTTTTCTCCCTCTTTTCCCCCTTTCCCTTCTACCTGGTTGTCGCAACCAGATGCCGGAGCCCAGGAGCCAGACGCCACCGCCGACGACTACTACTACACTGGAGGAGCCTACTACTACGTGCAGGCTGCTGACGACGACCAGGAGTAGTTTAGGAGGATCCTAGGCAGGAGGCTTGCGCCTCTTTCGATCTGTATCCCAGTTTGTGCTAGCCATCTTATGGCAACTTGTTTAACTTATGTCTGTACTCAGATATTGTTGCTTCCGCTGACTCGTCTATGATCGAGCACTTGTATTTGAGCCCTCGAGGCCCCTGGCTTGTATTATCATGCTTGTATGACTTATTTATGTTTTAGAGTTGTGTTGTGATATCTTCCCATGAGTCCCTGATCTTGATCGTACACATTTGCATGTATGATTAGTGTACGATTAAATCGGGGGCGTCACAAGTTGGTATCAGAGCCGACTGCCTGTAGGAGTCCCCCTTCCAACTCCTTGGCCGAAGTCAAGTCTAGACTTTACAAAACTTTTACTAACATGGCTGTGCGGCCCATGGGCCCACGTCGCCATTGGGTGGTACTAGGATCTTTTACTCCTCGACCTTTACTCTGGGACTCTGATCTCTCCTCTATTCGGGTTAAATGAAGTTTACTAAATCTAACATTAGGATCTCGTTATCACTTTCACCCGGAGAGCCCCTTATTACTAATGATCGTCTGCTGCACCAGAAGACCCTGAAGATACTCTCCACTGTTAACCCAAGAACTTATGTTCATCGCGTTTGCAATTCACCTTCCACCGCAAACCCTTATGGATAACTACTTGCATTTGTTATTCTTACATTCATCCCCAGTGGTCTTGTTATTACAAGATACCCTGAAAAACTCGTCGTTGTTTCAATAATCCCTTGAGCTTACTGCCTTGCTGTTCTTTGTCACTTGAATACCCCTACGGTTAATTCTTGCACTTATCGAGTATCCGCTCATCCCCTAGTTGTTCATGTGTTACACAAAAGTCTTCGAAATACCACCCGATATTCCGAAAATCCTCAGCGACCTATTGCTCTGAAATTTCTTGTTTGCTTTCATTATGATTAATCCCATAAGTATAGAAATCTTATTGACATTCCTTGTCATTATCATTTTGAGTCTGTTGACTCAATATGCTGCGAATACACGCAATCATCATTGATCCTTATAAATTACCTTTCCGGCTGAGCTTCCATTCTTTTAACTGGAATTGGTTCTCGACCAATCCAATTGTCGTTGATTGTACTCTAAGGCTATTCAACTTATCCATCCCTAATCAGAGCATTGCTTCTGATCCCTTGATTTGGAAATCATAATTCCTTTGCATTTGACAATTGAGTTAGTCAGTTGTTTCTATAATCTGATCTCCTTGCATTCTTCTTCCTCTAGTTGAGTACCGATACTCGTAACAGATCCTTTGTGGACCATCAAGTCCTTTGTTGGATTGTTATCCGACAGTGTCCTTCACATTTGATCACTTTATGAGTTCTTCCCCTGATACATAATGCCTTTGTTAAGTTGTATCCTCTGCTTGGCCAACCATGCTCTGTTTTCGGGCTTGTGTTATTTACACTTGAAACTTGTGGTATATGTTTCTAAGAAGCCCCTATGGGTTGAACATATGCCTTCTCTAAACCGTGTGAACCCGAAAGTTTTCACGAGTCATACTCTTCCGGTGCTTCACCAGATAAAATTTCAACACTGCAACTTCATCGAACGTGAGAAGTGAATGAAAGGTTATGCATTGGAGAAGTGGGAGTCAACCTTGAACTTGTGTTCATGCCCATGGACACGATGTAGATCTTGTCATTAAAGCTTCTCTTAAATGAATTATTCCTTTGGTATAAGTTCATCTTATATCTAGGATCTGACCTTTTGCAATCGTGGTTCCGACCATGATTGTTCTTCTTTGATCTCATTTCTCGGACAAGTTAAAACAATTGTCTTCTATGGATCAATACACCAGACCAACCTTTACTTTGATCTTGTGTCGAGTATTACCCCCTGGTATCTCGTGATTATCATGGAACTGCATAACTTTTTATGAGTTCTTCATCAAGTGCTACCTTCCCACTGATTCCAATTTTTCGCGGGCTCTGAGTTATTGAACACTCAAAGACACCGATAACTGAACCGAGTCCGCTCTACGGTTCAACAACTCTTCAGTAAGCTTCTATAAGTACGAGTTTGTACCCGATCACGCCATTCCTAGCCTGTTTGGCTATATCATTGTCGTGACGATTCTAACTGTGCTACCTGGTCCTTATTCTTGGAGCACCAATTTTCGACGATGAACTAACCTTACGTCGATCCTAATCGTCATATCAATTCGCCTTGAACAACAAGCTTGGTTTCGAGTTTGTGTCATACCTTTGGTTCCAATAACCTTTCACTTCATCATTACTTGACTTGATGTCGTCACCGATCGATTACATCTTCATGAACTCTCGCGACAAAGGTGTCGTGATCATCATCGTTCTGAGCTCATCCAGGATATCAATTGAATTCATGATGAGAAATACCATCCTTTCCCTCGATGAATTGTATTATCGTCGACCACTTTATTGCCCTCCCACCAACACAAGCTTGTTCATGTTTGGTGTTATACCTTGAGTTCCTTGCTATCCAGCAGTTGTTCTTCTTTACCTTGGAGTATTACCATCCTTTATGTCAAGAATGTTCTGAGATTTGTTCCACCTCTTGAGAATTCTTGACATAGAAATACTTCTCACCATCACCATTCTTTCTTGGTCCCCGTGTTAATTCCAACAAGTGAACGGTGTTGTTTGGATTCTTTCCTCCTAGCAACCCTAATTTTTTTTGAAGTTAATGGTCGGAAGTTCATTCTTAGGCTATTGACTATTGAATCACCATTCTGACATTGGTCGTGCAACCCAACCCATATTTCGGGCGCACCTTTCAACCAATGTTTAATTGTGTATGTTTTCCTCGAGCATATTTCCTTATATCATTTGATCTGACCAATGTTATCTCCTTGTTCACTTAATTGTGGACATCCATCTTTTGGGAATCTCGGTGAATTGCCGTTGAGTTCACCAGACACCTCCTTGTCCTCTCCTTGGGTTAATGATGGACTCCTGATAACGGAAATCACTACATAGTTCATTTCCCCGAGAATCTTACAATGTCATCTCGTCAACTTGCGTTACATCTTTTCTTCTCAGATATCCTAAGTCTGAGGTATCCTGACACCAATCGGATCTGAATCTCGGTCAGATATGATGGTTGGAACATATTTCCAAGAGTTATAAGAATGGTATTTATGTGACCCGGTAAGGTGCTGTCGTGCCTAGCACACCTGGCCGGAGGCCATGTTGTTATAGATTCCTTTCCAACAAGGTTATCCATTCTTCCATGAGGAAACTGTAAGACTTAATCTACAAGTTATTCCTGATGAATCCTTCGTGTTTCCAAAGTCTGATCTTCACCTGATGACCATGTCAATGCTATCTCGAAGCATGTCTATGGTACTCCGATTTTCAACAAGACCATTTGAAGCCCAATGCTAAATGTTTCTTGCTCAATTACCCAAACACCGTTGTATGGGCAATGTCATGAAAATTCTCTCCCCTACCTAAAGAGTTTTCTACATAATATCCTGTGATGGATATCTTGATCTGCTTGTCCTGGGGAAGGATATACCCCTGATATACGTGTTTTAAGCACATCTTCCTTCCCGTTGTTTTGTTCAAAATTTCTTGTAAACCACTTAACCGAGCAGTGGTAATCCCCTGCTTAGGTAAACACCTCGGTGTACCTTCCTGTCTGGTGTAACCCTGTTACTATTTTGATGACATTCCGGTAGCCACCGATGGACGAGAACTTTGCCTATTGGTCCGCCTCGTTCAACGAGCAGGAAATGGTTATCTTCGTCCCTCGCCCTTGGTATCGATGTTGTTGCCGACATATCTGACAGGCTACCCTTTGACACGCCTTACTATCATGACCGTGCAAAATGTCGGCCCCCTTCCTACTTTCAACCACATGGTGGCCCCATAACCCACAGTTCCACAGGATCGAAATCTGACTCTCCTGTACACCCCTGTTCCCAAAGTTATTCCTCCTGCGGGGACTCGTACATAATTCACGAGCCAGTTTCCGGGAGATCATCAATTCTGTTATCAGACACCGTACTTATTCTCGTTGCCCTCAAACCCCTCTCACCTTCTGACGAGGCATTGAACGATTGCCTGGCTGCTTGAAACGTCTTATGGCACCTCCTTACTTTGCTCTCGATACTTTCTTAAGCTTCAATTCGAGAGTTACTTTCGCCACCTTCCCTAATGTTATCTACCGGATAAGCAACCGTGCAGAGTTCCGATCTTTCGAGTTACCCATTATCATTTTACGTAAGTACGATGGAGTTCCCGAAGAAAGGATGCCAACTTCATGATCATGACCTGAAGCAGAGAAATGAAGACAACAACACAATGGATCGACCTCTTCGAGAAGAGCAACCAAGATCGAGGACACCCGTTAAAATTTCGTAGCCAGAACTTTCCCCCTTACTCCCCTCTTAAATCCCGGGACGAGATTTCTTGTAGTGGAGGAGATTTGTAACGCCCGGGTAATCATGCTACAGTAATCCCACGCTAATCATGCCACGTCACCTCGGTTACTGTTGCTAACCTCACAATGATTCGAAACTGTTTCAAAATTTAAATTCTAAACATGTCAAACAATAAAAGCTTTCAAAAGTTGAAACAAAAATGTTCGGTGGGTGCCGAATATTACAAGGGTAATTATAGTAAAGAAAACATATTTTTAGAAAGTGCCTGAATATTTTAAAAGAATTAAAATAGAAAAGATAAATAAGGAAAAGAAGATAAAAACAAAAATTAACACTAACAACAACAAAATAAAAAAGGGAACCTCCCCTCCCACGGCCCACCGACCCACCTGGACTAGGCCGGCCCACCTGGCCCATCCGGCCTCACCCCACTCCCCTTAACCCCCGATCCACACCAAACCCTAGCCCTATCCCCTCGTCCTCCCACTTCCCCCTAATCTGGATCAGGGATCCACCCATCGCTCGCCCTGCGCGACCCCAGCGCGCCCCGCTCCGCCGCCCGTTGCCGCCCCGCCCCGCCTCCGTCCTCCCCCGCGACGCCACCTCACCGGTGCCTCCCGGCCCCGAACGCCTCGTCCTCGCCGAACGCCTCATCCTCGCCGCCCCCTCCCGGCCTTCTTCCTCACCCTCCGGCATCGCGCCCGTCTTCCCCGAGCCCCGGCACGACCTCAACGCCGCTGGACCCCGCCATCGTCGGAGCTGCCTCGCGGAGCAGCCCTGCCGTCCTCCTCTTCGACTCCTCCTCGCCGGACCTCCTCCTCTATGTCGCCGTCATCCCCGTCCTCCTCCCCAAAGGCTCCACCGAGCCTCGCCGACCCTCTTCTCTGCAATGCCGGTGAGGCCACGGCCTCCCTCTCCTCTTCTCCCCTCTCTGTTGCACGTCACCGTGCCCGCACCCCGTTCGCCCCCGCTCGACCCAACGCGCGCCCACGCGCTCCCGTGCGCCCCCGCACGCGCGACCCGCGCCATCCAGCCGTAGCCACGACGCCCGTCGCCCCTGCTGCCGACTCCCACCGCCGTCTCTGCCCTGCGGCTCCTGGCCGTGTCCGCCCGGGGCGCCGTCGTCGTCCGACGCCTCATCCCACTCCCGCTAC
>NC_057804.1:278396481-278596969 GCF_018294505.1 Triticum aestivum | reverse complement strand
CTCTCAGCCAACCGCGCCGCCCTGCTCCGGTCGTCGGAGCCAGGCCGCACGCCCGCTGCCCCGCGGCGCCTCGTCGGGCTGGCGCTCGTCGCCCGACCCACCCGGCGCCCGTAACCGTGCGCCCGCTAAGGCACTTGGGCCAATGACATGTGGGGTCCCACACCCCACGCCCTAGAATGTTTAAAAAAAACATAAGAAAAATAATATATAAAATAAAATTAATAATAATTGAATTATTTAATTAATTGTTTACTTAATTAATTAATTTAATTAATCTTATTTAGATTAACCTAATCATTTAGTTAGACTAACTAAACTTGATTAGTTAGTCTTAGCCTATGGCATGCAGGACCCACATGTCAGGTTGACCAGTCAACTCTGTTGACTGCTGACGTCAGCATGACCTCATGCTGATGTCATTAATCCATTTTTCGAATTAATTTAAATAATTAATTAAATTCAAGAAATTCATAAAATCTTTAGAAAATCATAACTTTTAATCCGTAACTTGGATTAAATTATTTTCAACATGAAAGTTGCCCAAAACGACGTGACGAATCCGGACACGCAGTCCGTTCGTCCGCCACGCACCCCTAACATATCAAACTCGCAACTTTCCCCCTCCGGCTCCTCTGCCCGAAAACACGAAACACCGGGGATATTTTCCCGGATGTTTCCCCCTTCACCGGTATAGCCCATCCCTACGTTAGGTCACCCCTAGCACAACGTATTGCCGCGTCTTGCTTTGTGTTACATTTGATTGCTCCGTTATTTATTGTGTTCCCCCTCCGTTACTCCTTTCCGGTAGACTCCGAGACCGATGCTGATGCCCCTGTGGTCGACTACGTCACCGACGACCCCTCTCTCTTGCCAGAGCAACCAGGCAAGCCCCCCCTTTGATCACCAGATATCGCCTACTCTTCTCTATACTACTTGCATTAGAGTAGTGTAGCATGTTACTGCTTTCAGTTAATCCTATTCTGATGCATAGCCTGTCATTGCTGCTACAGTCATTGATACCTTACCCGCAATCCTAAATGCTTAGTATAGGATGCTAGTGTTCCATCAGTGGCCCTACACTCTTGTCCGTCTGCCATGCTATACTACTGGGCTGTGATCACTTCGGGAGGTGATCACGGGCATCTACTATATACTTTACACTGTTACATTAACTGTGATACTGTGCGGAGAAGGGGGCTGAAGGGGCAGGTGGCTCCATCCCGGTAGAGGTGGGCCTGGGTTCCCGACGGCCCCCGACTGTTACTTTGTGGCGGAGCGACAGGGCAGGTTGAGACCACCTAGGAGACAGGTGGGCCTGGCCCTGTTCGGCGTTCGCGGATATATAACACGCTTAACGAGATCTTGGTATTTGATCTGAGTCTAGCTACTGGCCTATACGCACTAACCATCTACGCGGGAGTAGTTATGGGTATCCCGGCGTCGTGGTATCAGCCGAAGCACTTCAGACGTCAGCGACGGAGCGGCGCGCGCCGGATTGGAACGTAAGCCTACTCTTGTATTAAGGGGGCTAGTTCTGCTTCCGGCCGCCACGCAACGTGCAGGTGTGCTATGGGCGATGGGCCTAGACCCCTGTGCGCTTAGGTTTAGACCGGTGTGCTGGCCTCTCTGTTTTGCCTAGGTGGGGCTGCGACGTGTTGATCTTCTGCGGCCGGGCATGACCCAGGAAAGTGTGTCCGGCCAAATGGGATCAAGCGTGTTGGGTTATGTGGTGCACCCCTGCAGGGAAGTTAATCTATTCGAATAGCCGTGATCTTCGGTAACAGGACGACTTGGAGTTGTACCTTGACCTTATGACAACTAGAACCGGATACTTAATAAAACACACCCTTCCAAGTTCCACAGACAACCCGGTGATCGCTTTTCTACAGGGCGACGAGGAGAGGATCGCCGGGTAGGATTATGCTATGCGATGCGACTGGAGTTGCTATTTGGAGATGCTATTTGGAGATGCTACTTGGAGGACTTCAATCTACCCTCTTCTACATGCTGTAAGGCGGAGGCTGCCAGAAGCATAGTCTTCGACAGGATTAGCTATCCCCCTCTTATTCTGGCATTCTGCAGTTCAGTCCACTGATATGGCCTCCTTACACATATACCCATGCATATGTAGTGTAGCTCCTTGCTTGCGAGTACTTTGGATGAGTACTCACGGTTGCTTTTCTCCCTCTTTTCCCCCTTTCCCTTCTACCTGGTTGTCGCAACCAGATGCCAGAGCCCAGGAGCCAGACGCCACCGTCGACGACGACTACTACACTGGAGGAGCCTACTACTACGTGCAGGCTGCTGACGACGACCAGGAGTAGTTTAGGAGGATCCCAGGCAGGAGGCTTGCGCCTCTTTCGATCTGTATCCCAGTTTGTGCTTGCCATCTTATGGCAACTTGTTTAACTTATGTCTGTACTCAGATATTGTTGCTTCCGCTGACTCGTCTATGATCGAGCACTTGTATTCGAGCCCTCGAGGCCCCTGGCTTGTATTATGATGCTTGTATGACTTATTTATGTTTTAGAGTTGTGTTGTGATATCTTCCCGTGAGTCCCTGATCTTGATCGTACACATTTGCGTGTATGATTAGTGTACGATTAAATCGGGGGCGTCACAAAAAGATTCTAAGTATAGGTCATTTTGAAGCTAGCTAAGCATATTAAGTCATTTTGGAGGAAAAAATGCTAAGAATAGGTCATTTTAGAGCTATCCTAGGTTAAATAAGTCATTTTGGAGCTAATTAAGCTTATTATGTAATTTTTGAGCTAGCTAAGCATATTAAGTCATTTTGGAGGAAAAAATGCTAAGTATAGGTCATTTTAGAGCTAGCCTAGGTTGCATAGGTCATTTTGAAGCTAAGTAAAGTTATTATGTCATTTTGGAGCTAGCTAAGCATATGAAGTCATTTAGGACCTAAAATATGTCATTTCTTAAGCATACTATATCATTTTAGAGCTAGCTAAGCATATTAAGTCATTTTGGAGGAAAAGATGCTAAGTATAGGTCATTTTAGAGCTATCCTAGGTTAAATAGGTCATTTTTAAGCTAGCTAAGCATATTAAGTCATTTTGGAGGAAAAATGCTAAGTATAGGTCATTTTAGAGCTATCCTAGGTTAAATATGTCATTTTGGAGCTAATTAAGCATATTATGTCATTTTTGAGCTAGCTAAGCATGTGAAGTCATTTAGGAGCTAAACTATGTCATTTCTTAAGCATATTATGTCATTTTAGAGCTAGTTAAGCATATTAACTAATTTTGGAGGAAAATATTCTAAGTATAGGTCATTTTGTAGCTAGCTATGCATATTAAGTCATTTTGGAGGAAAAAAATGCTAAGTATAGGTCATTTTAGAGCGATCCTAGGTTAAATAGGTCATTTTGGAGCTAATTAAGCTTATTGTGTAATTTTTGAGCTAGCTAAGCATATTACGTCATTTTGGAGGAAAAAATGCTAAGTATAGGTCATTTTAGAGCTAGCCTAGGTTGAATAGGTCATTTTGAAGCTAAGTGAGGTTATTATGTCATTTTGGAGCTAGCTAAGCATATGAAGTCATTTAGGACCTAAAATATGTCATTTCTTAAGCATATTATATCATTTTAGAGCTATCCTAGGTTAAATATGTCATTTTGGAGCTAATTAAGCTTATTATGTCATTTTTGAGCTAGCTAAGCATATTGAGTCATTTTGAAGGAAAAAATGCTAAGTATATGATTATGTCGCTAGTATCCATATGGCAGAGAACCCGGGCCGACATGACTAGTCATAGAACCAAGGTGGCACAAACGTACAGGGACAGGCATACATGACCCTGCAATGCACATGTCGGTCATCAGCGAGTGCAACCAAGTCGTAGCAAGCTACAAGGACTTTGGTGATACACCGCGTGACATTTCCCCGTAGGGACAGACACAGGAGCAAAGAAGGACACATGCCGGTCAATCCATGTGTTCTGGAGCAGTAGCGAACTACCATGGCTCAGTGGAAGCACTAGGAGGCATTTCCCTGTATGGAAGGCTACCAAAGGCAAACGAGTAGGTGTCGAATCCCACACATACAATGCATTTCAAACATACACACATTATGCACGATATGTGTAGATACAACATGGCATCACAACAAAACTCTATTAAGCAAAACACTTGGGACACTTACCGTCATCACGGAGGTGTAGGTGTAGGTGTAGGTGTAGGACCGGTCGCGCTAGTGGCAGAAGGAGAAGGATCGGTCGATGCTTGTCGGGAGTTACGCTACACCAAAGATTATTTCCAATGTATCGTTAGCATGATGCAACTCAAATGTGAAGACTAGTAACTAATGACCGTTCAAATGAAACTCAACGTGCCCGCCGGAGCAATGACTGGCATCGGTGGAGGGGTCTGGCCATTCTTCTCGCACATGGACTGCACATTTGGTTTTGACGAGTCAGTCATATTAGTTACTAATGAAAGGAACATTGCGTGCATGATTTACCTAATATGCAGAAGAAACTTACCACGAAGAGCTCGTACATGGCCCGGTTAGCCAAGTCGTTCCGGTTCCTCTCCTCCTCCAACAGCCTAGCCGTCCTCTCCTCATTCTCCCTGTCCCTCTCCGCCGCCTGCCGGTCCCTCTCTGCCAACTGCCGGTCCCTCTCCTCAAAAGCAGCCTGGGTCTTCACTCTCTCTGCCTCAATAGCAGCCTGCAACACCACTCGTTAGCATTGTAATCATCGACGGCCGCAAACACAATGTAATGGAGGAAAGGCTACTGAGTCCGTATAATTAACAAACCTGGAATTCGATTTCCACTGGTCGTAAACGAGGCGGTATCTCAGGATCAAAGCTGGTTTGGCGCTTCTTGATCTGCGGGAGAGTGCTACTACAATGTATCAGTCCATTATCAATGGCTAACGAGCCATGGGACCTCCCGCCACCAGATATCATCACCAGCTCTGGATCAAGAGGCCGGCTCGGGTTAAAGTCCGGCCCTTTCCTTGCCTTCCCCTGCTTAACGTACTGCACCATCTTGTGGTGGGAGGCCTCGTTGCTGAAGTTCTTTGCATTTTCGAGGTCAGACTCAGAGAATGCCTTGGCCTTCTTGTACGGTGCAATATTGGACATGCCATAGAGGTCGAACAGCTCTGGCACTGGAGCCTTGTTGTGTTTTGACTAAAAGAGAGGAACAGAGTATTAGTTAAGGACTCAAGCTAGCACAAAGAATGAATTTGCATGAATCATGAAGCAAACCACACATACCCAGTTTTTCCCGTACCCATGTAGGTCGACGCTGCCTAGATGGTGTGGCACACCTTTCATTTTGAAACGCTTCTCCTTTGCTATGTTGTGGGCGACGCGCCATTGGGGAGAGCACCACTCATCCACCAACACCTCCCAACAGTCCATCTTGTCCGCACACCATCTTAGAGGCACCTAAGTTAAGCAAGAGAAATTTGAGCGCTACGCCTACGAATCAAATCAAGGAAACTAAGTACAAGGCCTTAAGAATAGGTAATTACCTTCATGTACTTCTCCTTACTCAGATACTTGTCCCGGCACTTATTTTTTCTCCTCCTAATACCAGTCTGTGCAAAGTAGTCTCGAACAGCCTGTGTCCGAGCCTCGTGCCGAAAGTTTCCAAGTAGGCGCCTGCACTCGGTGTCGATAACCCGAGCCGCGGCCTCCTCCTATCCCTCAGCACACCTGTAGAAGGTCTGCAATTGTCACACCCTAGCTAGTCATGCATTAGAGTGTTGCATCATGTTTACTCTTTCATCAGAAACTTGAAATGGGGATGACAGAACCCCCAGTCCCCTCTGAAACCAACTAGGGTTACTAAAATAATTTTTCAATGAACCTGAAATGCCCTTCTAAAATGCCCATCATTTTTGCCTTGGTTCAGAACCTCTGCCAAAAGTGGTGCACATTTTCCTAGGCCATCCTAAGGTTTTTGATTTAAATCATAAATATTTGAATCTGGGCATTTAAAATAATATAAAATATTTAAATGCTCAAATATCTCCAAACTGAAATGTTTCATGTTGGAAATAATCCAACTATGGACCAGGAGTAGTTTGGTGATTTTTGGAGTTGCCTAGGTATTTTATTTAATTCAACAAAGTTGCAGATATATTAAATAAAAAACAGAAATAGAAAAAAGGGGGAAAACTTACCTGTGTGGCCCAGCCAGCTGGCCGGCCCAGCTAGCCAGCCCAGCCCACCACCGCCGTCGTCCTCCTGGCGCTAGTCGGCCAGGCGTGTAGCCGGCGCGCGCGCACGGCCACCGCGCCACGCCACCTGCTCGCCTGCTTGCCTGCCCTCCCCTCCTCGCTCGGTGTCCTCGGACGACGCCACGCCTCCCCCCCTGCTCTCTCTCACTCTCCCCCGACTCTCCCTCGCTCTCTCTCTCTCCCGGCCGAACACCACCGTCGCCGCCGTTCGCCATAGCCACCGTCTCCGACCACCCCTCGCTCCCCCGACTAGCTCAGAAGCTCCGCCTCGACTCCCTCTTCCTCCCCACCGCTCCACGGGTCCCCGGAAGCCCTGCATCGCCGCCACGTCGCCGTTCCCCTCTTCGGGCTCCGACCGTCGCCGCCGTCGAATTCACCGTCACCAGCGCGTCCCCGAGCCCGCTAACCATCCCTGCAGCTCCGCGGTGAGCCCCCAGATCATTTCCCCCTTCTCCCCTGGTCTCTTTCAACCTCTAGGCCCTAGTCCCACCTCGGCCGAGACCTCCACGCCGCCGGCGATGTCGCCGTCGTGGCCACGGTCGCCGTAGCACCCAACCGAGCACACCATCGTGCTCCCCGCCTCACCAGGAGCACGCAGCACGCACCAACGCTTCCCCAACCCCCCTGCAACGCTGATCCCGACCGCACCCGAACTCCGGCCGCCGCAGCCGAGCTCGCCGCCGTCAACTCCGGCCACCCCGAGCCCAACCACCACCACCAATAGACGCGGCTCAACCTCAGCAACACGTAGATGCCTTCCGCCGTCCATTTGGTTGCCGGAATGGCAAAAAGCACTTTCGCCGCCGTCTCGGACCTCGCCGGCGTCATGTCGCCGGTGGGGTTTGACTTGCCCGACCTGGGGTTTGACCCCCCAGGGTCACTGACGCGTGGGCCCTGTCGGCCAGGTGGTTAGGTTAGCGCTAACTACTGTTAGTTAACCCCCCTGACACTGACAGTGGGCCCCAGCGCCACTAACCCCTAATTAGGATTAATTTAATCCTGTTTAACCCCCCCTGTCACTGACGTGTGGCCCCCACACGTCAGGTTTGACCTCAGCCAGCCACAGTTGACCACTGACGTCATGCTGACGTCATGCTGACGCAGTAATTGAATTTCTGGATTTAAATTAAATCAGGAAATTCCAGAATATTATTTAAACTTCAAAAATTCATAACTTTTTTTCTGTAACTCCAAATTGGACAAATTATATATGAAAAATGATCAGAAAAATCCAATCTATCCATCTGTACTATTTTCATGCATGATCAAACAAGTTAAATTGATGTTTTAATCAGAACAAGGAAAAGCACTTTAAAAGGCCATATTTGAATTTGAAATTTGAATCCTTGATTCAAATTTGTTCAAACACTTCTGGTTTTAGTTGCATTAGCCCAACACACTCATATTGCCATGTTTCATGCATGCATCATATTGTTGCACATTGTTTGGTGATGCTTGTGTATCGATGTCCTTTGCGACAGGATCTGTCCCCGAGGAGTACCGTGATTACCCTAACGAAGAACCGTATCCGTGCATCGAACCATCAGGCAAGCAACCAACCATTTGATCATATCGATACAACCCCATGTTCTCGCTCTTGCTCTCTTTTACTGCATTAAGACAACGCGATTCAAACTGCTGTGTGCTACGGTAGTTGAACCCATTTCCTCTGCATGACCTGTCATTGCCACAGTAACTAGATGAAACCCACTAGCATGTGTAGGAGTTGATTGAGCCCTATGTATGTGTTGTTCCTACCTTGCTATGCCTGCTATGCTTAGAGTCGTGTCAAGTCTGGTTCATCTGGGTGATGGGCTAGAGTGAAATGATTATGTCGGTAATGAGAGTGGTGTGGTGAACATGATTTGGTAAAGGTATCGATGAGAGGCCATGTAGGAGTACATGGTGGGTTGTTTCATTGAAGCCGACCTTAAGCACTGAGATCTGTATGTGTGATTTAAGAATCAGCTACTACCATGCATTGGGCCCGAAACCAATGGACCCTCTCGACTTCTTATTCACCCTAGTTCTCCGTCCAGGAGTTGCAAGTAGTTTCTGGTGTTTGTAGCCTACTGGAGGCCGTGGACAGCGCTGACCGTAGGGGTGGGCTGTGATGCGGTAGGTACGTGGCACGGTGTACCGAATACCCGTTAGGTATCTCGGGAACCCTGTTCACATCGTTCGGGGCCGTATGGGAAACCTCGGCCGGACTCCCTGCGGATGGAACCTGAATAGGCGATAAACCTGGACTGGAGGCTTAGGTGATTAGGTAGGTCGTGGCCGACACCCACGTTGGGCTTCCGCTTGAAGGTTGCCGAGTACATGTCGTGTAAACGACGGTAAGTGGTGAGAGCGTGTATGAAGAAGTACACCCCTGCAGGGTTAACATGATCTATTCGAATAGCCGCGTCCGCGGTAAAGGTCTACTTGGTTGCCTATACAGTTCATAGACAAGTAAATGGAAACTACTAAAAGCCTCAAGATAAGTGTGAGTGCCGAGGATGGCTCTTCCGTAGGAAGACGGAGGTGGATCCTCGGTAGTGTATTGAAGTGGTGAGTAGTGGACTCGTGTGCGCAAAACTATTTCAAGTTGGAGTATCGTAGGATAGTCTAGCCAAGAGTCAAAGCTGGCTTGCTGCAATAACTCCACCAACCCTTCTTGATACTATGCATGTATGTAGGATCTGATGTAAGTCTTGCTGAGTACCTTTGTACTCATGTTGCTATAATCTACATTTTTACAGAAGACGCTGCAACCCCTTCTGATGGGTTCTATGTAGACGTTGACATCAACGAGTAGGCTAAGACCCAGGTGGTGACCCTGTGCTTGTGAAGGACCACGTAGTATAGCTAGGCTTTCCAAGCCTCTTTTATTTTACTAGTTGTCTGTACCCAGACAAGTTATTTCCGCTGCTGGTTTGTATGACTGTATGACTTGTATGTGGGGTCGTGAGACCCGTACCTTTGTGTATGTTATGTATGGCTCACTGAGCCTTAAATAAAGTACTTGTGTCATAGAGTCATGTTGTGATGCTTCGTTGTATTTGCACATATCGAGCATATTGTGTGTATGATTGAAATGCTTGGTATGTGTGGGATCTGACTATCTAGTTGTTTATCTTTAGTAGCCTCTCTTACCGGGAAATGTCTCCTAGTGTTACCGCTGAGCCATGGTAGCTTGCTACTGCTCTGGAACACTTAGGCTGGCCTGCATGTGTCCTTCTTCGTTCCTGTGTCTGTCCCTTCGGGGAAATGTCACGCTTTGAGTACCGGAGTCCTGTTAGCCCGCTACAGCCCGGTTTACCGGAGTCCTGCTAGCCCAGTGCTACAGCCCGGACCCACTTGCTGATGACCGACACGTTCGAAGCTGGGTCATGGATGCCTGTCCCTGTAAGTCTGTGCCACTTTGGGTTTACGACTAGTCATGTCAGCCCGGGCTCTTTATCATATGGATGCTAGCGACACTATCATATACGTGAGCCAAAAGGCGCAAACGGTCCCGGGAAAAAGGTAAGACGACACCCGTGGGGATACCGTGCGTGAGGCCGCAAAGTGATATGAGGTGTTACCAGCTAGATCGATGTGACATCGAGTCAGGGGTACTGACAGCGTTGGCATCAGAGCCGGACTGCCTGTAGGTTCTCCAAGCCAAACTGGTCGATGTTGAGTCTAGAAATTCTTTAGTTATATGTAGGGGAATTGTTTGTGGGTTGGAACGTAAGGCTCTTTTTACTCCTTATATCTTATGACATTCTGATCTGAGTCAGTCCATTCTTCCACCGGGGGTTAAGGAATTAGGATCTATTCTCTCTATCAGGATCACGTGTTACTAATCAGTAGTACCTTATAAGTTTGATGGTTACAAGCCTAGTTCAGTTCTACTACCACATTATGTTGCCAGAATGGTTTCAGAACTTTGATATGATGATGTTGAGTGTGTACGAAATCCTTTGTCAAATGTCTCAAAATCCTTTTTGAGCATTTACAGCTGTTATGCTGCCGAAATTTTGCTAGAAATTCTAATGCCTTTGCATTATGATTGTGCTTTCAGATGGCCACTCGCGACCTCAATCAAGTGGTTCGCCTGACTCGATGCCTAGATGTACCCGGCCATACTGCTAAGTTGGTCAGGGTAATGACTGAGGCTGGATACCGCTGGTATCCTGAGTACACGGTCGAAGAGCAATTCCGAGATTTTAATCAAAGCCAGTATCTCTGCACTGTCAGGATATTTCCATCTTATCCTGGATCCACTGAGCCTCTTCACTGCTCCTATGGACTCGGGGTTACTATCGAGATGGCTGTGCAGGATGCCGCCTACTCTATGATGACCATTATGCGAGTCAGATCTGGTTTATTTCGGGACTCTGACTTCCGGTATATGCCAGGATCACTTCCGGGAGCACAAGGGTATCTCCAGGCTATCTATGCTGGCTCCACTCAGGAGGATTCACGGACTCGCACCACTGCTGAGATGCTCGAGGATAAGGACCGTGAAAATCAGGCCTTAAGGTTAGAGCTCTTCAATACCCGTGCTGACCACTGGGCCACTTTGACTCGGTTCGCACCGGCGGTGCAAGCTGGATATTCAGATATGCGCGATCTCTATCCAGTGAGATCTGCTCTGCCGGACGTGATGGTTTGGCGTGATGTAGGAGGCATCACCCCACCTCGCGGTCCCCGCAGGCCACCGTTTGCTGGTCCAAGGCCTCATCCTAGCCCCTATGGTCCACAAGCTCCGCGAGATCGTCTATTTCCGGATGAACATGTTGAACTTCCGGGCTATGGAGGTGACTTCTACGAGGACTACTACGGATCAGTCTGAGTTAGTGGTAGTATCACTAGTTCGCACTAGCTGTGTCATCTATCGTCCTGCGTGACTCGTGGGATATGACCTAGTTTGTACTCCTTCCGGAGATGTAGAAAAATAATGTATAGGAGCTTGGAATGCCTCCGATGAGATGTAATCCTCTTTTCACCGTAATAGTACTTTGTTTGGTCTTGTACTAAACCCTGTATGGTGTGTATGACGATGGAATAAAAGAAGCAGTTTCTGTATCTACCATGTCATACGGATGATCATCTTGCATTCCGAGTTATTCCTTACATTATGTATCCCATGACGGAATTTTACCATCCTGACTAAATCATTGTCTTGATCACCTAGGATGGTCAACACGCGCGCCAACCCTGCTTCCCAAGAGCAGGCCGAAGGCAGTGAAGCCAGAAATGAACATCTGCCTCAACCTCCTTCACTAGCCGAGGTTATGATGGAAGCTGAGAGAAACAAGCGGGAGACAAACCGTTTGTTGGAGCGTATTGAACAGAATACAGCACACCATCAGAGGGCTAACGTGGTGGCACTCTGTCACCTTTGCTGCATATCATCTTGAAGGCCCCGCCAGTCTATGGTGAGAGAATTATGGAGCTATGCGCCCAGCAGGCCATGTCACAACTTGGGCTGAATTCAGCGAGGCTTTCCGTGAACATCACATTCCGGAGGGTCTCATGGACCGTAAACGTGAAGAATTTTGCAGCTTCACCCAAGGCCGACTTTCTGTGGATGCCTATAGCAGGGAGTTTGGTAATCTCGCCCGATATGCAACTGAGGAAGTTTCTACTGACGCCAAGAAGCAAGCAAGGTTCCGTAAGGGCCTTAGTCCTGAGCTTCGCCGCGACCTCCGTCTGCATGAGTGCACATCTTTTTTGAAACTTGTCAACAAAGCCATCAGTGCTGAAACTGGTCAGACTGACTATGACGCAACACGCAAGCATGGACGTGACATGGGTTCCTCATCCGGTGCTGGTCCTCAGAAGCGCCGCGTGTGGGTACCCAACACCGCCCTGCCACCCAGGTTCACACCGAGGCCATCTTTCCAGGCGCCTCGCCCCGCTCAACAGTCTGCTCCAGCCAAGCCCTATGGGGGTCCAACCAATAATGCTCCTCCACGTACCAGTTCCGTGACTTGTTTCAAGTGTGGGGAATCTGGTCATTATATGCGTGAGTGTCCCCAGACCAACCCCAATCAATCTGCTAAAGCTGTTGGCCGTGGCAAGCCGACAGGAAAAGTGTTTCATGCTAAACCGGTCACCGCTTCACGTGGCCATGTCAACTGTATCTCTGCCGAAGAAGCTCAAGAAGATCCCAACGTCGTTCTCGGTACGCTTCTTGTTAATTGCCACCCGGCATCTGTTCTTTTCGATACAGGAGCCTCTCATTCTTTTATATCTGAAAATTATGCTCGTTTGCATAACGTTGCATTCTGTGACTTGCCATCCTCCATGGTAATTCAAACTCCGGGATCCAAATGGCAAACTTCTAGAGTAAGCCATGGAAATGAAATCCAAGTCGACAGACTTGTTTTCCTCGCATCTTTGATAGCCCTTAAATCTTCAGATATTAATATCATTTTGGGTATGGACTGGATGTCAGCTCATCAAGCCAAAATTGATTGCTTCTCTAGGACTGTTCAACTCACCCATCCTTTGGGGAAGATAGTCAATGTCTTGACCCGAATAGCCAAGCGACAATTATATTCTCTTAACGCCAGTCCTTTGCCAGACCTTGAGGACGTTCCGGTAGTCCGTGACTTCCCAGATGTCTTTCCAGAGGAATTGCCAGGTGTTCCACCTGACAGGGATGTTGAGTTCGTAATAGACCTCATTCCAGGAACCGTTCCGATTGCTAGAAGACCTTATAAGATGGCACCCCTAGAACTAGCCGAGCTTAAGAAACAACTCGATGAATCCTTGAAAAAGGGTTTCATCCGCCCTAGTTCATCTCCGTGGGCTTGCCCCGTCCTATTCGTCAAGAAGAAAGATGGTACGGACCGGATGGTTGTAGATTACCGACCTGTCAATTTGGTCACAATCAAAAACAAATATCCACTTCCCAGGATCAACGATCTGTATGATCAGCTCGCTGGATCCTCAGTCTTCTCCAAGATGGATTTGAGGTTGGGATACCATCAAATCAAAATCAGAAACGGGGACATTCCTAAAACGGCCTTTGTTACTCGTTATGGCCAATACGAGTACACCGTCATGTCCTTCGGTTTAACCAACGCTCCAGCCACCTTTTCTCGGTTAATGAACTCAATCTTCATGGAGTATTTGGATAAATTCGTCGTGGTTTATCTCGATGACATACTCATCTACTCCAAGAACGAGGAAGAACATGCCGAACATTTAAGGCTAGTGTTGAAGAAACTTCGAGAGCATCGCCTTTATGCCAAATTTTCAAAATGTGAATTCTGGTTGTCAAAAGTGACCTATCTGGGTCATGTAATATCTGGTAAAGGTATTGCTGTTAACCCTGAGCGAATTCAAGCCGTCCTTGATTGGACTCCACCCGAATCGGTCAAGCAAGTTCGGAGTTTTCTAGGCTTAGCGAGCTATTGTCGTCGCTTTGTCGAGAACTTCTCCAAAGTTGCTAAACCTCTAACCGAACTCCTCAAGAAAGATAAGAAGTTCGAATGGACTCCACAATGTGAGCACAGCTTTCAGGAACTGAAAAGACGCCTGACTTCTGCTCCCGTGCTGGTACCGCCAGACTTCTCCAAGGACTTCGTTATCTACTGCGACACCTCGCGACAAGGACTAGGTTGCATTCTCATGCAAGATCGACACGTAATTGCTTACGCTTCACGGCAATTGCACCCACATGAGGAGAATTATCCTACTCATGATCTAGAGCTTGCAGCCGTAGTCTATGCACTTAAGACCTGGCGACATTACCTCCTCGGTAATCGTTGCGAAATATTCACTGATCACCAAAGTCTGAAGTATACTTTCACCCAACCGGATTTGAATCTCAGGCAGAGACGTTGGGTTGAATTGATCACTGACTTCGACTTAGGGATAACCTATACCCCAGGGAAAGCCAACGTCATGGCTGATGCGCTAAGTCGTAAATCTTATTGTAACAACCTGATGTTACAACAAAGTCAACCGCTTCTCCATGAGGAATTTCGAAAGCTTAACCTTCACATTGTTCCTCAAGGTTTTCTCTCCACCTTGGTGGCAAAACCTACCCTTACAGATCAAATTATCAAAGCACAGAAGGTAGATCCGGGAATCTCCCGCATCAAGAGGAACATTCAGAAAGGAATTGCGGATTGTTTCTCCATTAATGATCAAGGAGTCGTATACTTCGGGGATCGACTAGTAGTTCCCAAAGTGCGCAACCTAAGGCGATTAATCCTTAAGGAAGCCCATGAATCTCCTCTCACTATTCATCCCGGTAGTACTAAGATGTATCAGGACCTACGCCAGAGGTTCTGGTGGACTAGGATGAAGAGAGAAATTGCTCAGTATATTGCAAATTGCGACGTCTGTCGTCGTGTAAAAGCAGAGCATCAACGGCCTGCTGGCACCCTTCAACCCTTGGCTATTCCTGAATGGAAATGGGATAAAATTGGTATGGATTTCATTACCGGCTTTCCCAGGACCAAAAGAGGGAATAATGCTATTTTCGTCGTGGTCGATCGTCTTTCCAAAGTAGCTCATTTCCTACCTGTTCGTGAGAGTATAACCGCTAGTCAGCTGGCAGACTTATACATCTCCCGAATAGTGTCCCTCCATGGTGTTCCTTTGGAAATCAATTCGGATCGAGGAAGTCTTTTCACCTCTCGATTTTGGGAAAGTTTCCAAAATGCTATGGGAACTCGTCTCTCCTTTAGCACCGCTTTCCACCCTCAGTCAAGTGGTCAAGTGGAACGCGTCAATCAGATTCTAGAAGACATGCTTCGAGCCTCCGTTATCTCTTTCGGAATGGACTGGGAGAAGTGCCTTCCATTTGCCGAATTCGCTTACAACAACAGCTATCAATCTAGCTTGGGTAAAGCCCCTTTTGAAGTCCTCTATGGACGACGATGTCGAACACCCCTTAACTGGTCAGAGACCGGGGAAAGACAATTCTTTGGCCCGGATATGATTCAGGAAGCAGAAGAACAAGTTCGTATCGTTCGTGAAAAGTTGAAAACAGCCAAATCCCGTCAAAAGAGTCAATATGACCGAAAACATAAGGCTATGACTTTCGAGGTTGACGAGAAGGCTTATCTTCGGGTCACCCCTCTGAAGGGAACCCATCGTTTCGGTATCAAAGGCAAATTGGCTCCTCGTTACATTGGACCTTTTTGCATTCTTGCCAAACGAGGAGAAGTTGCCTACCAGTTGGAACTACCTCCGCACCTCTCCAGAGTTCACGATGTCTTCCACGTTTCTCAACTCAGGCGTTGCTTCTCGGGTCCTATCCGTGAAGTGGACCACGAAACGCTTGATCTCCAAGATAATCTTACATATCGAGAGTACCCCATTCGTATCCTCGATCAAGCCGAACGTACCACGCGACGTCATAATATCAAGTTTCTCAAGGTTCAATGGTCGCACCATTCTGAGGATGAAGCAACTTGGGAAAGGGAGGATCGTCTTCGACTTGAATATCCCGCCTTCTTCGCGGAGGAACCCAAATCTCGGGACGAGATTCTTTTGAGTGGGGGTGAGTTGTCACACCCTAGCTAGTCATGCATTAGAGTGTTGCATCATGTTTACTCTTTCATCAGAAACTTGAAATGGGGATGACAGAACCCCCAGTCCCCTCTGAAACCAACTAGGGTTACTAAAATAATTTTTCAATGAACCTGAAATGCCCTTCTAAAATGCCCATCATTTTTGCCTTGGTTCAGAACCTCTGCCAAAAGTGGTGCACATTTTCCTAGGCCATCCTAAGGTTTTTGATTTAAATCATAAATATTTGAATCTGGGCATTTAAAATAATATAAAATATTTAAATGCTCAAATATCTCCAAACTGAAATGTTTCATGTTGGAAATAATCCAACTATGGACCAGGAGTAGTTTGGTGATTTTTGGAGTTGCCTAGGTATTTTATTTAATTCAACAAAGTTGCAGATATATTAAATAAAAAACAGAAATAGAAAAAAGGGGGAAAACTTACCTGTGTGGCCCAGCCAGCTGGCCGGCCCAGCTAGCCAGCCCAGCCCACCACCGCCGTCGTCCTCCTGGCGCTAGTCGGCCAGGCGTGTAGCCGGCGCGCGCGCACGGCCACCGCGCCACGCCACCTGCTCGCCTGCTTGCCTGCCCTCCCCTCCTCGCTCGGTGTCCTCGGACGACGCCACGCCTCCCCCCCTGCTCTCTCTCACTCTCCCCCGACTCTCCCTCGCTCTCTCTCTCTCCCGGCCGAACACCACCGTCGCCGCCGTTCGCCATAGCCACCGTCTCCGACCACCCCTCGCTCCCCCGACTAGCTCAGAAGCTCCGCCTCGACTCCCTCTTCCTCCCCACCGCTCCACGGGTCCCCGGAAGCCCTGCATCGCCGCCACGTCGCCGTTCCCCTCTTCGGGCTCCGACCGTCGCCGCCGTCGAATTCACCGTCACCAGCGCGTCCCCGAGCCCGCTAACCATCCCTGCAGCTCCGCGGTGAGCCCCCAGATCATTTCCCCCTTCTCCCCTGGTCTCTTTCAACCTCTAGGCCCTAGTCCCACCTCGGCCGAGACCTCCACGCCGCCGGCGATGTCGCCGTCGTGGCCACGGTCGCCGTAGCACCCAACCGAGCACACCATCGTGCTCCCCGCCTCACCAGGAGCACGCAGCACGCACCAACGCTTCCCCAACCCCCCTGCAACGCTGATCCCGACCGCACCCGAACTCCGGCCGCCGCAGCCGAGCTCGCCGCCGTCAACTCCGGCCACCCCGAGCCCAACCACCACCACCAATAGACGCGGCTCAACCTCAGCAACACGTAGATGCCTTCCGCCGTCCATTTGGTTGCCGGAATGGCAAAAAGCACTTTCGCCGCCGTCTCGGACCTCGCCGGCGTCATGTCGCCGGTGGGGTTTGACTTGCCCGACCTGGGGTTTGACCCCCCAGGGTCACTGACGCGTGGGCCCTGTCGGCCAGGTGGTTAGGTTAGCGCTAACTACTGTTAGTTAACCCCCCTGACACTGACAGTGGGCCCCAGCGCCACTAACCCCTAATTAGGATTAATTTAATCCTGTTTAACCCCCCCTGTCACTGACGTGTGGCCCCCACACGTCAGGTTTGACCTCAGCCAGCCACAGTTGACCACTGACGTCATGCTGACGTCATGCTGACGCAGTAATTGAATTTCTGGATTTAAATTAAATCAGGAAATTCCAGAATATTATTTAAACTTCAAAAATTCATAACTTTTTTTCTGTAACTCCAAATTGGACAAATTATATATGAAAAATGATCAGAAAAATCCAATCTATCCATCTGTACTATTTTCATGCATGATCAAACAAGTTAAATTGATGTTTTAATCAGAACAAGGAAAAGCACTTTAAAAGGCCATATTTGAATTTGAAATTTGAATCCTTGATTCAAATTTGTTCAAACACTTCTGGTTTTAGTTGCATTAGCCCAACACACTCATATTGCCATGTTTCATGCATGCATCATATTGTTGCACATTGTTTGGTGATGCTTGTGTATCGATGTCCTTTGCGACAGGATCTGTCCCCGAGGAGTACCGTGATTACCCTAACGAAGAACCGTATCCGTGCATCGAACCATCAGGCAAGCAACCAACCATTTGATCATATCGATACAATCCCATGTTCTCGCTCCTGCTCTCTTTTACTGCATTAAGACAACGCGATTCAAACTGCTGTGTGCTACGGTAGTTGAACCCATTTCCTCTGCATGACCTGTCATTGCCACACTAACTAGATGAAACCCACTAGCATGTGTAGGAGTTGATTGAGCCCTATGTATGTGTTGTTCCTACCTTGCTATGCCTGCTATGCTT
Source organism: Triticum aestivum (assembly GCF_018294505.1). Taxonomy (NCBI): domain Eukaryota; kingdom Viridiplantae; phylum Streptophyta; class Magnoliopsida; order Poales; family Poaceae; genus Triticum; species Triticum aestivum. The sequence continues at coordinate 278,578,963 of NC_057804.1, read as the reverse complement.
AGAGTCGTGTCAGGTCTGGTTCATCTGGGTGATGGGCTAGAGTGAAATGATTATGTCGGTAATGAGAGTGGTGTGGTGAACACGATTTGGTAAAGGTATCGATGAGAGGCCATGTAGGAGTACATGGTGGGTTGTTTCATTGAAGCCGACCTTAAGCACTGAGATCTGTATGTGTGATTTAAGAATCAGCTACTACCATGCATTGGGCCCGAAACCAATGGACCCTCTCGACTTCTTATTCACCCTAGTTCTCCGTCCAGGAGTTGCAAGTAGTTTCTGGTGTTTGTAGCCTACTGGAGGCCGTGGACAGCGCTGACCGTAGGGGTGGGCTGTGATGCGGTAGGTACGTGGCACGGTTTACCGAATACCCGTTAGGTATCTCGGGAACCCTGTTCACATCGTTCGGGGCCGTATGGGAAACCTCGGCCGGACTCCCTGCGGATGGAACCTGAATAGGCGATAAACCTGGACTGGAGGCTTAGGTGATTAGGTAGGTCGTGGCCGACACCCACGTTGGGCTTCCGCTTGAAGGTTGCCGAGTACATGTCGTGTAAACGACGGTAAGTGGTGAGAGCGTGTATGAAGAAGTACCCCCTGCAGGGTTAACATGATCTATTCGAATAGCCGCGTCCGTGGTAAAGGACTACTTGGTTGCCTATACAGTTCATAGACAAGTAAATGGAAACTACTAAAAGCCTCAAGATAAGTGTGAGTGCCGAGGATGGCTCTTCCGTAGGAAGACGGAGGTGGATCCTCGGTAGTGTATTGAAGTGGTGAGTAGTGGACTCGTGTGCGCAAAACCATTTCAGTTGGAGTATCGTAGAATAGCCTAGCCAAGAGTCAAAGCTGGCTTGCTGCAATAACTCCACCAACCCTTCTTGATACTATGCATGTATGTAGGATCTGATGTAAGTCTTGCTGAGTACCTTTGTACTCATGTTGCTATAATCTACATTTTTACAGAAGACGCTGCAACCCCTTCTGATGGGTTCTATGTAGACGTTGACATCAACGAGTAGGCTAAAGACCCAGGTGGTGACCCTGAGCTTGTGAAGGACCACGTAGTATAGCTAGGCTTTCCAAGCCTCTTTTATTTTACTAGTTGTCTGTACTCAGACAAGTTACTTCCGCTGCTGGTTTGTATGACTGTATGACTTGTATGTGGGGTCGTGAGACCCGTACCTTTGTGTATGTTATGTATGGCTCACTGAGCCTTAAAATAAAGTACTTGTGTCATAGAGTCATGTTGTGATGCTTCGTTGTATTTGCACATATCGAGCATATTGTGTGTATGATTGAAACGCTTGGTATGTGTGGGATCTGACTATCTAGTTGTTTATCTTTAGTAGCCTCTCTTACCGGGAAATGTCTCCTAGTGTTACCGCTGAGCCATGGTAGCTTGCTACTGCTCTGGAACACTTAGGCTGGCCGGCATGTGTCCTTCTTCGTTCCTGTGTCTGTCCCTTCGGGGAAATGTCACGCTTTGAGTACCGGAGTCCTGTTAGCCCGCTACAGCCCGGTTTACCGGAGTCCTGCTAGCCCAGTGCTACAGCCCGGACCCACTTGCTGATGACCGACACGTTCGAAGCTGGGTCATGGATGCCTGTCCCTGTAAGTCTGTGCCACTTTGGGTTTACGACTAGTCATGTCAGCCCGGGCTCTTTATCATATGGATGCTAGCGACACTATCATATACGTGAGCCAAAAGGCGCAAACGGTCCCGGGAAAGGTAAGACGACACCCGTGGGGATACCGTGCGTGAGGCCGCAAAGTGATATGAGGTGTTACCAGCTAGATCGATGTGACATCGAGTCGGGGTCCTGACAGCAATCAAACGAGAAAACACGGATTAGTAGGTTTGCAATCAAACAAGAAAACACATGTAGAAGGTATGCAATCAAAGAAGAAAACACAACATAAATGGCAAAGGAGAAATTACCCAAAACATGGCGATCACAATGTCGGCCACCGTGTCGCACTCGACATCGCCGACCCTATGCTCCGGCGGGGCCAGGGCAGCCAAGTAGTGCTTCCATGTCATTCCTAGCTCTGGAACCCGGCCCTCACCGAGCAACGTGACCCACCCCGGGAAGCACTGGCGACAACTCACACCAAGGACAGTGTTGGGCCTGCGGACACCATCTTCGTGTGTCCAAGAACTGCAGTATGACAAGGCCAACGCATTAGATATTTGAAGAAACGTCAAGGCAAAAGGTTAAAAAAAGAGTAAATGCACTTACTTCTCCCTGTTAGGCGCAATCAACCACCTCTGGTCGGGGGTCGCCGGGGTGGGCGGGAGCTTTGTACGACCATGCTGGTAGACTTTGCGCCCCTCAATCCACTCACCCTCGCTATAGCTATCAGGACTATAGTCTCCACCCTGAACACAACCATGTGCACTCGACTCCGTCCAGTCCTCCCATGGGCTCGGCTCCGACTCAGCGTGACCCCGTCTGAGCTCTAGAGGCTTGTGGGGCGAAGACTCGGCAGCCCGAGGCTCGGCGGCCCGAGGCTCGTCGTCGGCCCGAGGCTCGTCGGCCGTAGGCGCGTCTGCCATAGACGGGTCCACCTCAGATGGCTCGATCTCAGACGGAGCAGCCCTGTGGTCGGGTGACTCAGCTGGGGGTGGCGGCGAGGAAGGCGTAGCAGCCTTCCTACCTCTCCCGACACCACGTCCACCTCTAGCAGCCTTCTCCTTCTTCTTACCCCCCCCCGACCTCTCCCGGCCGAAGAAGAAGCGACCGTCGCTGGACTCTACAAACTGAGATCTAGCGCTCTCCGGAGGCTATGGGGGGGAATGGAACTACCCCTCCCACCACGCGCCGAGGTAGGAGCCCCGGAGCGCTCTCGACCCGCGCCCACCATCTGTCAACACCTGGAACGACAAAGAGTAAACGATATTAGTAGAACATAAAAAAATGAATACCTGACATGAATAATAATATGTATATAAATTCATTTTAGAGGAATAAATGCTAAGTATAGCTCATTTTAGAGCTATCCTAGGTTAAAGTCATTTTTGAGCTAATTAAGGTTGTTATGTCATTTTTGAGCTAGCTAAGCATACAAATTCATTTTGGAGGAATAAATGCTAAGTATAGCTCATTTTAGAGCTAGCTAGGTTAAAACTTGAACTAATTAATAATATATATGTATATAATAATAATGGAATACCTGACATGAACTATAATATTAATCTTCATCGTCATCATTAATAAATGCATCATCATCGTCTATATATGCTTCGGGGTCAATAAATGCATCATCCTCATCACTATCAGTAATGACGTGCTCATCATCATCATCATCAATAAATTCATCAACATCTGGAAGGCCTCCTGCATGTAATCGGTCAAGCATTGACAGGTCATCCGCAGCAGTAACCTCTTCTTGTTCCGGCTCTTCTTGTTCCTACTCAGGCTCGGATTCACTACCGCTGTCTACTTGAATGTTATGAGGTGAGCGGTTCTTGAAACGTTTTTTGGAAAGACTTGTTTCTTGGAACAATTCTCCTTCATATGTGTCTGGATTAACGTGAGGTCCATATTCCTCTTCATTGGGGGGAGGTGGTCTAACACGTGGCGACACTTCATAAACGACATCCCAACCTTCGAGATTTGGATCACTTTGGCAGGCCCATGGTAGATAGAAAACTTGGGTTGCTTGTTGAGCCGTAATATAGACATCGGGAACATCCAAATGGGTGCTTTGTTTGATTTCGACTAGCCTGAGATGTTCATGAGTCCTTCTAGTCTCTTTCGGCTGGAACCAATGACATTTGAAGACTACGACGTTCGGTGGGTTTGCACCATAGAATAGAAGTCCATAAATTGCTTCAACTCTTCCATAATACTCGGTATCTCCTTCGCCGATAGTAGAGACACAACAATTTGTAGACTTTCGGTCGGCCATAGATAGCTCTTTGCCATATGTACGAAAGCGATACCCGTTGATGTCGTATTTGTCAAATGAATGGACCTTATAGTCAAAACCATTAACGACTTGTCTCAATTCGGCGTCCATAGACTCTGAACTAGCCTACAAGTTTAATACGAAAGGATTGTTGCATTAGCCAGAAATTAGAAGAAGAAATGAAATGGTCTAATGGAAATTACCGTTTGTTTGAACCAAGAGATAAACCAGGATAGCCGCCTCCATGCATTGCCAGAAGCTCATACTCTTCGACGAAATCCTTTTGGATAACCGCTCCATACGAGAATTTGGCGACGTATCGACTATATCAAATATCCAAGAATAAGAGAAGTTCAAATGAAGTAGAGGTTGCGAAACAATGTACCGAGAACTTACTCGATGTACGGCCGGACTTCTGTTAGATTGTTCAAGATATACAACGTGATGGTCTACCATTCGTCGTTATCCAACAATAAGGGAGTATAAGCACCGGCTGGTGCGAGCTTCCCTTTGAATAGGCTGAGGTTGGATCCACCCTTTTTAGGGTCGCCAACATTGTACCGAGGCTTCAGATTATGCAAATGACGATTTCTGGCTTTCTAGTGTCCTGTCACGAAGTTTGCTGCCTCCTCAGTAATGAATGCCTCGGCCATCGATGCTTCAATTCGACATTTATTTTTACATTTTGCTCGAAGCGTCTTCTACATCCTCTCAGTTGCGTAGCACCAACGATTCTGCACGGGCCCCCCCAATCGTGCCTCAGTCGGGAGATGCAAAATCAAATGCTGCATTGGATTAAAGAAGCCAGGTGGAAAGATCTTCTCCAACTTGCAGATCAACTCCGGCGCCAACTCTTCCATTTCTTCTAGCAAGCCAGGCGATAATTCTTTCGCACATAGAACACGGAAGAAATAGCTTAGCTCTGCCAGTACTACCCATTCATCCTCAGGGATAAAGCCACGCAACATCACCGGCATTACCCGCTCAACCCATATGTGCCAATCATGACTCTTGAGACCAAATATTTTCAATTTTTCAAGGCTCGCTCCCCTCTTTAGATTCGATGCATACCCATCGGGGAACATCAACTCCTTTTTCACCCACAGGAGTATTTCCCTCATAACCGGCCTTCCAAGATTGAACCATGACTTTGGCTTCGCCCAGTTCTTCTTTCCTTTTGGTTGTTTCATGTTTTGTGGCGGTCTATCACATAGAGCCTCCTGATCGACTCTGGCCTTAGGATTATCCTTTGTTTTCCCCTCTATGCCGAACAATGTACCAACGAGGGCCTTGCCGACATTCTTTTCAGTGTGCATCACATCGATGTTGTGTGGGCAAAGGAGGTCTTTGAAGTACGACAGATCCCACAAGCATATCTTGTGGGTCCAGGCGTGTTCCGTATTATACCCCTTGAAATACCCTGGACGCTCTGGATCCGGCTCAAGAGCGTTTAACTGATCCAGGGTCTGTTGGCCTGTCAATGCAGGTGGTGCAGAGTTTTTGACATCTCTACCTTTGATGAAGTTCTTCTTGTCTTTTCTGAACTTATGGTGAGGATCCAGGAACTGTCTATGCATGTCGAAGCAAGAAAACTTGCCACCCGCCTGCAGCCGATGAAACTCAAGAGCTGCCTTGCATGTGGGGCACGGGAACCTTCCATGCACACACCAGCCAACGAATAGCGCATACGCCAGCAAGTCATGCATCGAGTACATGTACCACACACACATTAGGAAGTTTTTTTTGTAGCGGCGTCGTATGTCTTGATCCCATTATCCCAAGCTTCTTGCAGTTCATCCTTAAGCGGCTGCATGTACACATTCATATTCTTCCCCGGATAGTTGGGCCCCGGAATTATCAACGTCAGGAAAATGTTCTTTCTTTGCATAATCTGTCCAGGGGGAGATTGAGTGGAATGACAAATACAGGCCAACAACTATATTGGGCTGCCATCATACCAAACACATTGAACCCATCCGTGCTGACGGCTACTCGAGGATTCCTTGGATCTGCCGCTTTTTCATCATGCAATGCATCGAAGTGTTTCCATGCAGCACCATCCGATGTGTGTACCATCATCAGATTCCCATCTGCATCCCGTTTGGTTCTTTTGCCCAATTTGTGCCATGTCATCTGTCTGGCCGTCTCTTCGACCATGAATAGACGTTGAAGTCTTGGTATGATTGGCATATACCAAAGAACGTTAATGGCGATTTTGGTCTGACTCTTCTCACCCATACCATTGTCTACCTCAACATACCTGGAAGACTTGCAAATGGGACAATAGTTCAAGTCCACATACTGGAGCCTAAATAAGGCACATCCATTCTCACAGGCATCTATCTTCTCATAGGGCATCTTAAGTACACGGAGGATTTTGTCCGACTGGTACAGGTTTGCAGGCATTATATGGCCTTTGGGTAGAAAGCGTCCAAATAGTGTCACTATCGCGTCATAGCATTCTCTTCCCAAGTTGAATTGAGCCTTCAGAGCCATTACTTGTGCGATGGCATCCAGCTGACAAAGCTTGGTGTGCTCATGGAGAGGACGCTTCGAAGACTCCAACATATCATTGAAGGCCTTTGCAGATTCCTCCATCTCATCGTCCGAATCCCAAGCATCATCAAAGTCTTGCACCATGTCTTCCATCCCAGTACCATGCTCGTCGGTGCGACGACGACCCTCCTCAGCTCTGGAACGTTGGGCAGACTCACCATGAAATGTCCACATCGTATAACCGGGCATAAAACCCCACTTCTGCAGGTGTTTGATCATTTCAAACTCTGACATCTTACGATAGTTGTCGCACTCGAAACAGGGGCACCAGGTTGTTTTCTGTCCATTTGCAAATGCGGCTCTGATAAACCCCTTGGTTTTTGTCATCCATTCAGGGGTCATGTCTTTCTGACTAGGGTGACCGGTGTACATCCACGCACGATCACTCATCTTGCCTAGCTACTGGACACACAAGAAATACATAGATAACTCAGCAAACCATATTCATCAGTTAATAGAGTTTCTCAGTTTTATTACGTCCATGCAACCTAGACGCTAATAGGTAAAGATAGGTCCTAATCCCACCCGAGTATGTGTAGATTGGGTTCGTTTTCCCATGCTCTGCTCCAGATCTGACACAAAATTTCGGCAGCACCTCCCCGCTGTTCTCCTGATACACGTCTCGGCAATAAGCACAGAGGATGTGTACCCGGAGAACAACAGAGAGGCACTGACGAAATTCTGCATCGGATCCAGAGCAGAGCATATGGGAAAACGAACCCAATCCACACATACTCGGGCTGTCCATGGATAACATTGGACAATTCGAAAGAATTATGGTTATAAATATGCAAATGAATGCATATTTATAGATGTAACCCTTTCGAACGGGAGACACATAGTGGTCGCGCATACTGATGATTGAATACACCTATAGCTAGCAAGTTTCATCGGCGCGAAGACCAGAACAGAGCAAATGAAGGGGGAGAGGAGGAGATGTCATTTGTGATCACCCACGAACGCAGGGGCGGAGCTCGTCGAACGCACGGGAGGTCGTTGAACACCAGACCCTCATAGCGATGAAACAACTGCACATTTAAATCCACCCGATCAACACAAATATATATGATGTTTTTCATAACAAAATTGGAAAATATATGACCTAACTCATAATTCACAAATAAATAGGGAGTGTCTATTTAGTACTTGATTGTTTTCCAATTCGGTATCATTCACATTTCCTGACAAATAAATAGAGGACACTTGTATGTCCAAAAAAACCACCCCGGCGAAACACCAGCCAAACACCTAGGTAGTTTTGGTAAAACTGAGAAAAACCATGGTTTAAAGAAACTGTAGTATTCATTGTGTACACATCTGAATATAGTGGTTTTCAATTACCATGGTTCTCTAGAAACTTTGTTGCCAAACTAAGCCTTAGGCCCCGTTTGTTAGCTTAGTATTTTTAAAATATTCTGAGAATACTGCAGTTTTTCAGATTACCATAGTTTTAGTTACAACGAGGTGTTTGGCTGCCACTAGAAACTATGTTTTTAATACTGCATTATTTGCAAAACCATGGTATTATCTCTGTATAAAAAAAAGAACCATGAACCTCTTTTTTTATGAGAATACTATGTTTGGTAGCAAAGTATTAAAAAAACTGAAGTATTGAAAACCACAATATTTTTGTCAGTGGGTACCAGATACCACAGTTTTGACATACCAAAGTATGTTGAAGTATTGAGATTACTGTGACATGTTTGGTTGTGGCCGCAAAACACAATATTGATGCGTTCAAACACTCAGGCTGTGTTTGATAGCAAACTATCCCAAAAACCTTTGTGTCAAAAAACTACAGTAATTTAGCCTGCAGGTATGAAATACCACGGTTGTAACATAACAGAATATTTTGTAGTATTGATAATACAGCCAACCTGTTTGGCTATCCCGTTTTCAGCGACTCAAAATTAGCTAGGTAAAACCATTAGCAGCTGCAAACACACCTGTGCTTTCCTAGTTAGCTAGCCATTTTATGCAACTATTCGGCCATGCACCAAGAACGGCCACGCACACGGTGTAGAAGACACATATTCTAGCAGTGCAAGCACACGCCTGCTGGCCGGAGCTGATCAACATGCTCAGCTAGCTAACATACGGGCCATCCCATCAGGAGCCCGGAGGAAGAAACAACCAGCTCATATGTCCCTCTCACTCCTTCCCGCCGGCTGAGCCGAGCTGAGCCATCGTTCCATGCACTCGCAGCCCCACCCCATACTAAAAGTACCAGGTGTAGTTTGTTGTGGTATAGTTTGAACAAGGATACCTGAACCTTCAGCGCAAAAAAAAGGATACCTCAATCTCGACGGCGCCGTGGCGGGGAGGGCCGCGGGAAGGGGGCGGCGCCGTGGCCTGGCTTGGTGGAGGGGCGGGCCGTGGGGCACGCCGCGATGGCTGGGAGGGCCGTGGTGGCCGGGGAGGGGCGGGGGAGGGCTGGCTCGGTGGAGGGACGGGCGGCGGTGCTGGGACGGCCTGGGGTGGAGGGACGAGCGCAGGGGCGGGCTGCGGTGGCGGGGAGGGGCGGGGGAGGGCTGCGGTGGCAGGGAGGGGCGGGCCGGCGGCAGTGCTGGGCGGTGGCAGGCCGGCGGCGCGCTGGGGTCGTCCGGCTGGGGCGCGCGGGTGCGGTTTGGGGGCAGACGTTTTTTTTAGACAAGTGGTGGGTGGGTGAGGTGGGGAGAGAGAGAGAGGGGTGGGGCCGGGCTGGAAGAGAGACAGAGAGGGGAGGGGCCGGGCTGGGAGAGAGGGGAGGAGAATTTTTTTTAGAAGAAGAGGGGGGAGGAGATAGTCCGACCTCTTTGCCATCTGCCAGCCGCTGGCTGATGGCAAAGATATGGGCCTTTGCCATCCGCTGGCAGATGGCAAAGAGGTGGGGCTACTGGGCCGTTACAGCGCCGTTATCCATTGGGCCCCACCCACTTCTTTGCCATCTGCCAACAGACGGAAAAGATTCTTTGCCATCTACTGACAGATGGCAAAGAGGTGGGTTGACAGGCCGTTACAGCACTGGACCCTACCCACCTCTTTGCCATCTGCTGGCAGATGGCAAAGATTATTTGTCATCCACTAGCAGATGGCAAAGAATTGGCTGATGGCAACCATGTTCTTTGCCGTCTCTCAGTTCTTTGCCATCTGTTTTTTATAAGTAGATGGCAAAGACGTTCTTTGCCATTAGCTGGCAGATGGCAAAGAGCTGGTTGATGGCAAATTCCCAGTTTCAAGTACTGTCAGCCCTCCCAGTCAGAGGCTGGCAGAGGCTTGATGCAAATCAGAGATTTACTCCGGGCAGCAAGAGATCAAAATTCAGCTATATCACAGTCGCGGAACAGGATTCACAGCAAATCCATGGCTGCGAATACGGTCCAGTCGGCTCATAGCCCCAGATCGCCCCCGAGGCATGAAGGGCATGGAGACCGGCACGATCAGTACAGGAACCGTGAGCAGTATGATCACCGATTCGATCGCGATGATGAACATCGAGTGCCCACCCCTCCCCCTAGGGATGGATCCTACGTACCTCGACAGCAGGATGATAGACGCCAGCACAGTGGCGGGCGAAGAATTCCAGTCGACCCCAGGGAACCAGGCTTTGATGCGTGATCCATCATCGTTCAAGGTCTGGTTGACCGGAACAGAGCTCACAGAGAGGGTCACGACAGAGATGTACCCACCAGCAGCCGAGTGCATGTCTCCGGACCAGAGTGTTTCAGCAGAGCCATCAAAGCCGCAGTGATTCCTCCCAACTTCAGGTTGGCGATTGGAGTCAGTAAGTTCAACGGTGAGTCTAAGCCCGATACTTGGCTTCAGGACTACCGAGTGGCTGTCCAGATCGGCGGCGGAAATGACGAGGTGGCCATGAAACATCTGCCTCTTATGTTGGAGGGATCAGCCAGGGCATGGCTGAATCAGTTGACACCCAGCAGCATTTACACGTGGGAATACCTCTTCCGAGTGTTTGTCAGAACGTTCCAAGGAACATGCAAGCGGCCAGCAGGACTGACAGGGCTGCAATCTTGTGTGCAGAAGTCGAATGAGACTTTGAGAGATTACATCCAGAGATGGATCACATTGCATCACACAGTAGAAAATGTATCTGATCACCAGGCAGTCTGCGCCTTCAAGGAAGGCTTTAAGTACAGAGAGCTAAGCCTGAAATTCGGTCAAACCGGAGACATGTCTCTGAGTCGAATGATGGAGATAGCCACCAAATATGCCAATGGTGAGGAAGAGGATCGGCTCCGGAGCGGCAAGCAGAAGTCAGTCGCCCAGGAAACCAGAGGAGGGAACTCCAGTCGGAAGCAAAAGCGGAAAGCCGAGCCAGCTGCTCCGGGAGAAACCTTGGCCGTGACTCAAGGAAAGTTCAAAGGAAAGCCCAAAGGGCCTTGGAACCCCAAGAAAGTGAAGGATAAAGAGGGAAACGACGTGATGGATTTTCCATGTCACATCCACACGAAGAAAGATGAAGAGGGTAATTTCATTTACCCGAAGCATACCACTCGACAGTGTCGACTTCTGATACAGCAGTTCCAGGGGAAACAGTCCAAGGATAAGGAAAAGGAGTCAGACAAAGTTGAAGACAAGGGGGATAGTGACGAGGAATACCCTCAGGTCAATTCCACTCTGGTGATTTTTGCTGACGTTGAGAGCAAAAGTCGACTGAAAGTTATAAACCGAGAGGTGAATATGGTTGCTCCAGCGACACCCAATTATCTGAAGTGGTCTCAGACGGCCATCACATTCGACCAGTCTGATCACCCGACGCACATAGCCACCCCTGGGAGGCAAGCTCTGGTGGTCGACCTAGTCGTCGAGGGCACTCGACTGACTAAAGTGTTGATGGATGGCGACAGTAGTTTGAATATACTGTACGCTGAGACGTTGAAAGGGATGGGTATTCCGATGTCCAGACTCAGCACAAGCAACATGAGTTTCTATGGAGTCATTCCTGGCAAGAAGGCCGCATCACTCGGCCAAATTGCTCTCGATGTGGTTTTTGGTGATTCCAAGAACTTCCGCAAAGAAAAGTTGACATTTGAAGTTGTAGATTTCCAGAGTGCCTGCCACGCTATTTTGGGCAGGCCAGCTTATGCACGTTTTATGGCTCGACCATGTTACATGTACCTCAAATTGAAGATGCCTGGCCCCAAAGGCATAATCACTATTACTGGTAATCGCAAGAAGGCGGAAGAGTGCTTCCAGAAAGGCTCAAAGATCGCCGATGCTCAGATGGTGGCAGAAGAGTGGCAGGAACACCAGAGGAATGCAAACCCGAGTGATTTGTTGCGAGCCAAGAAGCCCGCTACGGAATCGGTGTTTCAGTCGTCCAGTGAGACAAAACCAGTTCACATCCACCCGACCGACCCCAATGCTGCTCCGACTAATATCTCCACAACACTCGACCCCAAATAGGAAGAAGCGCTCATCTAGTTCCTCCGTGAGAATTGGGACATCTTTGCATGAAAACCTTCTGACATGCCAGGTGTACACATGGGGCTGGCTGAGCATCGTCTGCGAGTCGATTCAAAGGCAAAACCTGTTAAGGAACATCTGCGACGGTCCGCCGTCCAGAAAAGGAAGGCTATTGGCGAAGAGGTGGCTCGGCTCTTAGCAGCAGAGTTTATCCGAGAGATTTACCACTCCGAGTGGCTCGCCAATGTTGTCATGGTCCCCAAGAAGGACAACTCACTTCGCATGTGCATTGACTTTAAACATATCAATCAGGTCTGCCCGAAAGATCATTTTCCTCTTCCCCGCATCGACCAAATAGTCGACTCGACCGCGGGATGTGAGCGACTGTCTTTCTAAGACGCCTATTCCAGGTACCATCAGATCCGTCTGTATGGACCCGATGAGATCAAAATAGCTTTCATCACCCCATTTGGGTGCTTCTGTTATGTCACCATGCCATTCGGCATCAAGAATGTCGGAGCCACATTCATGAGGATGATTCAGAAGTGTTTGCTCACTCAAATCAGTCGGAATGTGGAAGCATACATGGATGACATTGTGGTCAAGTCACGAAAAGGTTCTGACCTGCTGACTGACCTTGCTGAAACATTTGCCAACCTTAGGAGGTATGATATCAAGCTTAATCCATCCAAGTGCACATTCGGAGTTCCTGGCGGAAAGTTACTCGGTTTTCTCGTTTCCGAACGAGGAATCGATGCAAACCCAGAGAAAGTCGGAACTATACTCCGAATGAAACGACTTGTGCATGTGCACGATGTTCAGAAGTTTACTGGTTGCTTGGCCGCTTTAAGTCGATTCATATCTCGTCTCGGTGAGAAGGCATTGCCTCTTTACCGACTGATGAAGAAGTCAGACAAGTTCGAGTGGACTCCTGAAGCTGATGTAGTGTTTGCAGAGTTAAAAACCCTGCTTTCCACCCAGTCGGTGCTTGCTGCCCCGATCAGCAAAGAGCCTTTGCTGCTTTACATTGCAGCCACAGGACAAGTCGTCAGTACAGTACTTACGGTCAAGCGGGAAGAAGAAGGGAAAACCTTCAAAGTTCAGCACCCAGTATATTATATTTCTGAAGTCCTGACCCCATCAAAGCAAAGATACCCTCATTATCAGAAGCTTGTATATGGGATTTATATGACCACGAAGAAAGTTGCCCACTACTTCTCTGACCATACCATCACAGTCGTCACCGACGCCCCCTTATCAGAGATTCTGCACAACAAAGATGCGGCTGGTCGAGTGGCAAAATGGGCGATTGAACTCCTTCCCCTTGATATCAGATTTGAGGCAAAGAAAGCTATCAAGTCCCAAGCAATAGCAGATTTCCTCGCCGAGTGGACTGAACAACAGTTACCGACTCAAGTTCACTCGGAGCACTGGACTATGTTCTTTGATGGCTCTAAAATGCTGAATGGTTCCGGTGCCGGGGTAGTGTTGGTTTCCCCCCGAGGAGATAAACTCAGATATGTACTCCAGATTCACTTTGACTCCTCCAACAACGAAGCAGAATATGAAGCACTTTTGTATGGGTTGTGTATGGCCATTTCACTCGGCGTCCGTCGCCTCATGGTCTACGGTGACTCGGATTTGGTGGTTAACCAAGTGATGAAGGAGTGGGACGTTAGAAGCCCAGCTATGACTGGTTACTGCAACGCAGTAAGAAAGCTGGAGAAGAAATTCGAGGGGTTAGAGCTTCATCATGTACCCCGACTGAAAAATCAAGCAGCTGATGACTTGGCAAAGATAGGTTCCAAAAGAGAAGCGATCCCAAGTGGTGTGTTTTTGGAACATGTCCACGTACTGTCGGTGCAAGAGGATCCTTTCACTGAAGAAGCCCCGCAGCTGAAAAGTGTCACAGATCCGACTGAAGTTGAGGTCCCAGCTGTGGTTGACTTAATCATGGAAGTTCTGATTATCACTCCCGACTGGACAGTGCCTTAGATCGTGTATATCCTAAGGAAAGAGCTCCCAGATAATGAAGAAGAGGCTCGGCAGATAGTCCGTCGATCCAAGGCTTTACTGTCATGAGGGGACACTTGTACAAAGAAAGCACGACTGGAGTCAGCCAGAAATGCATAACACCGGAAGAGGGTCGAATGGTTCTCAACGACATCCAGTCGGGGACCTGTGGCCATCATGCGTCCTCTCGGACCATCGTGGCTAAAGCATACCGAGCAGGTTTTTACTGGCCCGGAGCAAATGAAATGGCGAAAGAGATAGTCGACAAGTGTGAAGGATGTCAGTTCTACTCCAATATGTCACACAAGCCCGCCTCAGCCTTGAAGACCATTCCAATCGTCTGGCCTTTCGCTGTTTGGGGGTTAGATATGGTTGGACCGCTAAGAACTGGCAGGAGCGGCTTCACCCATGTACTGGTGGCAGTCGACAAGTTCACCAAGTGGATCGAAGCCAAGCCCATTAAAAATCTTGATGCTGGCACTGCCATCAACTTCATCAGAGAATTGATATTCAGATATGGAGTTCCGCATAGCATCATCACTGATAATGGGTCAAACTTTGATTCCGATCAATTCAAAGCCTTCTGCGCTTCTCAAGGCACGCGAGTCGACTACGCTTTAGTCGCCCACCCCCAGTCGAATGGACAAGCAGAAAGAGCGAACGGCCTAATTCTCAAAGGACTGAAACCCTGGTTGATGCGTGACCTCAAGCACGCAGCAGGTGCGTGGGTCGATGAACTTCCATCAGTTCTTTGGGGATTGAGGACTACTCCAAATCGGTCGACTGGGAGAACTCCGTTCTTTCTGGTCTACGGAGTTGAAGCGGTTCTGCCAAGTGACCTGCTCCACAATGCACTGCGAGTCGAGCTCTACTCTGAAGTCGAAGCAGAACAAGCCAGACAGGACGCAGTCGACCTTCTGGAAGAAGAAAGAGAGATGGCCATGATCCGATCGACCATCTATCAGCAAGACTTGCGCCGATTCGACGCCAGAAATGTGAAGAGCCGAGCCTTCCAAGAAGGAGACTTGGTCCTCCGAGTGGACCAACAGAAGCCACACAAACTCGCCCCTACTTGGGAAGGCCCCTTCATTGTTACCAAAGTTCTCCACAATGGAAAATACCGTCTTTACAACGTCGATCGCCAGATTGACAAGCCACGAGCTTGGAATGCGGATCTGCTCCGCCCCTTTTATACTTAAGTATTCACTCGGGTGAGTTGTAATAAAAGTGCTTGTGTAGTTTATTTATCAAAGACAAGAGTTTTATAATTTTCCCAGTGATACTTGTTACTTTTGCCCACATAAAGCAGTCCCCCAGTGGGTGGCTTAGTTGCGAATCCGTTTCGCCTAAGTTTGTAAAAAAAATCCTTACCGAGTGGTGAGCCAGCCTCCCACTCGGAGGCTTAGCTGCGAATCCATTTCGCCTAAGTTTAAACAAAATCCTACCGAGTGGTAAGCCAGCCTTCCACTCAGAGGCTTAGCCGCAAATCCGTTTCACCTAAGTTTAAACAAAATCCTACCGAGTGGAAGCCAGCCTTCCACTCGGAGGCTTAGGTGCAGTCCAAGTACTTGCCTAAGTTTAAACAAAATCCTTACCGAGTGGTGAGCCAGCCTCCCACCTTGAGGCTTAGCTGCGAATCCGTTTCGCCTAAGTTTAAACAAAATCCTACCGAGTGGTAAGCCAGCCTTCCACTTAGAGGCTTAGCCGCGAATCCGTTTCGCCTAAGTTTAAAAAAATCCTACCGAGTGGAAGCCAGCCTTCCACTTGGAGGCTTAGCTGCAGTCCAAGTACTCGCCTAAGTTTAAAGAAAATCCTGCCGAGTGGTGAGTCAGCCTTCCACTCGGGGACTTAGCTGCAGCCTAGTGTTCGCCTAAGTACAAGTACAACCTGCGCTCCGCAAGGAGGACGAAGCCCAGGTCAACTGCTACCTTCTCCTTCCGAGCTACGCCACAAATACAACATGCGCTCCGCAAGGAGGACGAAGCGTAGGTCGACTGCTACCTTCTCCTTCCGAGCTACGCCACAAATACAACATGCGCTCCGCAAGGAGGATGAAGCGCAGGTCGACTGCTACCTTCTCCTTCCGAGCTACGCCACAAAAATCCTACCGAGTGGAGAGCAAACATCCCACTCGGGGGCTTAGCTGCAGCCCAGTGCTCGCCTAAGTTTTTGAAAATCCTACCGAGTGAAGAGCAAACCTCCCACTCAGGGGCTTAGCTGCAGCCCAGTGCTCGCCTAAGTTTTTGAAAATCCTACCGAGTGGAGAGCAAACTTCCCACTCGGGGGCTTAGTTGCAGCTCAGTGCTCGCCTAAGTTTTTGAAAATCCTACCGAGTAGAGAGCAAACCTCCCACTCGGGGGCTTAGCCGCAGCCCAGTGCTCGCCTAAGTTTTTGAAAATCCTACCGAGTGGAGAGCAAACCTCCCACTCGGGGGCTTAGCTGCAGCCCAGTGCTCGCCTAAGTTTTTGTAAATCCTACCGAGTGGAGAGCAAACCTCCCACTCGGGGGCTTAGCTGCAGCCCAGTGCTCGCCTAAGTTTTTGAAAATCCTACCGAGTGTAGAGCAAACCTCCCACTCGGGGGCTTAGCTGCAGCCCAGTGCTCGCCTAAGTTTTTGGAAATCCTACTGTGTGGAGAGCAAACCTCCCACTCGGGGGCTTAGCTGCAGCCCAGTGCTCGCCTAAGTTTTTGGAAATCCTACCGAGTGGAGAGCAAACCTCCCACTCGGGGGCTTAGTTGCAGCCCAGTGCTCGCCTAAGTTTTTGAAAATCCTACCGAGTGGAGAGCAAACCTCCCACTCGGAGGCTTAGCTGCAGCCCAGTGCTCGCCTAAGTATGACGAGGTACAAGTCGATTGCCATTTGTGCTTCGTCCCTACCTACAAAAGTCCATCACAAAAACTAGTATATATTCCGAGCGAAGGACAATTATCGTTCAAAGGCGAACGCAAACATATTCAATGGCAAACCCAAGTTCAGATAGCGTCCTACGGGTCCAGAAGTGCTCAGGCACAAAGCCTGTTAAAGTTTATCGGTTACAAAAACCACTCGGCATTCCGAGGCAAATTTAAGGCATCAAGCATAGAAGTTTTTTACTCCTCCCGTGGAGGACTGGAAGGCGCAACAAACTCGTCCAGGTCGATTCCATCTACAATCCGAGTGGCAGCAGCAATGAAGGTCTCCATGAAAGATCGGAAGTCATGCTTCTTGGTATTGGCCACCTTGAGAGACGCCAGCTTGTCCTCTCGCGCATCCTTGCAGTGAACACGGACCAGAGACAGAGCAATGTCGGCACCACACCTGGCAGAAGACTTCTTCCATTCTTGTACTCGACTAGGAACCTCGTTCCGTCGAGTCATCAGAGACTTGAGATCGTTCTGAAGTGTTTCTCCTGGCCAGAGTGTTGTATCGATGCGCGATGTTGCAACCTTCACTCTCGCAAGATAGTCGACCACAGCAGCAATGCGAGACTCGAGACGGAGCATGTTCATGGCGGCTTCATACTTCACAGGAGAGTTGATGGGGTCCAAGCCAGTCTCCATTCGACTAGTCTCCTCTTCAAAGTTTTGACAGAATTCTGTGGATACGATCCAAGGATGAGCTAACAGTCCTACAATAAGTCAATTATTGCAAGTCAGTCGGATATAAGGGGTTACCTTCGAGCATGAGGAATAACTTCTTGGCGAGCCCTCCCAGATAAGCCTCTAAGTCGTTCTTCTTTCCCACCAGTTCGCTAGCCTTGTCACTCAGGGCCATCTTGTCATTCTTCAGTCGGCTGACCTCCTTGTTGGCCGCGTCAAGAGCAGCTTTCAGATTGGTATTCTCCTCTTCAAGTTTGCTGATTGAAGCCAACTTTTCTTCTGCGAGCTTCGTCTTGTCCGAAGCCGCTTTCTGCGCCTCGGCGAGGTCAAGGTCCTTCTTCTTCAGAGCATCCCTTAGTTTATCTGCGAAATGACAGTGAGGTCAGACTCAGGAATGGACAAAAAATAAGGGCAGTCATCAAGGTTCTCACCAAACATACCTTTTGCCTCCTCCTTCGCCTTCGTGAATTTCTCCTGGACAAGCTTCAGATCAAGTTCGAGCTAGATATGCTTGTTCTCCAACTCAGTATAACGAGCCACAAGCTCGCAAGATTTCTGCGAAAGATCAGTCGACAGACATCAAAGCCAGGTCATTTCCGAGTGACTAAGAGAAAAATCATATCATTTCTAAGACTACAGCCGAATCAAAAATTTCAACTGTAGTCTCGGGGACTACACCTAGTGGGTGCACTCGGTGTGCCCCCACTGGTTCTACCGGCTCGGATCGATCAGTCGACCGAAAGTAGCTAACTGCCAACAGTTAGACATAGTTTCAAAAAAGAAAGAAAGCAAAGTATTCTTCAGACCATAGCTGACTACCAGCAGTCGACCATGGTCTCGGGGACTACACCCAGTGGGTGCACTCAGCGTGCCCCCACTGGTTCCATGATTCCATTCGACCAGATCGAGTGAAGAAAGTAAAAAAAAGTTCAAGACAAAGACTACAGTCGACTGCCAACAGTCCACCGTAGTCTCGGGGACTACACCTACTGGGTGCACTCAGCGTGCCCCCACTAATCCAGACATTTCAATCGACACACCCAGTGGGTGTATGACAAGTATTAAGATGCTCAGAAAGAAAAATTGGCAGGTATCATATCCTAACAGAACAGGTGGTGGTCAACTAACCTGTACATTTCTCTGAAGAGCTGAACTTGCATCATAAGCTGCTTGGCTGGCGTCTTGGAGCGCCTTCACCTACTCCATCATGACCCCCGCCTGGCGTATGGCTTCCTTGGCAGCACCTGCTTGGTCCTCTAGGATGTGGTGTGTGGAAAAGAGGGAAGGTGGATCAGCAATCGACGACGGAGGGCGGACACTCGTCAACGGCACCACAAAGGACAAGGTAGCCCGAGCAACGTTGCCCCCCTCCGGAACCAATTTCTCAGGTGCTGACGCAACCTGAGCAGTCCTACCAGCAGACGCTTTCCTGTTCCCCCTTTGCCTTAGTGGTTCCTCATCGTCATCGTCAGGGAGATCAATGATAATGCTAGGTGGACCTACAGAAAAGGTTCAAAGTTAAAAATGAAGATCCGATCGACCGAAAGTGAAACTGCACAGATCATACCAGGATTGGAAGTGGCAGCATCCTCCATTTCTTGATCTTCATGCCTGGTTGAGGTCTTGGAAGTAGCAGCACTGCGATTTCAAAAATCAGTGGGTCAGCGATCGGGTCGACCAAGAATATATCCATGTTGAAAGAGAAAACATGAGTTATGCCATTACCCAGAAACAGTCGGAATCTCCATCCTCATCTTTGGTAGGGCCTTCGCCAGTTTTGTGGTGCCGCTCGGGGTTGCTTCGATGCTTTCTCAGTCGGCGCCGGAGAAGTCGTCCGAGGGCGTTTGGTCGACTGCCCAGCAGGCACGGCTCCCTTACCACGCACGATTGCAGGATCATGGGCGAGCTTGGACCGTCTTTCAGTACGAGGAGGCTCGACTACCTCCTCCTCTTCCTCATCAGAGCCAGCATCTTCTTCACCCTCGTCGCCGTCCGACTCCCACTCCTCCTGGCTTTCACCCCCACTTCCTTCTTCTTCTTCGGTCTGTTCTTGCGCCCCGTTGGGTATCGAGTACATCTCGGTAGTGATCTGGAAGACAACAAACAAGATAAAGGTCAGTTGACCGAATTGCAGCAAAGCGGAATGAAGAAAACAGAGTCACAGTCAGAGAAATGTGGTCAGGCCTTATCTGGTTTGTAGGACTGGTCGAGTGGCGGGATCCTCCTGGCTCCATGAGGATTATCTCTATTCCCCGTGATGGCGGTCATCCACCTCTCCAGAGTGACATCATCGACCTACTCCAGGTGGACCCAAGTGGTGTCTTCAGTACCAGAGTGCAACCACATCGGATGGCCCAGATATTGAAGTGGCTGAATGTGTCGTTGAAGGAAAACCTCTAGAAGATCCATGCCCGTCACTTCGTCGCGAATGAGCTGGACCACGCGCTCCATCAACATCCTAACCTGAGCCTTCTCCTCCGAAAGCACCTTCAGAGAAGATGGCTTGTTCACTTGGTCCATGGAGAACGGGGGGAGGCCAGTCGACTGCCCTGGCATCGACTGGTCTTGACAGTAGAACCAGGTCGACTGCCACCCTCGAACTGACTCAGGAAGGGTCATGACTGGAAAGGCACTCTTACTCCTCATCTGAACTCCAAGACCCCCACACATCTGGATTACTTGGGTTCTCTCGTCATTCGGGCTAGCCTTTTTCACCGTCTGAGAGCGACAGGTGAAACTGTGTTTGAAAAGACCCCAGTGCGGCCGACAACCCAAGAAGTTTTCGCACAGAGACACGAAAGCGTCGAGGTAGGCAATGGAGTTGGGTGTGAAGTGATGGAGTTGTGCCCCAAAGAAGTTCAGAAACCCCCGAAAGAAAAGATTCGGCGGCAGAGAAAAACCGCGATCTACATGGGTGGCTAAGAGGATGCACTCACCCTCCCGAGGCTGCGGCTGCCACTCCTTCCCCGGAAGCCTTGCTGACCCATGGGGGATCAGTCCTTCGTTGGCCAGGTCGTCGAGGTCCTTCTGGGTGATGGTCGAGCGGATCCACTCTCCCTAGATCCAGCCTTGCGGCAGGCCGGACCGCGACGAGGATCCGCCCCGACTAGGCGCTCTCCCATTCGCCTTCACCGTCGGCTTCTTCGCCCGCTCCAAAGCCACCATCTTTTCCTTCACCATCGTCGCCGGGGAGGCGCGCGAGGAGTAGTGGGGCGGAGGTGGAAGCGAGTGCAGCGGGCGAGTTCGAGGAAGAGGAGAGGGGATTGAGGGCGCACTGTTCGAAAAAAACCCCGTCCGGCGCCTTATATGAAGTCTCTTCCGAGTGGCTGACTGGTAGGCCCGAACGATCCCGTCAAATCCCGCGACAGGTGCACGTGCGATACGTGGCGAAAAAGATGGCACGGAGATCGAGGCGTCTTTGCCTTATCCCATCCGAGTACCGCGGCCTCTTCCGCTTCGCGCGCTTCCCGAAATTCGGATCCCGTCAAATCCGCAGATAGCAAAGCAACCTGTCAGACAGCAAATTTCCTCCGATCCGTCGCCCGAAAATCTCCAAATTTGTAAAGTTCACTCAGCAGATGCAAAGAATGGATCAAGGCGACTGAAAGAGAAGTTGACACCATCACTAAAAAGTCATTGATCCAGAGTAAGACACTCTCGCAGCACGAAAAGCAGGTCGGAAGAATTCTCAACTCCTTCCTCACTCAAACCTCGATCCATTCGGGGGCTAATGATGAAGCCATGTACCTAGGGTAGGGTCATGGACCTGTCCAAGATACCCTCCCCAAGGACATCTCTAGAAGAAACTGTCTTTCAGTCGACCTGGAAGAATTCCACTCGACGGAAGAAGACACTCGACCATGAAGACTCACTCGACCACCAGAAGATCCAGGGTCACTCTGCATCCAAACGGTCTGTTATTAAGTAGTCTTTATGGCCATGATATCACTTTATGTAAGACGTTACCAGTAACGCCAGGCCTTTATGTACATTGAACCCTCCGCTACGTGGGCTAGCTGGGGTCCTGGCGCACTCTATATAAGCCACCCCCTCCACAGGTAGAAGGGTTCGCACCCCTGTAACTATCATGCATATAATCCAGTCGACCGCCGACGGGCACCGAGACGTAGGGTTGTTACTTCCTCCAAGAAGGGCCTGAACTCGTAAAACTCTTGCGTGTACAACTAATCCATAGCTAGGATCTTGCCTCTCCTTTAGTACACCCCTACACTACTGTCGGACTTAGAACCACGACAGTACCAACCGGCCCAGGCCGGCCCCCACTCCCCTATAACCCTTCCCTCGAAACCCTAACTGCTACCCCTCTCCTCCTACTCTCCCCTCATTTCCCCTTTTCTCGATCTGGATCGGGGGCTCGATTTGGATCGGGGGCTCGAACCGCCCCAACCCCATCGCCTCGCCGACGCCGCCTGGACCTCACTGGACCCCCGTCGCTCGCCAGACTTCCTCGCCGGATTGCCTACTCGTCTTCTGCTGCGCCGCACGTTGTCCCCGTCCCCCACATTGCGCCCAGTTGCCATGTACCCTACGTCCAAAATGTGAGCGCCTCCCCATGCCCCCTCTCCTTTCTCCTCCCCCTGCCCCGTTGGACATCGTGGCCCGGTCGCGCCCTGGCCGTGCGCGTGCACGCGCTCATGCACCCCCCTCCCCCCCCCCCCCCGCTCATGCCCGGCGCATCCCACGGGCGCCCCACCCGGCACTCCCTGGCCTCCACCACCGCCCGCGGCGCGCATCACTGCCCCTGACCGCGTCCACCCCCTGTTGCTGCTCCTCTGCCGATGCGGGCCTACTCGTCGCTGGCCCCGCACTCCGTCCCCTGCGCCACCGACGTTGCCGCGCCGTTGGCCATCGCGGTCGCCCTGACCTCTGGCCTCGCCCGCCGCTCCCTGCGGGCGAGCGCCCGCATAGGCGCCCGTAGTGCCCGCTAACCCGCATCGTCCCAATGGCCCTATGACAAACGGGGCCCAGCCCAAGAACGTTTTAAGAAAAATGAAAAATAAAAATAAAAATGAATTAATAAAATTTATAATTAAGTAATTAATTAATTAATTAAATTAATTAATCTAATTAACTAGTTAATTTAATTAAGCAGTAATTAGATTAGTTAAACCCTAATTAGACTAAACAGTCAATGACGAACGGGACCCACACGTCAGTTGACCAGTCAACGCCTCTGTTGACTGCTGACGTCAGCTGACGTCAGCGGGCACTGTTCTGGATAATGTTGGATTAAAATAATTAAATAAATGCTAAAATTGATTTAAATCTTTTAAAATCAATATAAAATAAACTGTACCTTGGATGGAAAAACTTTGTACATGAAAGTTGCTCAGAACGACGAGACGAAACCGGATACATAGCCCGTTCGTCCGCTACACATCCCTAACCTATCAAACTCGCAACTTTCCCCCTCCGGTTCATTTGTCCGAAAATGCGAAACACCAGGAATACTTTCCCGGATGTTTTCCCCCTTCGCCGGTATCACCTCCTACCGCATTAAGGCACACTTGGCACCGCTACTTGTTATGTCGTGCATCGATATGCATCTGTTTGCATTGTATTCATTGTTTCTTCCCCCTCTTCTCTCCGGTAGACTACGAGACTGACGCTGCTGCTAGTACCCCGATCGACTATGTTGTTGATGACCCCTCCTTGCCCGAGCAACCAGGAATGCCCCCCCTGATCACCAGATATCGCTTATTCTTCTCTCTACTGCTTGCATTAGAGTAGTGTAGAATGTTACTGTTCGGTTACTCCTATTCTGTTGCATAGCCTGTCATTGTTGCTACATTCATTGATACCTTGCACGCAATCCTAAATGCCTAGTATAGGATGCTAGTTTATCATCATTGGCCCTACATTCTTGTCAGTCTGCCTTGCTATACTATCGGGCCGTGATCACTCGGGAGGTGATCACGGGTATATACTATACATATATACATACTATATAGATGGTGACTAAAGTCGGGTCAGCTCGTTGAGTACCCTCAAGTGATTCTGATGTGGGGGCTGGAAGGACAGGTGGCTCCATCCCGGTAGAGGTGGGCCTGGGTTCCCGACGGCCCCCGACTGTTACTTTGTGGCGGAGCGACAGGGCAGGTTGAGACCACCTAGGAGAGAGGTGGGCCTGACCCTGGTCGGTGTCTACAGTTACATCACTTAAAACGCTTAACGAGATCTTGGTATTTGATCTGAGTCTGGCCATTTGGTCTATACGCACTAACCAACTACGTGGAAAGATATCGGCACTCGACGTCGTGGTATCAGCCGAAGCCTTCGTGACGTCAGCGACTGGGTGGCGCGCGCCAGATTAGACTGCGTAACGTGACTTCCTTTGTAATGGAGGTTGCTAGGTCTGCTTCCGGCCGCCCACGCAATGTGCAGGTGTGCAATGGGCGATGGGCCCAGACCCATGCGCGCATAGGATTTAGACAGGCGTGCTGATCTCTCTGTTGTGCCTAGGTGGGGCTGCGACGTGTTGATCTTCCGAGGCCGGACATGACCCAGGAAAGTGTGTCCGGCCAAATGGGATCGAGCATGTTGGGTTATGTGGTGCACCCCTGCAGGGAAGTTTATCTATTCGAATAGCCATGTCCCTCGGTAAAAGGACGACCCAGAGTTGTACCTTGACCTTATGACAACTAGAACCGGATACTTAATAAAACACACCCAAACAAGTTCCACAGACAACTCAGTGATCGCTTTTCCATAGGGCGACGAGGGTAGGATTGCCGGGTAGGATTATGCTACACGATGCTACTTGGAGGACTTCAATCTACTCTCTTCTACATGCTGCAAGATGGAGGCTGCCAGAAGCGTAGTCTTTGATAGGACTAGCTATCCCCCTCTTATTCTGGCATTCTACAGTTCAGTCCACTGATATTGCCTCCTTACACATATACCCATGCATATGTAGTGTAGATCCTTGCTTGCGAGTACTTTGGATGAGTACTCATGGTTGCTTTTCTCCCTCTTTTCCCCTTTCTCTTCTACCTGGTTGTCGCAACCAGATGCCGGAGCCAGGAGCTAGACGCCGCCGTCGATGACAACTCCTACTACACTGGAGGTGCCTACTACTACGTGCAAGCCACTGACGACGGCCAGGAGTAGTTTAGGAGGATCCCAGGCAGGAGGCCTGCACCTCTTTCGATCTGTATCCCAGTTTGTGCTGGCCTTCTTATGGCAAACTTGTTTAACTTATGTCTGTACTCAGATATTGTTGCTTCCGCTGACTCATCTATGTCGAGCACTTGTATTCGAGCCCTCGAGGCCCCTGGCTTGTATTATGATGCTTGTATGACTTATTTTACTTTTAGAGTTGTGTTGTGATATCTTCTTGTGAGTTCCTGATCTTGATCGTACACATTTGCGTGCATGATTAGTGTACGATTGAATCGGGGGCATCACAGGACGTCTGACAAAGCTTCCGCTGATACCACGACATCGTGGCCCATAACTATTCCCGCATGGTGGTTAGTGCGTAAAGGCCAGAGCCCAACTCAGAACAAATACCCAAATCATTAGAGCGTTGGGACCTCGCAAAGACGAGCAGAGACCCACGATCGATGTGACCCCTTCGCCCCGTCTCGTGGACTTACGGCAAGGGCCCAGAATGCCCGGCCGTGCGACGTAATTATCTTGCGGGTGCTCTCCGGGCCCGCACAACTTTCACATCAACTCGCGGGTACCCCTCAGGGCCGACCCGACTTCAACAATGGTCTCAAGTAAAGTCAAGGTAACTGTGTGTCCAGTCATCAAGGGGAAACCCCTAAGGATCACCCTCGGTGGATTCCACTCGATGTAATCATCAAGGTGAACTGAGGAGGAATCACCCTCGAGGTTCACACTTGAGGTGTTGCACGACTGATTCATATCAGGAACGGTGAAGGAGGAATCACCCCCGATGACCACAACCGAATAACTACACTACAGAGTTATCATCGGGAGTGCATTATGAGGTATCACCCTTGGCACTCGATAGTAACTATGCAGAGTAATACAACTAAGGGGGGTGTGGTGATGTGTCGGTCTCTGGTCGTCGATCACGTTAATCGAGTCATCGATGATGAAGCAGGGGAAACAAGGACAAGGTGGGGGTCACTAATGGATCACTAACCAACCTATACTAAGCAGTTTAGAATAAGCAGGTAAGGTACAACAGCAGGTACAAAAGCAGGCTATGCATCAGAATAGGAGCAATCAATTACAGTAGAAAAATCTAATGCAAGCATGATAGAATGGAATGGGCAATATCGGGATGATCAAAGGGGGGGCTTGCCTGGAAGCTCCACTGAAAGGGAAGAAGGGTCATCTGTGACGTAGCCGATCACAGTGGCATCAACAGCGGTCTCGGTGTCTACCAGAGGGAAGAGGGGGAAGAAACAATAAATACATAGCAAACAAGTGCAATACTATGCATGACAAGACAATAAGCAGTGCTAGGGCTGCCCTAACACAGTGCTAGGTGACACCGGCGAAGGGGGAAAACATCCTGGAATGTTTTCCCGGAGTTACCATTTTCGGACAGACTAACCAGAGGAGACGGTTCCATGTTCGCTATGCTAGGGGTGCGTGGAGGACAAACGGACCACGTATCCGGAATCGTCTCTAAATTCTGAGCAACTTTCATGTACAAAGTATTTTCGTCCGAGGTACAGATTATTTTATAATAAGTTTAGAAGTTTTATTGATTTTCTGCAATTATTTCACTTATTTAAATCAAAAGAAAAAGGGGAAATGACATCAGCATGGCATCATCACTACATCAGCGGTTAACTGACCAGCTGACCAGTCAATAGGGTCATGGGGGCATACATGTCAATGACTAGTAGTACTAATATGTAATTAACACTTTAAATTAATCAAACCTGGGACCTACTTGTCATTCGGCATAGGGGTGAATTACCGGCGTTAGTGGGGGATTAACCGACCACTGTGTGACGCCCGGGTAATTAAGCTACAGTGATCCTCTGCTAATGGTGCCACGTCACCTCGTTTATAGTTGCTAATCTCGAGTTAGTTCGAAATCAATTCAAATTCAAATTCAAGATCAAGCAAACAATAAAAGTTTTCAAATATTAAAACTAAAATGTTCGGAGTGAACCAAATATTGCATAGGTAATTATGGTGGAGGAACCACACTTTTATAAAAGGAATAAATACTCTAAAATGTTTTGAATAGTAGCAAAACAATTAGTTGAATTCCTTTTACAATAAATAAAATATTAAACTATTTTATTTAGTTACCCAAATTAATGTGGCAGTAGTATGTATAATCAATACCAATTTAGGAACCATTGGTGTAATATTCAAAACTAAAATAAAAGAAAACTACACATAAAACAAAAAAAAAGAAAAGTAAAAAGAAAAGGCAAAGCAAAAAAAAAGAAGGAGAAGGGCCAACCCCCCCCCCCCCCACTGGGCCGACCGGCCCAACTGGCAACTTGGCCACGAGGCCGGCCCGCACCGTCGCCCAGCCTACATCCCCCCTCGGTCCATCCCGCAAACCCTACCCCCCCCACTCTCCCCACGATCCCCCCACTTCCCCCGATCCCATCTCCCTCTCCCGATCTGGATCGGCCCCCCTCCCCGACGTCATCGCCTCGCTGCCGCCCGATGCCACCATCTTCGTCTTCGACGCCCCGCCACCTCGTCTCCGTCGCCGGACCACGCCTCATCGCTGCCCCGACCCCATCGCCTCGTCGCCTCGCCGACGCCGCCTGGACCTCGCCGCCTCGACCCCCGACGCCACCGTCGCCTTCCTCCTCACCGGCGCCGTCGTCCCCGACTCCGCCTCAACCCCCGCTGCCACGTCCCTGCGCCTCACAGTGAGGCCCCGACCTCCTCTCTTTCCCCTCCATCGTCGGCGCCGTCCGCGCGCACGCACGCGCGCTCACCGCCGAGCCCCGCCCGCTGCCTGCAGCCACTCCCTCCCCTGACCAGCGCTCGACGCGACCGGGTCGTGCCGTGGCCATGCTTGGCCCCTGCGCGCACGCGCTCGCCGCCCGCGCGTGTCTGCGCGCCCGCCTCGCCGTCCGCGCTCCGACCCTGCTCCGCCCTGGACGCGTCGCCCCGTGTCCGTGCGCGGCCTCGCCGTGTTTGCCCGCCACCATGTGTGGCTGCGCCCGCGCCGCGCCTGGGCCGCGTGCCCCGCTCACGCCCTGGTTGTGCTCCGGCACCACCGCGCGTTGCTCGTCTCCGCCTCTGGCTCCCGCCGCTCCGGCCACTCGCCGTGGCCTCGCCACTTCCACCGGAGGCGGACAGCCCCTGTCTCTGCGGGCGGGCGTCCTGGCGCCCCGCACCTGATCCACCGCCCGCGCCCGTTTGGCCCTATGGGCCACTGCCCAGTGGGGCCCCACGTCCCCAGAGAACGTTTTGTTAAAAAAAAGGGGAATTAAAAATAAAATATTAAATAAATAAATAAATAATAATTAAAATAATTAAAATGTTAAGTAATTAAGTAAGTAATTAATTAATTTAATTAATTATAATTAGGTTAACCTAATCACTAATTAACCTAATTAACTGTTAGTTAACTAAAACAGTGTATGACATGCGGGACCCACATGTCAGATTGACCCAGTCAACTCCCTGTTGACTGCTGACGTCATGCTGACGTCATGATGACGTCAGCATGCACTATTCTGGATAATGTTGAGATAAATAATTAAATAAATCCTGAAAATGAATTAAATCTTTTAAAATTAATAGAGAATAAACCGTAGCTCCGATGAAAAAACTTTGTACATGAAAGTTGCTCAGAACGACGAGACGATTCCGGATACGCAGTCCGTTCGTCCGCCACACCCCTCTAACCTATCGAACCCGCAACTTTCCCCCTCCGGCTCCTCTGCCCGAAAACACGAAACACCGGGAATACTTTCCCGGATGTTTTCCCCCCTTCACCGGTATCACCTACTACCGCGTTTGGGCACACCGAACACCGCGTATTGCCTTGTTATATTTTGTGATGCTTTGTTTGCTCTGTATTCATTATTTCTTCCCCCTCTTCTCTCCGGTAGACTACGAGACCGACGCTGATGCCACCGAGTACGACTACGTCACCGACGACCCCTCTCTCTTGCCAGAGCAACCAGGCAAGCCCCCCCCCCTTGATCACCAGATATCGCCTATTCTCCTCTATACTGCTTGCATTAGAGTAGTGTAGCATGTTACTGCTTTCGTTAATCCTATTCTGATGCATAGCCTGACATTGTCGCTACATCTGTTGATACCTTACCTGCAACCCTAAATGCTTAGTATAGGATGCTAGTTTATCATCATTGGCCCTACATTCTTGTCAGTCTGCCATGCTATACTACTGGGCTGTGATCACTTCGGGAGGTGATCACGGGCATATACTATATACTTTACACTGTTACATTACCTGTGATACTGTTCGGAGTTGGGGGCTGAAGGGGCAGGTGGCTCCATCCCGGTAGAGGTGGGCCTGGGTTCCCGACGGCCCTCGACTGTTACTTTATGGCGGAGCGACAGGGCAGGTTGAGACCACCTAGGAGACAGGTGGGCCTGGCCCTGTTCGGCGTTCGCGGATACTTAACACGCTTAACGAGATCTTGGTATTTGATCTGAGTCTGGCTACGAGCCTATACGCACTAACCATCTACGTGGGAGTAGTTATGGGTATCCCGACGTCGTGGTATCAGCCGAAGCACTTCAGACGTCAGCGACGGAGCGGCGCGCGCCGGGTTGGACTGCGTTAACGCAACTTCCTTTGTAATGGAGGTTGCTAGGTCTGCTCACCGGCCGCGTACGCAACGTGCAGGTGTGCTCAGGGCGATGGGCCCAGACCCCTGCGCGCTTAGGTTTAGACCGGCGTGCTGGCCTCTCTGTTTTGCCTAGGTGGGGCTGCGACGTGTTGATCTTCCGAGGCCGGGCATGACCCAGGAAAGTGTGTCCGGCCAAATGGGATCGAGCGTGTTGGGCTATGTGGTGCACCCCTGCAGGGAAGTTAATCTATTCGAATAGCCGTGATCTTCGGTAACAGGACGACTTGGAGTTGTACCTTGACCTTATGACAACTAGAACCGGATACTTAATAAAACACACCCTTCCAAGTTCCACAGACAACCCGGTGATCGCTTTTCCGCAGGGCGACGAGGAGAGGATCGCCGGGTAGGGTTATGCTATGCGATGCTACTTGGAGATGCTGCATGGAGATGCTACTTGAAGATGCTACTTGGAGGACTTCAATCTACTCTCTCCTACATGCTGCAAGACGGAGGCTGCCAGAAGCGTAGTCTTCGATAAGACTAGCTATCCCCCTCTTATTCTGGCATTCTGCAGTTCAGTCCACTGATATGGCCTCCCTACACATATACCCATGCATATGTAGTGTAGTTCCTTGCTTGCGAGTACTTTGGATGAGTACTCACGGTTGCTTTCTCCCCCCTTTTTCCCCTTTCCTTTCTTTCTGGTTGTCGCAACCAGAGGCTGGAGTCCAGGAGCCAGACGCTACCGTCGACGACGACCCCTACTACACCAGAGGTGCCTACTACTACGTGCTGCCCGCTGACGACGACCTGGAGTAGTTAGGAGGATCCCAGGCAGGAGGCCTGCGCCTCTTTCGATCTGTATCCCAGTTTGTGCTAGCCTTCTTAAGGCAACTTGTTTAACTTATGTCTGTACTCAGATATTGTTGCTTCCGCTGACTCGTCTATGATCGAGCACTTGTATTCGAGCCCTCGAGGCCCCTGGCTTGTATTATGATGCTTGTATGACTTATTTTATTTGTAGAGTTGTGTTGTGATATCTTCCCGTGAGTCCCTGATCTTGATCGTACACATTTGCGTGCATGATTAGTGTACGGTCAAATCGGGGGCATCACAAGTTGGTATCAGAGCCAACTGCCTGTAGGAATCCCCCTTCCACACTCCTTGGCCGAAGTCGAGTCTAGACATTGCAAAACTTTTACTAACTTGGCTGTGTGCCTTACCGGCCCACGTCGCCATTGGGTGGTACTAGGATCTTTTACTCCTCGACCTTTACTCTGGGACTCTGATCTCTCTTCTATTCGGGTTAAATGAATTTTGCTAAATCTAACATTAGGATCTCGTTATCACCTTCACCCGGAGAGCCCCTTATTACTGATGATCGTCTGCTGCACATGAAGACCCTGAAGATACTTTCCGCTGTTAACCCGAGAACTTGTGTTCATCGCGTTTGCAATTCCCCTTCCACCGTCAACCATTATGGGTAACTACTTACAGTTGTTATTCTTATGTCATCCCCAGTGGTCTTGTTATTACAAGATGCCCTAAATTGCTCCCCGTTGTTCTGAAAATCCTTTAAGCTTACTGCCTTGCGGTTCTTTACCACATGAATATCCCTACTGAAAATTCCTCGCACTTATTGAGTATCTATCATCCCCCGTTGTTCGTATGCTTCATAAGATACTCTGAAATACTATCCGACCTTCTGAGCATCCTCTTCAAACTACTGCTCTGCAAATACTTGTCTGCTTACATTATGGATGTTCCCATGTCGCTAGCAATATTCACTAGTACCTTTTGACACCGTCATTTTGATCATGTTGATTCAACATGTGTGCGAACGCACACAATCATCTAGCAAGCCTTCTAAATTATCTTTCTGGCTTAGACGTCAATTTTGAAAATGAGCTGGTTCCCGACCAAACTATTTGACGTCAATTGTGCCTCTGGTCTATACAACTTATCCATCCTTGATCAGAGCGTCTGCTTCTGATCCTTTGATTTGGAAATCATACTTCCTTTGTTATCTAAGTATCAAATTATTCTGATGTTCTACAATATGATGCTCGTGCATTCTTTCTTCCTCTGATGGAGTACCGACACTCACATCAGCTCCGTTGTGGATCACCCGATCCATTGTTGGATTGTTATCCGACAGTGTCCTTCATACTCAATCACCTCGTGAGTTCTTCCCCTTATACATGATGCCCTTGTTAAGTTGTATCCTCTGCTTGGCCAACCATGCTCTGCTTTCGGGCTTGTGTTATTTACTCTGGAAACTTGTGGTATATGTTTCTAAGAAGCCCCTATGGGTTGAACATATGCCTTCTCTAAACCGTGTGAACCCGGAAGTTTTCACGAGTCATACTTATCTGGTATTGCACCAGGTAAAACTTTCAACAACTAATGTCATCTTCGAAATACGAGAGGTGAATGGAAGATTATGCATTGAGGAAGTGGGAGTCGACCTTGAACTTTGTGTTCATGCCCATGGACGCGATGTATATCCTATCATGGAAGCTTCTTGTAATAATAACTATTTCCTTGATAGCTAACATATGGTATCTGTGAATTGATCCCTTGCAACCGTGGTTCCGACCATGATTGTTCTTCTTTGATTCCATTTCTCGGACAAGTTAAAACATTTGTCTCCTATGGATCGGTACACCAGTCCAACCTTTACTTTGATCTTGTGTTGAGTATTACCCCCCTGGTATCTCGAGATTATCATGGTACTGCATAACTTCCTATGAGTTCTTCATCAAGTACTACATACTCACTGATTACAATTTTTCATGGACTCTGAGTTATTAAACACTCAAAGACACCGATAATTGAACCGAGTCCGCATTACGGTTCAACAACTCTTACTAATATTCTTTACTTACGAGTTTGTACCCGATCATGTCATTCCTAGCCTAATCGGTTATATCATTACCATGCTAAATTTTAACTGTGCTACCTGGTCCTTAATCCCGGAGCACAACTTTGACAATGAGCTAAGCTTACGTCGATCTTCCTCGTCATATCAGTTCGCCTTGAACAACAATCTTGATTTCAGGTTTGTGTCGTACCTATGGTTCCAATAACCTCTTGCTTCATCATTCTTTTGACTTGATGTGATCGCGGATCGATTACATCTTCGTGGAATCTCTCGGCAAATGTGTCATGATCACCATCTACATTCTGATGCTCTTCCCGGATATCAAGTGAATTAATGATGAGAAATACCATCCTTGCCCTCGATAAATTGATTATCGTCGACCACTTTATTGCCCTCCCACCAACACAAGCTTGTTCATGTTTGGTGTTATACCTTGAGTTCCTTGCTATCCAGCAATTGTTCCTCTTTACCTTGGAGTATTACCATCCTTTATGTCAAGAATGTTCTGAGATTTGTTCCACCTCTTGAGAATTCTTGACATAGAAATACTTCTCACCATCACCATTTTTTCTTGGTCCCCGTGATAATTCCAACAAGTGGACGGTGTTGTTTGGATTCTTTCCTTCTAGCAACCCTATTTTTTTTAAGTTAATGGTCGAAGGTTCATTCTTAGGCTATTGATTATTGAATCACCATTCTGACTTTGGTCGTGCAACCCAACCCATATTTCGGGCGCACCTTTCAACCAATGTTTAATTGTGTATGTTTTCCTCGAGCATACTTCCTTATATCATTTGATATGCCAAATGTTATATCCTTGTTCACTTAATTGTGGAAATCCATCTTTTGGTAATCTCGATGAATTGCCGTTGAGTTCACCAGACACCTCCTTGTCCTCTCCTTGGGTTAATGATGGACTCTTGTTAACGGAAATCACTTCGTAGTTCATTTCCCCGAGAATCTTACAATGTCATCTCGTCAATTTGCGTTGCACCTTTTCTTCTCAGGTATCCTAAGTCTGAGGTATCCTGACACCAATCGGATCTGAATCTCGGTCAGATATGATGGTTGGGACAATTTTCCAAGAGTCATGAAGTTGATCCTTTGATGACCCGGTAACATGATGTCATGCCTAGCACCCCCCCCCCCCCGGCTGGAGGACCTATCCTTATAGATTCCTTTTCAGCAAGGTTATCCGTTCATCCATGAGGAAATTGTAAGACTTATTCTACAAGTTATTCCTGATGGATCCTTCGTGTTTCCAAAGTCTGATCTTCACATGAAGACCATGTCAATGCTATCTCGAAGCATGTCTGCGATACTCTGATTTTCAACAAGAACATCCGAAGCACGATGCTAAATTTTATTTATCACTTATCCTAAAACCGTTGTATGGGTAATATCATGAGATTCCTTCCCCCTTACCTAAATGGTTTTCTACTTTATATCATGTCTTGGATATCATGCTCTGCTTGTCATTGGGAAGGATATACCCCTGAAATATGTGTTTAAACACATTTTCCTTTCCATTGTTCTGTTTAATCTGATGATCATATTTTCCTTCCATTGTTGGTTTAACCTTTCTTGTGATCTATATGATCTGAGAAGTAATATTTTCCTGCTTATGTAAACATCTTGTTGTACAATTCTGTCAGTAAGACCATGTTACTTTTGTCGATGACATTCCGGTAACCACCGATGGACGAGAACTTTGCCTACTGGTCCGCCTCGTTCAACGAGCAGGAAAATGGTTCTCTTCGTCCCTCGCCCTTGGTACCAACGTTGTTGCCGCCATAGCTGACATGGTACTCCCTGACATGCCTTGCTATCATGACCGTGCAAGTTGTCACTGCTCCTATTAATAAAAAAAAAGAACCACATGGTGGGCCCATAACCCACAGTTTCACAGGATCGAAACCTGACTCTCCTATACACCCTGCTGCCAAAGTTATTCCTATAGCTTGACTTTGTATGTAATTTGCGAGCCACCTTCCTAGTGATCAATTCTGGTATCGGACACAATACTTATTCCCGTTGCTCTGAACCCCATTCACACTCTGTTTCAGGCAATGAACGATTGCCTATCCGCTTGAAACTTCTTATTGCACCGTCTTACTTTGCTCTCGATGTGTTTCATTTGTTCAACTCGAGAGATACTCATATGTTCATACTTGGGAAACCCCCAGAAGATTTTCCCTTGTAACATCCTATCGTTGTAGAGCTGCCCCTTACCTATTCGTAAGTACGATGGAGATCCCGAAGAAAGGATGACAAATTGATCATGGTGACTTGAAGCAGTGAAATGAAGACATCAACGAAAGGGATCAACCTCTTCGAAAGGGAAGCCAAGACCGAGAAGACTCGTTAAGTTTTTCGCTACCAACACCTTTCCCCCCCTTACTCCACCGCTTAAATCTCGGGACGAGATTTCTTGTAGTGGAGGAGAATTGTGACGCCCGGGTAATTAAGCTACAGTGATCCTCTGCTAATGGTGCCACGTCACCTCGTTTATAGTTGCTAATCTCGAGTTAGTTCGAAATCAATTCAAATTCAAATTCAAGATCAAGCAAACAATAAAAGTTTTCAAATATTAAAACTAAAATGTTCGGAGTGAACCAAATATTGCATAGGTAATTATGGTGGAGGAACCACACTTTTATAAAAGGAATAAATACTCTAAAATGTTTTGAATAGTAGCAAAACAATTAGTTGAATTCCTTTTACAATAAATAAAATATTAAACTATTTTATTTAGTTACCCAAATTAATGTGGCAGTAGTATGTATAAGCAATACCAATTTAGGAACCATTGGTGTAATTTTCAAAACTAAAATAAAAGAAAACTACACATAAAACAAAAAAAAGAAAAGTAAAAAGAAAAGGCAAAGCAAAAAAAAAAAGAAGGAGAAGGGCCAACCCCCCCCCCCCACTGGGCCGACCGGCCCAACTGGCAACTTGGCCACGAGGCCGGCCCGCACCGTCGCCCAGCCTACATCCCCCCTCGGTCCATCCCGCAAACCCTAACCCCCCCACTCTCCCCACGATCCCCCACTTCCCTCGATCCCATCTCCCTCTCCCGATCTGGATCGGCCCCCCTCCCCGACGTCATCGCCTCGCTGCCGCCCGATGCCACCATCTTCGTCTTCGACGCCCCGCCACCTCGTCTCCGTCGCCGGACCACGCCTCATCGCTGCCCCGACCCCATCGCCTCGTCGCCTCGCCGACGCCGCCTGGACCTCGCCGCCTCGACCCCCGACGCCACCGTCGCCTTCCTCCTCACCGGCGCCGTCGTCCCCGACTCCGCCTCAACCCCCGCTGCCACGTCCCTGCGCCTCACAGTGAGGCCCCGACCTCCTCTCTTTCCCCTCCATCGTCGGCGCCGTCCGCGCGCACGCACGCGCGCTCACCGCCGAGCCCCGCCCGCTGCCTGCAGCCACTCCCTCCCCTGACCAGCGCTCGACGCGACCGGGTCGTGCCGTGGCCATGCTTGGCCCCTGCGCGCACGCGCTCGCCGCCCGCGCGTGTCTGCGCGCCCGCCTCGCCGTCCGCGCTCCGACCCTGCTCC
The DNA here is from genome assembly GCF_018294505.1 of Triticum aestivum. NCBI lineage: Eukaryota > Viridiplantae > Streptophyta > Magnoliopsida > Poales > Poaceae > Triticum > Triticum aestivum. Next base: position 278,543,296 of record NC_057804.1, on the reverse strand, counting down.
GCCCTGGACGCGTCGCCCCGTGTCCGTGCGCGGCCTCGCCGTGTTTGCCCGCCACCATGTGTGGCTGCGCCCGCGCCGCGCCTGGGCCGCGTGCCCCGCTCACGCCCTGGTTGTGCTCCGGCACCACCGCGCGTTGCTCGTCTCCGCCTCTGGCTCCCGCCGCTCCGGCCACTCGCCGTGGCCTCGCCACTTCCACCGGAGGCGGACAGCCCCGTCTCTGCGGGCGGGCGTCCTGGCGCCCCGCACCTGATCCACCGCCCGCGCCCGTTTGGCCCTATGGGCCACTGCCCAGTGGGGCCCCACGTCCCCAGAGAACGTTTTGTTAAAAAAAAGGGGAATTAAAAATAAAATATTAAATAAATAAATAAATAATAATTAAAATAATTAAAATGTTAAGTAATTAAGTAAGTAATTAATTAAGTTAATTAATTATAATTAGGTTAACCTAATCACTAATTAACCTAATTAACTGTTAGTTAACTAAAACAGTGTATGACATGCGGGACCCACATGTCAGATTGACCCAGTCAACTCCCTGTTGACTGCTGACGTCATGCTGACGTCATGATGACGTCAGCATGCACTATTCTGGATAATGTTGAGATAAATAATTAAATAAATCCTGAAAATGAATTAAATCTTTTAAAATTAATAGAGAATAAACCGTAGCTCCGATGAAAAAACTTTGTACATGAAAGTTGCTCAGAACGACGAGACGATTCCGGATACGCAGTCCGTTCGTCCGCCACACCCCTCTAACCTATCGAACCCGCAACTTTCCCCCTCCGGCTCCTCTGCCCGAAAACACGAAACACCGGGAATACTTTCCCGGATGTTTTCCCCCCTTCACCGGTATCACCTACTACCGCGTTTGGGCACACCGAACACCGCGTATTGCCTTGTTATATTTTGTGATGCTTTGTTTGCTCTGTATTCATTATTTCTTCCCCCTCTTCTCTCCGGTAGACTACGAGACCGACGCTGATGCCACCGAGTACGACTACGTCACCGACGACCCCTCTCTCTTGCCAGAGCAACCAGGCAAGCCCCCCCCCCCTTGATCACCAGATATCGCCTATTCTCCTCTATACTGCTTGCATTAGAGTAGTGTAGCATGTTACTGCTTTCGTTAATCCTATTCTGATGCATAGCCTGACATTGTCGCTACATCTGTTGATACCTTACCTGCAACCCTAAATGCTTAGTATAGGATGCTAGTTTATCATCATTGGCCCTACATTCTTGTCAGTCTGCCATGCTATACTACTGGGCTGTGATCACTTCGGGAGGTGATCACGGGCATATACTATATACTTTACACTGTTACATTACCTGTGATACTGTTCGGAGTTGGGGGCTGAAGGGGCAGGTGGCTCCATCCCGGTAGAGGTGGGCCTGGGTTCCCGACGGCCCTCGACTGTTACTTTATGGCGGAGCGACAGGGCAGGTTGAGACCACCTAGGAGACAGGTGGGCCTGGCCCTGTTCGGCGTTCGCGGATACTTAACACGCTTAACGAGATCTTGGTATTTGATCTGAGTCTGGCTACGAGCCTATACGCACTAACCATCTACGTGGGAGTAGTTATGGGTATCCCGACGTCGTGGTATCAGCCGAAGCACTTCAGACGTCAGCGACGGAGCGGCGCGCGCCGGGTTGGACTGCGTTAACGCAACTTCCTTTGTAATGGAGGTTGCTAGGTCTGCTCACCGGCCGCGTACGCAACGTGCAGGTGTGCTCAGGGCGATGGGCCCAGACCCCTGCGCGCTTAGGTTTAGACCGGCGTGCTGGCCTCTCTGTTTTGCCTAGGTGGGGCTGCGACGTGTTGATCTTCCGAGGCCGGGCATGACCCAGGAAAGTGTGTCCGGCCAAATGGGATCGAGCGTGTTGGGCTATGTGGTGCACCCCTGCAGGGAAGTTAATCTATTCGAATAGCCGTGATCTTCGGTAACAGGACGACTTGGAGTTGTACCTTGACCTTATGACAACTAGAACCGGATACTTAATAAAACACACCCTTCCAAGTTCCACAGACAACCCGGTGATCGCTTTTCCGCAGGGCGACGAGGAGAGGATCGCCGGGTAGGGTTATGCTATGCGATGCTACTTGGAGATGCTGCATGGAGATGCTACTTGAAGATGCTACTTGGAGGACTTCAATCTACTCTCTCCTACATGCTGCAAGACGGAGGCTGCCAGAAGCGTAGTCTTCGATAAGACTAGCTATCCCCCTCTTATTCTGGCATTCTGCAGTTCAGTCCACTGATATGGCCTCCCTACACATATACCCATGCATATGTAGTGTAGTTCCTTGCTTGCGAGTACTTTGGATGAGTACTCACGGTTGCTTTCTCCCCCCTTTTTCCCCTTTCCTTTCTTTCTGGTTGTCGCAACCAGAGGCTGGAGTCCAGGAGCCAGACGCTACCGTCGACGACGACCCCTACTACACCGGAGGTGCCTACTACTACGTGCTGCCCGCTGACGACGACCTGGAGTAGTTAGGAGGATCCCAGGCAGGAGGCCTGCGCCTCTTTCGATCTGTATCCCAGTTTGTGCTAGCCTTCTTAAGGCAACTTGTTTAACTTATGTCTGTACTCAGATATTGTTGCTTCCGCTGACTCGTCTATGATCGAGCACTTGTATTCGAGCCCTCGAGGCCCCTGGCTTGTATTATGATGCTTGTATGACTTATTTTATTTGTAGAGTTGTGTTGTGATATCTTCCCGTGAGTCCCTGATCTTGATCGTACACATTTGCGTGCATGATTAGTGTACGGTCAAATCGGGGGCATCACACACTGGCTAGGCTCGCACGAGCGCAACCAGAGGCGTCGGCGGCCAAACTAGCGGCGCTAGTAGTGGGCGACCGTAGCGGGAGGCAGTGGATGCACAGGCAGCCGGGGGCAGCAAGGCGCACGCGAGGCCGTCGGTAGGAGCAACGACCAGCCAGGCGAGGCCAGGTGCAGGGCGCGGGCGGTAGGAAGCAGCGGGGCCGGCGGGTGAGCAGCAGGAGAGCAGGCCAGCGCCGGTGCATCCGGCGCGGCGGGGCGAGCTAGGAGGCGGTGTCGAAGCTAGCGGCAGGCGAAGGCGGGGCGGCCAGGCTAGTGTGCGGTGAGGGCGAGCAGAGGCGGGTGGCGCGGCATACATGGAAAGGGTCGCAGAGGCAGGACGAGGAGTGAGCGAGTACGCCCGCGGCGGAGCTACAGAGGTCCAGCCATGGCAGCGAAAGTCGGGTGCGAGTCTACGTTGCCAAATTGAAGAGGGGAAACGAGTGAATCGATGGAGCACTCACCGCAGGAGCTGATGGCGAGCTCGTGAGGTCAGGGAGGCACCAGTGGTGGAGATCTGGTAGGGGCAGAGGCTACCCACGGTGACGACGACGACTGAGACGGACATGAACAACGCATCGATAGTGATGCAGCGGGTTGGCGATTTTGTGTAGGTGTGCATGGAGGATGGAGACGAGGTCGGAGTGGCTCCAGGACAGTAGCTCGAGGCAGGGGGATCTCCGACCATGAAGACGGCTGGCAAGGCTCGGATGAGAGAGTGTGGGGCACGAGGGTAAAGGGTAAAATAGCTGGGGTTCGGTTGACAAGGGTCGAGGGCTCTTCCTTAAGCGACCAGGAGGGCAGGGGATTGCCGACACGTCACCTAGGGGCGCGGCCATGGTGGGATGGCCGCCACGATCCCCCTCGGCTCCTGTAGCAAAGAGCGAGCTGAGTGGGGCATGAGTTGGGCCTCCCAGTAGACCTAGGGCCCAAGTGCACATTAGTTCGGCCTTTTGTTCTTTTTTTTCCTGCCAATTAAGTAGCTATTGTTTGTGTTTATTTGAGTGAGCAAACAATCTTTGTTTTAGATGAAATTTCACACATAAATATTAGTCATTACTCTGCAGAGTCCCACAAAGTTTAAAGTCAATTTGAAATACATACACATTTATTTATTTTGAAAAAGGCTATTTTGGTAGTTGTTGGACCACTTTATATTTTCCTAGGAATTAAACTGTGAGTCAAAAGATGTTGGTTTCTACCTGATTATTATTTAGTGAATATTTGCAACCCAATGAACATTTTTGTTTAAAAGTTTGAAGAGATAATAATTTGACTTGCATTTTAAATTTGAATTTGACTTTGAACTAAGATTCGGATCATGCGAGGATTAGCAAAGTAATGTGATGACCTGGCATCATTAGCAGGAGATTACTGTAGCTTAAGTATCCGGGCATCACAATTCTCCTCCACTACAAGAAATCTCGTCCCGAGATTTAATTGGGTGGAGTAAGAGAGAAAGACTCGGGATGATGGAGCTCAACACAAGATAGGTACCTGGGGGCTATCTCAGTGAACGTGGCATAGAGGCATCTCTCGAGTTGAAATTCAAGAAAGTCATCGAGAGCAAGGTAAGGATGTGCAATAAGAAGCTTCAAGCGGGTAGGCAACCGTTCGTTACCTGAAAGAGAGGGTGAAAGGGGTTCAGAGTAATGGGAATAATTATTGGGCTTGATACCATAATATATCACTAGGAAGGTGGCTCGATTAACATACGACGCCAAGCACGAGGAATAATTTTGGAAAACAGGGATGTACAGGAGAGTCAGGTTTCGATCCTGTGGAACTATGTGCTATGGGCCCACCATGCGGGTCAAAGGTAGAAAGGGCGATGATGTTTTGCACGGACATGATAGCAAGGCAGGTCAGAGGATAGCCTGTCAGTTATGTTGGTAACAATGTTGGTACCAATGGCGGGGGATGAAGAGAACCATTTTCCTGCTCGTTAAGACGAGGCAGACCAATAGGCAAAGTTCTCGTCCATTAGTGGCTACCTGAATGTCATCAACAATAGTAACAAGGTCTTATTGATAGAGTTTGCACACCGAGGTGTTTACATAAGCAGGGAATTATCACTGCTCAGATAGTTAGGTTACAAGAAAGGTTAAACAAAACAATGGAAAGGAAAATGTAGAATCGAATCAGTTACTTGTGTTCTCGAGTGTCCAACAACTCAGAACACGTGGAAAATTTGAATCGACGAGAAATAATAGTTGATGAAGAACTCATAAGTACTTATGTAGTTCCGTGATATTCTCGAGATACCAAAGGGTAATACACGAAGGTAGAATAGGATAGAGGTTGGACAGGTGAAAAGATCTACAGAAGAAAAGTACTCTAACTTGTTTGAGAAATGGGATCAAAGAAGAACAGTATGGTTGGAACCACGGTTGCAACGGACCAAACATAGATACAAGATGAACTTATCACAAGGGGCTTATTATTATTACAAGAAGCTTCCATGATAAGTTCCACATCGGGCCCATGGGCATGAATACAAAGGTTCAAGGTCGACTCCGACTTCAGCAATGCATAACCTTCCATTTACTTCTCGCCTTCGACGAAGTTGTAGAATTGATCTTTTTTAAGAAACCCCAATAGATATAACCCGCATAATCTTCGGGTTCACACAGATTAGGGAAGGCGTAGGTTCAACCCACTAGGGCATCTTAGGAACATATACCACAACATTTAGGAATAAATAACTCAAGCTCGAAAGCAGAGCATGGTTGACAAAAGCTGGGGATTTACCAAAGGCATTATGTATCCGAGGAAAAGCTCACAAGGTTACTGAATATGAAGGACACTATCGGATAGAACCCAACAAAGGATCTGGTGGTCCATGAGGGATCTGATGTGAGCAGCGATACTCAATCAGAAGAAGAAAGGATGCAAGGAGATCAGGTTATAGAAACAACTGGCCAATTCAAAGCTCAAATGTAACGGAATTATGATTCCCAAATCGGGGGATCAGAAGCAGAGGCTCTGATCAAAGACAAGTAGGTTGAAAAGACATAGATCAACGATCAATCAAGGTTTGATATGTCAAACACCAGCTCATGTCCGGAGTGACGTCTGAGCCAAGGGAAGAATTTCAATTCCGACTGATGATTGCGAGTATTCACAAACATATCGAATCAAATGCTCAAAAATACGATGTCAAAGGATGCTAATGAACTTTGCTAGACACATGGAAGTAACCATAATGTAAGCAGGTAAGGATGAACAAGCGTAATATGATGCTGAGGATTTTCAGAAGATCGAATAGCTTTCCAAAGAATTTTGTGAAACACATGAACAACTTTGGATGAATGGATACTCGGCAAGCGCGAGTAATTATAGGTAGGGGTATTCATGCGGCAAGGAACTACAGGGCAGTAAGCATAAAGGATTCTAGGAACATCGAAGAGTATTTTAGGACATCTTGAAATAACAAGAGCAACTAGGGATGAAGGTATGATTGACAATGTAGGTAGTTACCCATAAGGATTTATCGGATGTAGGGATCGCAACGGCGAAGGGCACAAGGGTCTCGGGAAAACATCAGAGAGTATCCTCAGAAACTTTTGGTGCACCAAGCAATCATATGGAGTGAGGGGCTCTCTAGGAGAACATATTTACGAGAGCCTAGGGTTAGAGTTAGCAAAATCATTTAACTCAAATAGAAAAGAGATACAATTCCTAGAGTATAGATGAGGAATAAAAAATCCTGATACCAACCAATAGCGACGTGGGCCCGTAAGCCGCACAGCCATATTAGCAAAAGTTTTTCAAAGACTAGACTCAACTTCGGCCAAGGAGTTGGAAAGGGGGGTTCCTATAGGCAGTCGGCTCTGATACCAACTTATGAGGCCCCCGATTCGACCGTACACTAATCATACACGCAAATGTGTACGATCAAGATCAGGGACTCACGAGAAGATATCACAACACAACTCTAGACATAAATTAAAATAATACAAGCTTTATATTGCAAGCTAGGGGCCTCAAGGGCTTGAATACAAGCTCGATAGACAAGAGTCAGCGGAAGCAACAATATCTGAGTACATACATAAGTTAAACAAGGATGCCTTAAGAAGGCTAGCACAAAAGCAACGTGATCGAAGAGGCAAGGCCTCCTACCTGGGACCTCCTAACTACTCCTGGTCGTCGGCGGTCTCCATGTAGTAGTATCCGTCGGTGGTGGCATCTGGCTCCAGGGATTCACCATCTGGTTGCATCAATCAGAAAGAACAAAGAAGGGGGAAAAGGGGTAGCAAAGCAACGATGAGTAATCATCTAAAGTACTCGCAAGGATCAGATCTATACTAAAAATGCACTGGTATCAAATGGAAGGGTTGTATCTGTGGATTGAACTGTAGAATGCCAGAATAGAAGGGAAGGCCTAGCCTATCAAAGACTAGAAACTTCAAGCATCTTGTAGCATTCAAAAGAGTATAGAATAGCAATTTATAATTAACAAACATGTTGTAACATTAATGCCCAGAGATCCTTCCTCGACTCCGTCTGAGAAAGCAATCCCAGAGCCAACATATCCATCACATGTCTCCAGTAACCCGTTCTAGTTGTAATAGACCAGGATACAAGTCTGGACGTTCATTACTGTGGACACGGTATTCGAATAGATGACTTCCCTGCAGGGATGCACCACGTTACCCAACACGCTTGATTTCTCTGGCCGGATACACTTTTCTGAGTCAATGCCCGGCTTCAGAAGATCAACACGTCGTAGCCCTACCTAGGCTCAGTAGAGAGGTCCCCGCCGGTTTACATCCTAAGCACTCCGGGGTCTTGGGCTCATCGCCCGTTGAACTCCGGGTCGTTGTGCGACGAGCCGAGATGAGCACCACCTCATCATGGATGGTACTAGCCCGACAGGCCCACAATGTTGAACTGGGCGTCTGACAAAGCTTCGTCTTATACCACGACGCTGAGGCCCATAACTATTCCCGCGTGGTGGTTAGTGCGTAAAGGGCAGAGGCCAACTCGGAGCAAATACCCATATCATTAGTGTGTAGGGATCTCGCGAAGACGAGCAGAGACTCACGATCGATTTGACCCTGTCGCCCTGTCTCGTGGACTTATGGCAAGGGCCCAAAATGCCCGGCCGTGCCACGTAATTATCTCGTGGGTGCTCTCCAAGCCCGCCTGACTTTCACATCAACTCGTGGGTACCCCTTAGTGTCAACCCGACTTCAACAATGGTCTCAAGTAAAGTCAAGGTAACCGTGCGTCCAAACATCAAGGGGAAACCCCGAGGATTCACCCTCGGTGGATTCCACTCGATGTAATCATCAAGGTGAACTTAGGAGGAATCACCCTCGAGGTTCACACTTGAGGTGTTGCACGACAGATTTGTATCTGGAATGGTGAAGGAGGAATCACCCTCGATGACCATGACCGAATAACTACATTACAGAGTTATCATCAGGAGTGTGTTATGAGGTATCACCCTGGGCACTCGATAGTAACTATGTAGAGTCGTACAACTAAGGGGGTGTGCGGTGATGTGTCGGTCTCTGGTCGTTGATCACGTTGATCGAGTCGTCGATGATGAAGCAGGGGCAACAAGGACAAGGTGGGGGTCACTGATGGATCACTAACCAACCTATACTAAGCAGTTTAGGATAAGCAGGTAAGGTACAACAACAAGTTCAAAAGCACGCTATGCATCAGAATAGGAGCAATCAATTACAATAATAAAATCTAATGCAAGCATGAGAGAATTTAATGGGCGATATCGGGATGATCAAAGGGGGGGCTTGCCTGGAAGCTCCGTTGAAAGGGCAGAAGGGTCGTCGGTGACGTAGCCGATCAAAGTGGCATCAACAGCGGTCTCGGAGTCTACCGTAGAGAAGAGGGGGAGGAAACAATATATACATAGGAAACAAGTGCAATACTATGCATGACAAGACAATAAGCAGTGATAGGGGTGCCATAACACAGTGCTAGGTGATACCGGCGAAGGGGGAAAACATCCGGAAATGTTTTTCTGGAGTAAGGCATTTTTGGACAAACGAACCGGAGGGAGACGGTTCCATGTTCGCTATGCTAGGAACGCGTGGCGGACAAACGGACCGTGTATCCGGAATCGTCTCGAAGTTCTGAGCAACTTTCATATACAAAGTATTTTCCTCCGAGTTACAGGTTACGTTATAATAATTTTAGAAGTTTTATTGATTTTCTGTAATTATTTCACTTATTTAAATCAACAGAAAAAGGGGAAATGACATCTGCATGGTGTCATCAGTGCATCTGCGGTCAACTGACCAACTGACCAGTCAACAGGGTCATGGGGGCCTACATGTCAATGAATAGTGGTACTAATATGTAATTAACACTTTAGACTAATCAAACTTGGGCCCCACTTGTCATTTGGCCTAGGGGTAAATTAGGGGCGTTAGTGGGGGATTAACCGACCACTGGCTAGGCTCGCACGAGCGCAACCAGAGGCACCGATGGCCAAACCAGCGGCGGTAGCAGCGGGCGGCCGTAGCAGGAGGCAGTGGCGGCATGGGCAGCCGGGCGCGGCAAGGCGCACGCGAGGCCGCCGGCAGGAGCAATGGCAAGCCAGGCAAGGCCAGCCGCAGGGCACGGGCGGCAGGAAGCAGCGGGGGATGGCGGGTGAGCAACAGGAGAGCAGGCCGGCGCCGGTGCATCCGGCACTGCGGGGCGAGCTAGGAGGCGGTGCCGGGGTTAGCGGTAGGCGGAGGCGGGGTGTCCGGGCGAGCGTGCAGCGCGGGCGAGCAGAGGCGAGTGGCGCGGCGTACAGGGAAAGGGTCACAGAGGCAGGGCGAGGAGTTAGCAAGTACGCCCGCGGTGGAGCTATAGAGGTTCGGCCTTGGCGGCGATAGCCGGGCGCGAGTCTACGACGCCAAATTGAAGAGGGGAAACCGGGGAATCGATGGAGGGCTCACCACAGGAGTCGATGGCCAGCTCGTGAGGTTGGGGAGGCGCCGGTGGTGGAGATCCGGTTGGGACAACGGCTACCCACGGCGATGACAACAACGACCGAGATGGAGATGAACAACGCAGTGTTGGTGATGCAGCGGGTTGGCGATGTGTTGGTGCGCATGGATGATGGAGACGAGGTCGGAGCGGCTCCAGGACAGTAGCTCAAGGCAGGGGGATCTCCGAACACGAAGATGACGATGGCAAGGCTCGGATGAGAGAGTGTGGGGCGCGAGGGGAATGGGGAAAATACCTAGGGTTCGGTCGAGAGGGGTCGGGGGCTCCGCCTTAAGCGACCAGGGGGCCGGGGATGGCCCCCTGGCCATGTCGGGGGCTCCGCCTTAAGACACGTCACCTAGGGGCGCGGCCATGGCCGGATGGCTGCCACGATCCCCCCTCGGCTCCTGTAGCGAAGAGGGAGATGAGTGGGGCGTGGGTTGGGCCTCCTAGTAGACCTAGGGCCCAAGTGCACATTAGTTAGCCCTTTTGTTCTTTTTTTATTTCCTGGCAATTAAGTAGCTATTATTTGTGTTTATTTGAGTGAGCAAACAATCTCTGATTTAGATGAAACTTCACACATAAATATTAGTCATTACTCTAGAGAGTCTCACAAAGTTTAAAGTCAATTTGAAATACATACACATTTATTTATTTTGAAAAGGCTATTTTGGTAGCTGTTGGACCACTTTATATTTTCCTACGAATTAAATGGTGAGTCAAAAGATGTTGGTTTCTACCTGATAATTATTTAGTGAATATTTCCAACCCAATGAACATTTTTTTTTTGAAATTTTGAAGATATAATAATTTGACTTGCATTTTAAATTTGAATTTGACTTTGAACTAAGATTTGGATCAAGCGAGGATTAGCAACAGTAATGTGATGACATGGCATCATTAGCAGGGGATTATTGTGGCTTAATTATCTGGGCGTCACAACCATAGGAGTACCTTGTGTGTACCAAACATCGCAACGTAACTATGTGACTATAGAGGTGCTCTACAGGTATCTTCGAGGGTGTCTGTTGGCATAGATCAAGACTTGGATTTGTCACTCCCTATGATGGAGAGGTATCTCAGGGCCCATTCGGTAATACAACATCACAAGAAGCCTGCAACCAATGTGACTAATGAGTTAGCCATGGGATATTGTATTACGGAATGACTAAAGAGACTTGCCGATAATGAGATTGAACTAGGTATGGAGATACCGACGATCGAATCTCGGGCAAGTATGTGACGCCCCCGATTCAATCGTACACTAATCATGCACGCAAATATGTACGATCAAGATCAGGGACTCACGGGAAGATATCACAACACAACTCTAAAACATAAATAAGTCATACAAGCATCATAATACAAGCCAGGGGCCTCGAGGGCTAGAATACAAGTGCTCGATCATAGACAAGTCAGCGGAAGCAACAATATCTGAGTACAGACATAAGTAAACAAGTTTGCCATAAGATGGCTACCACAAATTGGGATACAGATCGAAAGAGGCGCATGCCTCCTGCCTGGGATCCTCCTAACTACTCCTGGTCGTCGTCAGCGGGCTGCACGTAGTTGTAGGCACCTCCGGTGTAGTAGGAGTCGTTGTCAACGGTGGCGTCTGGCTCCTGGACTCCAGCATATGGTTGCGACAACCAGAAAGAAAAGAAAGGGGGGGAAAGGGGAGAAAGCAATCGTGAGTACTCATCCAAAGTACTCGCAAGCAAGGAACTACACTACATATGCATGGGTATATGTCTAAGGAGGCCATATCAGTGGACTGAACTGCAGAATGCCAGAATAAGAGGGGCATAGCTAGTCCTATCGAAGACTACGCTTCTGGCAGCCTCCGTCTTGCAGCATGTAGAAGAGAGTAGACTGAAGTCCTCCAAGTAGCATCTCCAAGTAGCATCGCATAGCATAATCCTATCCGGCGATCCTCTCCTCGTCGCCCTGTGAGAGAGCGATCACCGGGTTGTATCTGGCACTTGGAAGGGTGTGTTTTATTAAGTATCCGGTTCTAGTTGTCATAAGGTCAAGGTACAACTCCAAGTCGTCCTGTTACCGAAGATCACGGCTATTCGAATAGATTAACTTCCCTGCAGGGGTGCACCACATAACCCAACACGCTTGATCCCATTTGGCCGGACACACTTTCCTGGGTCATGCCCGGCCTCGGAAGATCAACATGTCGCAGCCCCACCTAGGCATAACAGAGAGGTCAGCACGCCAGTCTAAACCTAAGCGCACAGGGGTCTGGGCCCATCGCCCTGAGCACACCTGCACGTTGCATGGGCGGCCGGAAGCAGACCTAGCCTAGTGGCGTTCCAGTCCAATCCGGCGCGCGCCGCTCAGTCGCTGATGTCACGAAGTGCTTCGGCTGATACCACGACGTCGGGATACCCATAACAACTCCCGCGTAGATGGTTAGTGCGTATAGACCAAATGGCCAGACTCAGATCAAATACCCAGATCTCGTTAAACGTGTTAAGTATCCGCGAACGCCGACCAGGGCCAGGCCCACCTCTCAACCAGGTAGTCTCAACCTGCCCTGTCGCTCCGCCTCAAAGATCCACTCGTGGGTGCTCCACAAGCCGACCCGACTTTAGTCACCACATGTATCATGTATAAGTATATAGTATATACCCGTGATCACCTCCCGAGTGATCACGGCCCGATAGTATAGCACAGCAGACGGACAAGAATGTAGGGCCACAGATGGAATACTAGCATCCTATACTAAGCAAGTAGGATTGCAGGTAAAGGTATCAACAGTGGTAGCAAGGACAGGCTATGCATCAGGATAGGAATAACGAAAGCAGTAACATGCTATACTACTCTAATGCAAGCAGTATAGAGGAGAGTAGGCGATATCTGGTGATCAAGGGGGGGGGGGCTTGCCTGGTTGCTCTGGCAAGAGAGAGGGGTCGTCAACTCCGTAGTCGTACTGGGCAGCAGCAGCGTCGGTCTCGGTGTCTAGCGGAAGAAGAGGGGGAAGAAACAATGAATACAATGCAAACATATGCATAACGGTGCATGACAAAGCAATGTGTGATGCTAGGCGTGCCCTAACGCGGTACTACACGTTGCAGATGAAAGGGGGAAACATCCGAGGATGAATTCCCAGCGTTAGGCGGATTCCGGACAAAGGAAAAGAGGGGGAAAGTTCCAAGTTCATCATGCTAGGGGCATGTGACAGATGAATGGACCGCGTATTCGGATTCGTTGTATTTTTCTGAGCAACTTTCATATAGAAAACATTTTCATCGGAGTTACGGTTTAATTACTATGAATTTCTAAAGGTTTAAACATTTTCTGGAATTAAATATATTAACAGAAATGGAATATGACGTCAGCATGGCGTATGAGTGACGTCAGCAGCCAACAGCTCGGTTAACTGGTCAAATTGACATGGGGATCCACCTGTCATAGTCAGTGGGTTAAACATGGTTCAAACTAATCTAAGTTTAGTTATTAAACTACTGGGCCCACCTGTCAGTGTCTAATTTAGGTTAACTAAACTAATTTAATTAATTCCTGTTAATTAGGGGGTGGGCCCCACTGGTCAGTGGCTGGGGGTTGCGAAGTCAGCAGGGTTGACTGGTCAACCCAGTCAACTAGTGTCCCTGGGCCCCACTAGCAGTGAGACAAAGGCGGGGCCCACTGCGCCACGTCGGCGTAGGCGCCGGAGACAACTCCGGCGACCAAAAACGCGGCGGAGTGGCTCGGCACTTCGCTGGAAACGGGCTATGGGGCACCGTTTGGTCCGCGTGATAGCGCGTTCGAAAGCGGAGGCGAAGCCGTGTCGTTTTGGGGCTACGGCACGGCCGGAGCGGGGGTCCAACGACGGCGGCGACCTCAACGGCGGAGGTCGAAGCTCGGTCACGGGTGGAATCGGGCTAGGAGCACGGGCGGGGGCGTTGGCGGTTGCCACTGGCTCCTGCGAGCGTTCTGAGCACGATAGCGGTCTCGGACCAGGGCTGCGGCCACGGGGGTCACGGGGGCGAGCTTGACCGCGGTGGTCGTCGGAGTACAGGCGCGGTCAGATCCGATGAAAGGGGAGTCGGGAGGATGTGCGGAGGGCACGGACGGCTTTGGCGTGACGGCCTGAGCACGTTCCCATGCTCGGCCGAGCACGAAACCGACGGTAGCGATGACAGCTAGTGCGGCGGCGACGAGGAGCTTCGGTCACGGCGGAACCAGCACGGGGAGCGAGCTATGGGGAAAGAAAGAGATGCGAATGCTCACCGAGCGGCACACACGGAGGCCGGTGAATGGTTTAGTAGCAGCAGAGGGGGGGGCGGAGTTGGTGAAGAAAGACGGCGAACCTCGTCGGAGCAGAGGAGGAAGACGGCGGCGTCGTGGGCGTTGTGGGGCTCGATCCAGTCGTGTAGTCGAAGCAGAGGAGCGAGGCGGAGCTGTTGGACTCGTCGAAGAGGTGAACGGGCAACGGTGGCCGCGTCTACCGCGAGCGGTGGCGAGGAAGGCGCTCGGCCATGGCGGAGAGCAAGGAGCGGCGAGGTGGATCTGAGGGGAGAGGGAGAGGCGCAGAAGCCAAGGCGAGTGTGGGGGCGAGTGGGGAGGGGAGACCGAGGGGGCGCGGCATCGGCGTCCTTATCCACTCGTCGTCACCGGCAAGAGGGTGCGGCGGGGACGCGCCCCTGTTCCGACCCGGGTCGGGGGAACAGGGAAAGGAGGCGGGAGGGGGAGGCGGGCCGGTTCGGCCGGATGGGCCAGGTGGCAGGGGCTGTGGCGTGCGGTTTGGTTTGGTGGCCAGCTGGGCTAGTCGGCCCAGTGGGGGGGGGGAAGGAGGGTTTTCTCCTTTCTTTTATTTTCTCTTTTAATTCTTTTCTGTTTAAATTCATTTAAAAGTATTTAGGCATTTTATAAAAATGTGGTTACTTCACCATAATTACCGATGCAATATTTGGCAACCCTCGAACATTTTTGTGTTGACTTTTGAAAACTTTGGGTGTTTGTGCTAATTCATTTTTTGAATTTGCTATGTTTTTGAACTACCACTTAATTAGCAACAGTAACATAGATGACATGGCATCATCAAGAGAGTTTTACTGTAGCCTAATTATCCGGGCGTTACAAATCTCCTCCACTACAAGAAATCTCGTCCCGAGATTTAGGAGGTAGAAGGAAACAGTGCGGGGTATTCATCACGCAGGCGATCCTCGCATTCCCAGGTGGCTTCATCTTCGGAGTGGTGTGACCACTGGACTTTGAGGAACTTGATCGCCTTCTGGCGTGTGCGGCGTTCAGCTTGGTCGAGAATGCGGACCGGATGCTGTTTATAGGAGATGTCCTGTTGCAATTCGAGCACTTCATGATCCACTGCTCGGATTGGGTCCTTGAAGCAGCGATGGAGCTGTGACACGTGGAACACATCGTGAACGTGAGAAAGGTTCGACGGAAGCTCCAGTTGATATGCCACTTTTCCACGCCTTTCCAGAATAGTGAATGGGCCAATATAGCGAGGAGCTAGCTTGCTCTTGATCCCGAAGCGGTGAGCACCCTTCATTGGTGTAACGCGAAGATAGGCCTTTTCGCCAGGTTGATAGACCATGTCTTTATGATGACGGTCATAATTACTCTTTTGACGTGACTGAGCAGTCTTGAGATTCTCGCGAATAATGCGGACTTGTTCTTCGGCATGTTGGATAATATCTGGACCAAAAAGTGGACGTTCCCCAGTTTCTGACCAGTACAGAGGGGTTCGGCACTTTCGTCCATATAACACTTCAAAGGGGGCCATCTTCAGACTAGCTTGATAGCTATTGTTATAAGAGAACTCAGCATACGGGAGAGATTCCTCCCATTTCTTGCCGAAGGAAATAACACAAGCTCGAAGCATGTCTTCGAGAACTTGGTTGACACGTTCAACTTGCCCTTGTGACTACGGATGAAACACAGTACTGAAAGATAAGTGAGTCCCCATAGCTTCTTGGAAACTTGCCCAAAATCTTGAAGTGAATAAGCTGCCACAGTCTGAACTAATAACCAGTGGAATACCGTGAAGTGAAACAATTCTGGACATATAGAGAGTTGCAAGCTGACTAGCAGTGATCGTTTCTTTGACCGCCAGAAAATGTGCAACTTTAGAAAGCCGGTCAATGACGACAAGAATAGCATCATTACCTTTCTGTGATTTGGGAAATCCAGTGACGAAGTCCATCTCGACATGGTCCCATTTCCATTCAGGAATAGAGATAGGTTGCAGAGTTCCAGCAGGCCTTTGATGTTCTGCTTTGATACGACGGCAAATGTCACATTCAGCAACATAACGAGCAATGTCTTGCTTCATGTTAGACCACCAGAATCTCTGGCGGATGTCTTGGTACATCTTTGTACTACCAGGATGGATACATAGAGGTGTATCATGAGCTTCTTTCATAACCTCCTGAGTCATATTCAGGTTTTCCTTCTTACACGGCACCACTAGGCGGCCTTTGAAGTACAAGGCGCCATCATCAGCAATAGTGAAGAATGATGGCTTTCCTTCTTTGAGGTCGCGCTTAATCTTGTGGACTTCAGAGTCATATCCCTGTAATGTCTTGATGGAGCTCACGAGATCGGGTTCGACAGCCAGGGTATAGAGGGAACCCTGGGAAACAACACGGAGATTCATCTTGCGAGACTCCTCAGGAGGGGGAGCGAGTGCACCCGGAGGAACAATATGGAGGTTCAGCTTTCTGAATTCTTCAACAAGTGAGGGCTGAACTTTGTGAATCTGGAGGTGGTTGCAGTAAGACTTGCGGCTCAAGGCATCAGCCATTACATTAGCCTTGCCTGGTGTATAGGAAATACCCAAGTCAAAGTCTGCCACAATCTCCATCCATCTCTGCTAGACGGAGGTTCAGTTCTGGCTGAGTAAACAGATACTTCAGACTTTGGTGGTCGGTGAAGATCTCGCAATGATTACCGAGAAGGTAATGTCGCCACTGTTTCAGTGAATGGATAACAGCAGCAAGCTCGAGGTCGTGAACTGGGTAGTTCTCTTCGTGAGGGCGCAATTGTCGAGAGGCATAGGCAATCACTTTGCGCTCCTGCATTAGGACACAGCCTAATCCTTGACGGGAAGCGTCGCAGTAAATGACGAAGTCCTTCTTAGTATAAGGTGGAGCTAGTATTGGGGCAGAAGTCAACTTGTCTTTGAGTGCCTGGAAGCTTTCCTGACATTTGTCTGTCCATTGGAACTTGACGCCCTTATGCAATAGGTTAGTCAGGGGCCTGGCGATCTTGGAGAAGTTCTCGATGAATCGACGACAATAGCTAGCGAGACCGAGAAAACTTCTGACTTGCTTGACATTCTTCGGAGGAGTCCAATCAAGAATAGCCTGAACTCGTTCAGGGTTGACGGCAATACCATCCTTAGAGATGACATGCCCGAGATAGGTTACTTCGGGAAGCCAGAATTCACACTTGGAGAACTTGGAATATAGCTGATGCTCTCGTAGCTTTTCCAGCACAAGATGAAGATGTTCAGCATGCTCTTCTTCATTCTTGGAAAATACCAGGATATCATCCAGATAAACCATGACGAACTTGTCGAGGTAATCCATGAATATATAGTTCATCAGGCGAGAGAAGGTGGCTGGAGCATTGGTTAAGCCGAAAGACATGACGGTGTACTCATATGAACCATAACGAGTCACAAAGGCGGTCTTTGGGATATCCTCTTCACGAACACGGATTTGGTGGTAACCCAACCTCAAATCGAGTTTAGAGAACACTGACGAACCAGCCAGCTGATCATACAGATCATTGATCCGAGGAAGAGGATACTTATTTTGAATGGTAGCTTGGTTTATAGGACGGTAGTCTTGGACCAATCGGTTTGTCCCATCCTTCTTCTTGACAAAGAGAGAAGGTGCTCCCCAAGGAGAGCAACTTGGGCGAATGAAACCACTGCGAAGAGACTTGTCGATTTCCTCCTTAAGCTCAAGGAGCTCATGCGGCGGCATCTTGTAGGGTCGCTTGGCTATAGGAGTGGTGCCTGGTTTCAAATCGATAACGAATTCGACAGCTCTAGCAGGGGGAATCCCTGGGAGTTCTTCAGGAAAGACGTCGAGGAATTCACGCACGACAGGAATGTTTTCAATACCCTCGAGTGGTGCAGCATTCAATGCATTCAAGGCATAAAGCCGTGCCTCGGCATTTTGCACCAGATGAGCTTGGTAAGTAACTATTTCATCTGAAGGGTGTAGCAGATGGACGGTCTTAGTGGCGCAAACTATAGAAGCAGTATGCGCCATTAACTAATCCATTCCCAGAATGAGATCAATGCTACAGGACTTCAGTACTATGGGAGAGACAAGAAATTCCAGTCCTTCGATTTCAACGGGGACGTCGTTGCAAATCATGGAGGTCCGACATTGGCCCGCAGGGGTGTGCACTAATAGCGAAGCATTCATGTCCTCACATTTAATGTCGTGCAAGCATGCAAAATCTTCAGACATGAATGAATGTGATGCACCTGTATCAAATAAAACGGATGCTGGTACTGAATTTACGAGGAGTGTACCCATCACAGTAGCAGGCTGGTCTTGAGCTTCGTTCAGATCAACGTGATTGGCATGAACTCGACCATAAGGCTTGGCATTGTTGTTGCGGGGTTGGTTGCTTCCACGGCCAGTTGCGGGAAGGGCCAGTTGATTCTGGTTCTGATTGCATTCCCTAGCACAGTGCCCTGGTTGACCACACCTGAAGCACAATCCATTGTTGGGAGTAGGAACAGGAGCTTGGGGTGGTGGAGCTGGAAGCCTTGGCTGCCTAGTTGGAGGAGTAGGCAGACGAGGTGCAGCATAGGTCTGCCTTGGGGCAGGTGCATTCGGCTGGTACATGCTGTTGGGAATCCATATCTTGCGTTTCTGCGAGGACGGGCCCGAAGATGAGCCCGTGTCACGGTTGCGCCTGTTAGAGCTCTGGTATTCCTGCAGACCAGTTTCGACATTGATAGCTTTGTTCACCAAGGTGGCGAAATCAGCAAAGTCGTGCACTAGAAGTGCGAGCTTGATGTCAGCTTGAAGGCCGTCACGGAACTTCTCTTGTCTACGTGCATCAGTTGCAATGTCCTCTTCAGCATAGCGAGACAAGTCCAGGAACTCCCACTGATAAGCTTCAACAGTCTTGTTGCCTTGGGCGAGGTTGCGGAACTCACGCTTCTTCCTGTCCATGATCCCCTGAGGAATGAAGCGGGCACGGAAGGCAGCTTGAAAGTCTGGCCAGGTGAAGATTGTCTCAATTGGCAGAGTACGTCTGTGGCTGTCCCACCATTGAGCTGCGGGTCCCTTCAGAAAGAAGGAGGCAAAGGTGACATAGCGGGCAGGGGCTACTTCAGCAGACTCCATCTCATAGGTGATGTCACGGAGCCAGTCATCAGCATCCAGCGGCTGAGTTGAGCTGCGGTACACGGTTGGGTTGAGGCGCATGAAATCCTGCAGAGTCACTTGGGCTGGCTGCTCGTTCATATTGGGACGAGGGAACTGAGCCATCACGTTCTCCATGAACTGGCGATTCATCTCGAGCTGTTGGACCATACCAGCCATGTACTCAGGCGGTGGTGGGGCGTTGCCGCCACGACCACGACCAGCTGGTCTAACCATCCTGCTAATATATAACAGGGGTAGTTCAGTATTGAGAAATTTGCATAGACAAGAATCATTCAGGATGACACATGCATAATGAAAGGAGCACGACAAATACCACATAGTAGTCGGCATAACTTACAAAAGGGGTCGGACACAAAGTTCAGTACAAAGAGTTCAGTACATAGACTAAGTCATCATAGGCGGCACGCAGGCTCGCGAATGCATCTAATACTAATGAGCAAGACTACATCAGTCCCAGGAGGTACTGTGAAGGTAGCTGTAGCCTGACAGCTGGTAGTGAGGCAACGGATAGTCCTCCATGTCAGTGGCCTGGGGGCCGCGGATACTCTGGTGTAGAACCCGACGCTCAGGTGGCAGGAGAGGACCAAGTGCGGGAGAGTAGCCTCCCACCTCTGGCCAACTGACACCATGGGGCATCACTGTCCTGGCTGGCTAGATCGCAGAACGCGGCAGCTGTCCAGACCGGACAAAGGGGTGCAACAGCGTCAGAGCCCTGTAAAGGTGCTGACAAGTGGTGTACAAATTGTGGCGAAGAGCTCTGTTAGCTCGGTCCAGCCCATCAACATGCAGAACCAGGCGCTGCTGGTGGAAAGGCTCTCGGGTGACGGTGGAGTAGGCGGCAGTGTAGTATCCCTCCGCACCAACGTCAGATGCGATAGGAATGTGCCTGAAAGGGGAAGTGTCCAATGCCTGATACTCTCCACGAAGACGTGTCAGAGCAGCATGAGCAGCATCGTGGACTGCCATCTTGATGGTCACTCCAACACCATGAGTGGTGTGCAGCACGGTAGTGGACTCATACTCCCGAGAGTAGAGGTGGACGATGGCACGGTACTGCTCCTGGTTAAAGTCCTGGTACTCCTCGTAGACGGTGTACTCAGGGTGCCAGCGATAACCAGATAGGTCATCATCTCAGCTAGCACAGCAGGTGATCCTGAGGCACCAATGGCCGCAGTGTGGCGCACGACCTGCCTCGTGGGTTCCATCTGAAAACAAAGATGTTTCAATGGAGTCAAATGACAATATGGGCACTATTCAAAATGCTATCCTACAGAACAACTATGGCTTATCCAAATTTGGGGTGAACGTGGTAACGGGATCCTAATGTCAGAGTTAGTAAATTCGTTTAGCCCGAGTAGGAGAGAGTTCAGAGCCCCAGAGTAAAGGTCGAGAAGTAAAAGATCCTAATACCACCCAATGGCGACGTGGGCCCGTAAGGCACACAACCAAGTTAGTAAAAGTTTTGTAGTGACTAGACTCGACTTCGGCCAATGAGTGTGGAAGGGGGGTTCCTACAGGCAGTCGGCTCTGATACCAACTTGTGACGCCCCCGATTCAATCGTACACTAATCATGCATGCAAATGTGTACGATCAAGATCAGGGACTCACGGGAAGATATCACAACACAACTCTAAAACATAAATAAGTCATACAAGCATCATAATACAAGCCAAGGGCCTCGAGGGCTCGAATACAAGTGCTCGATCATAGACGAGTCAGCGGAAGCAACAATATCTGAGTACAAACATAAGTAAACAAGTTTGCCATAAGATGGCTAGCACAAACTGGGATACAGATCGAAAGAGGTGCAGGCCTCCTGCCTGGGATCCTCCTAACTACTCCTGGTCGTCGTCAGCGGGCTGCACGTAGTAGTAGGCACCTCCGGTGTAGTAGGAGTCATCGTCAATGATGGCGTCTGGCTCCTGGACTCCAGCATCTGGTTGCGACAACCAGAAAGAAAAGAAAGGGGGGAAAAGGGGGAGAAAGCAACCGTGAGTACTCATCCAAAGTACTCGCAAGCAAGGAACTACACTACATATGCATGGGTATATGTGTAAGGAGGCCATATCAGTGGACTGAACTGCAGAATGCCAGAATAAGAGGGGGATAGCTAGTCCTATCGAAGACTACGCTTCTGGCAGCCTCCGTCTTGCAGCATGTAGAAGAGAGTAGATTGAAGTCCTCCAAGTAGCATCTCCAAGTAGCATCGCATAACATAATCCTACCCGGTGATCCTCCCATCGTCGCCCTGTGGAAAAGCGATCACCGGGTTGTATCTGGAACTTGGAAGGGTGTGTTTTATTAAGTATCCGGTTCTAGTTGTCATAAGGTCAAGGTACAACTCCAAGTCGTCCTGTTACCGAAGATCACGGCTATTCGAATAGAGTAACTTCCCTGCAGGGGTGCACCACATAACCCAACACGCTTGATCCCATTTGATCGGACACACTTTCCTGGGTCATGCCCGGCCTCGGAAGATCAACACGTCGCAGCCCCACCTAGGCACAACAGAGAGGTCAGCACGCCGGTCTAAACCTAAGCGCACAGGGGTCTGGGCCCATCGCCCTGAGCACACCTGCACGTTGCGTGGGCGGCCGGAAGCAGACCTAGCCTAGTGGCGTTCCAGTCCAATCCGACGCGCGCCGCTCAGTCGCTGATGTCACGAAGTGCTTTGGCTGATACCACGACGTCGGGATACCCATAACTACTCCCGCGTAGATGGTTAGTGCGTATAGACCAAATGGCCAGACTCAGATCAAATACCCAGATCTCGTTAAACGTGTTAAGTATCCGCGAACGCCGACCAGGGCCAGGCCCACCTCTCACCCAGGTAGTCTCAACCTGCCCTGTCGCTCCGCCTCAAAGATCCACTCGCGGGTGCTCCACAAGCCGACCCGACTTTAGTCACCACATGTATCATGTATAAGTATATAGTATATACCCGTGATCACCTCCCGAGTGATCACGGCCCGATAGTATAGCACAGCAGACGGACAAGAATGTAGGGCCACAGATGGAATACTAGCATCCTATACTAAGCAAGTAGGATTGCAGGTAAAGGTATCAACAGTAGTAGCAAGGACAGGCTATGCAGCAGTATAGGATTAACTGAAAGCAGTAACATGCTACACTACTCTAATGCAAGCAGTATAGAGAAGAGTAGGCAATATCTGGTGATCAAGGGGGGGCTTTCCTGGTTGCTCTGGCAAGAGAGAGGGGTCGTCAACTCCGTAGTCGTACTGGGCAGCGGCAGCGTCGGTCTCGGTGTCTAGCGGAAGAAGAGGGGGGAGAAACAATGAATACAATGCAAACAGATGCATAACGGTGCAAGACAAAGCAATGTGTGATGCTAGGCGTGCCCTAACGCGGTACTACATGTTGCAGATGAAAGGGGGAAACATCCGAGGATGAATTCCCGGCGTTAGGCGGATTCCGGACAAAGGAAAAAAGGGGGAAAGTTCCAAGTTCATCATGCTAGGGGCATGTGACAGATGAACGGACCGCGTATTCGGATTCGTTGTATTTTTCTGAGCAACTTTCATATAGAAAACATTTTCATCGGAGTTACGGTTTAATTACTATGAATTTCTAAAGGTTTAAACATTTTCTAGAATTAAATATATTAACAGAAATGGAATATGACATCAGCATGGCGTATGAGTGACGTCAGCAGCCAACAGCTCGGTTGACTGGTCAAATTGACATGGGGGACCCACCTGTCATAGTCAGTGGGTTAAACAGGGTTCAAACTAATCTAAATTCAGTTATTAAACTACTGGGCCCACCTGTCAGTGTCTAATTTAGGTTAACTAAACTAATTTAATTAATTCCTGTTAATTAGGGGGTGGCCCCCACTGGTCAGTGGCTGGGGGTTGCGAAGTCAGCAGGGTTGACTGGTCAACCCAGTCAACTAGTGTCCCTACACCCCACTAGCAGTGAGACAAAGGCGGGGCCCACTGCGCCACGTCGGTGTCGGCGCCGGAGACAACTCCGGCGACCAAAAACATGGCGGAGTGGCTCGGGACTTCGCCGGAAACGGGCTACGGGGCACCATTTGGTTCGCGTGATAGCGCGTTCGAAAGCGGAGGTGAAGCCGTGTCGTTTTGGGGCTACGCACGGCCGGAGCGGGGGTGCAACGACGGCGGCGACCTCAACGGCGGAGGTCGAAGCTCGGTCAAGGGTGGAATCGGGCTAGGAGCACGGGCGGGGGGTGCTGGCGGTTGCCACTGACTCCTACGGGCGTTCTGAGCACGACAGCGGTCTCGGACCAGGGTTGCGGCCATGGGGGTCACGGGGGGGAGCTTGACCGCGGCGGTCGTCGGAGTACGGGCGCGGTCAGATCCGATGAAAGGGGAGTCGGGAGGATGTGCGGAGGGCACGGACGGCTTCGGTGTGATGGCCTGAGCACGTTCCCATGCTCGGCCGAGCACGAAACCGACGGTAGCGATGACAGCTAGTGCGGCAGCGACGAGGAGCTTCGGTCACGGCGGAACCAGCGCGGGGAGCGAGCTACGGGGAAAGAACGAGATGCGGATGCTCACCGAGCGGCACACACGGAGGCCGGTGAATGGTTTAGTAGCAGCAGAGGGGGGCGGAGTTGGTGAAGAAAGACGGCGAAGCTCGTCGGAGCAGAGGAGGAAGACGGCAGCGTCGTGGGCGTTGTGGGGCTCGATCCAGTCGTGTAGTCGAAGCAGAGGAGCGGGCGGAGCTGTTGGACTTGTCGGAGAGGTGAACGGGTGACGGTGGCCGCATCTACCGCGAGCGGTGGCGAGGAAGGCACTCGGCCATGGCGGAGAGCAAGGAGCGGCGAGGTGGATCTGAGGGGAGAGGGAGAGGCGCAGAAGCCAAGGCGAGTGTGGGGGCGAGTGGGGAGGGGAGATCGAGGGGGCGCAGCGTCGGCGTCCTTATCCACTCGTCGTCGCTGACGAGAGGGTGTGGCGGGGACGCGCCCCTGTTCCGACTCGGGTCGGGGGAACAGGGAAAGGAGGCGGCAGGGGGAGGCGGGCCGGTTCGGCCGGATGGGCCAGGTGGCAGGGGCTGTGGCGTGCGGTTTGGTTTGGTGGCCAGCTGGGCCAGTCGGCCCAGTGGGGGGGAGGAGGGTTTTCTCCTTTTTTATTTTCTCTATTAATTCTTTTCTGTTTAAATTCATTTAAAAGTATTTAGGCATTTTATAAAAATGTGTTTACTTCACCATAATTACCGATGCAATATTTGGCAACCCCCGAACATTTTTGTGTTGACTTTTGAAAACTTTGGGTGTTTGTCGCTAATTCATTTTTTGAATTTGCTATGTTTTTGAACTACCACTTAATTAGCAACAGTAACGTAGATGACATGGCATCATCAAGAGAGTTTTACTGTAGCCTAATTATCCGGGCGTTACAAAGTAACATACCGATAGACAAAGGGAAATGCATACGGGATTAGCGGAGTCCTTCACATCAAGGTTTGACCGATAAGATCTTCGTAGAATATGTAGGAACCAATATGGGCATCCAGGTCCTGCTATTGGTTATTGACCATAGAGGCGTCTCGGTCATGTTTGCATAGTACTCGAACCCGCAGGGTCTACGCACTTAACGTTTGGTGACGATATAAGTATAGTTGAGTCATTATGGTGGTTAACAAAGCTTGTTCAGAGTCCTGGGTGAGATCCCGGACGTGAAGAGGAACTCTGGAATGGTCCAGAGGTGAAGATTGATATATTGGACGAAGGGTATTGGAGTTCAAAGTGTTCTGGGGGTACCAGGTGATGACCAGCATGACCGAAAGGGGTTTGGGGTCCCCGACAAGTGTTGGGGGGCCTCATGGGCCAAAGGGGAAGGGGCACACCAGCCCACTAAGGGGCTATGCTCCCCCTCAGCCCATCCTACGAGGGCCAGGACAGTAGGTGCGCCCCCTAGGGTTGCCTCCCCCTTGCTTGGGGGGCAAGGCACCTAGGGCGGCAACCCAAACCCTAGGCGCCTCCCTTGGTGGCTGCCGCCCCCCTAGATGGGATCTAGGGGCACCCCCTCCTCCTCCCTTCCCCCTATATATAGAGAGATGGAGCAAGGGAAGCCGCACCCATACATATCTATTCATGCCACAGTGCTGCTCCTCCTCTCCCTCATAGCCATCTTCTTCTCCTTAGTGCTTAGCGAAGCTCTACCGAGATTTCTCCACTACCATCGCCACCATGCTGTCATGCTGCCGGAGGACTTGAGTTACTACTTCACCATCGCTTGCTGTATTGAAGAGGTGAATGTGTCATCAAGCCATACGTGTGTTGAACGCGGAGGTGCCGTCCGTTCGGCGCTAGATCGGGAGTTCACGGGACGGATCGTGATTGATCGCGAAGATGTTCGACTACATCAACCGCGTTTCCTAACGCTTCCGCTTAGCGATCTACAAGGGCATGTGATGCAATCTCTCCTCTCGTAGATGTCCATCTCCTAGATTGATCTTGGTGAGCATAGGATATTTTTTGTTACCCATGCAACGTTCCCCAACAGAGGCCCCTTGAATAGAATACTGATGATATTGCCATTATTGGGACGAGTCAAAAAACGCCTGAGACCTCCAACGTATTAGCCAAGCACATGGCAAAAGAAGAAACGCCCTTATTTGAGAAGGGCCAATAAAAACTGGAGCTTCCCAATTATGAAGATCTTAGCATTAAAGACCTTCATGCTCGCTACTTAAGCCGGGTGGCCACAAGCCGGGATATGGAGGCCGGCTTAGTGAACATGATGACTGATACGTCTCCAACGTATCTACTTTTCCTAATGCTTTTCCTCTTATTTGGACTCTAATTTTGCATGATTTGAATCAAACTAACCCCGGACTGACGTTGTTTTCAGCAGGACTACCATGGTGTTGTTTTTGTGCAGAAATAAAAGTTCTCAAAATGGAACGAAACTTTGCGAGGATTTTTTATATCAGTAAAGAGAATTTTTGGAGCCAAGAGGTACCTAAGGGGGGCACCCGGGTTGGCAGAACCCCCCAAGGTGCGCCTGCCCCCCAGGCGCGCCCAGGTGGGTGCTGCCCACCTGGTGGCCCCGCTGACCCTCAAACCAACGCTATAAAATCACATCATTCCAGAAAAATATCAGAGAGAAAGAATTATCACGTTTCACGAGACGGAGCCACCATCTTCTCATGTTCTTCATCGGGAGGCCAGATCTTGAGTCTGTTTGAGGCTCCGGAGAGAGGGATCTTTGATCTTCGTCATCACCAACACATCTCCATCGCCAATTCCATGATGCTCCCCACCGGGAGTGAGTAATTCCTTCGTAGGATCGTTGGTCAGTGAGGAGTTGGATGAGATTCATCATGTAATCGAGTTAGTTTTGTTAGGGTCTGATCCCTAGTATCCACTATGTTCTGAGATTGATGTTGCTATGACTTTGCCATGCTTAATGCTTGTCACTTTGGGCCCGGGTGCCATGATTTATGATCTGAACCATTTATGTTATCACCATTATATCCATGTTCTAGATCCGATCTTGCAAGTTATAGTCACCTACTACGTGTTATGATCCGGCAATCCCGGAGTGACAATAGTCGGGACCAGTCCCGATGATGACCGTAGTTTGAGGAGTTCATGTATTCACCGTGTGCCAATGCTTTTTTATGGTTCTCTATTAAAAGGAGGCCTTAATATCCCTTAGTTTCCAATAGGACAGCACTGCCACGGGAGGGTAGGACAAATGATGTAATGCAAGTTCTTTCCATAAGCACGTATGACTATTTACGAAATACATGCCTACATTATATTTATGAACTGGAGCTAGTGCCGTATCGCCCTAGGTTATAACTGTCTCATGATGAATATCATCCGATGAGTCACTGATCCAATGCCTACGAATTTATCTTATATTCTTCTTGCTAAGTTACTACTACTGCTACTGCTATCGTTACTGCTACAATATCACTGCTATCACCGTTACCATTACCGTTGCTACTGCTGCTATCATCAAAACTATCATATTACTATTCTACTAATCACTTTGTGCAGATAATTAATCTCCAGGTGTGGTTGAAATGACAATTCAGCAGCTAATACCTTCAAATATTCTTTGGCTCCGCTTGTGTCGAATCTATAAATTTGGGTTGAATACTCTACCCTCGAAAATTGTTGCGATCCCCTATACTTGTGGATTATCAAGACCTTTTTCTGGCGCCGTTGCCGGGGAGCAT
The DNA here is from genome assembly GCF_018294505.1 of Triticum aestivum. Classification (NCBI taxonomy): domain Eukaryota; kingdom Viridiplantae; phylum Streptophyta; class Magnoliopsida; order Poales; family Poaceae; genus Triticum; species Triticum aestivum. Next base: position 278,515,948 of record NC_057804.1, on the reverse strand, counting down.
AGCTATATTTGTTGAGTCACTTGGGATTATTATCATATTATCACTATGAATAATCTGAAGGATGCAAAGACTACGATTTTTTCCTCTAAGACGAGGGGAGGTAAGGAACTGCCATCCAACTCCGCTTTAGATTCACCTTCTGTTATAAGTAAACTTGCAACACCACAACATGCCATTAAATCTGATATGTCGCAAGTTATTGATGATGCTACTTCTGCTATGAATTCTACTCATGATGATGCTAGTACCTTGCTTGATGATGATGTGCCACTAGGTGAATTTCTTGATGAACAAATAGCTAGAGTAAGACAACATGATATTGTTGAATCTGATGATGAACTTGAAACTGAAAATGAGGAGGCAACTAGAGAAACACCTACTAGAACTAGTCCTCCTAGATATGAATTGCCAAAGATACCAGAAGGTTATACTATGAGTGAGGAGGCAACTAGAGATATTCTTGCTTGTAAGGATAGAGATGATCTAGAGAAATTATTATGCAAGTATAAAGAAAGATCTCTGAATGCTAAAATAAATGTGATCCTGAGTTTGCTACTTCACCTATTTTTATTAATGATAAGGATTATGAATTCTCTGTTGACCCAGAGTTAATCACTTCGGTTGAATCTGATCCTTTCCATGGTTATGAAACTGAAACTTTTGTGGCACATCTTACTAAGTTGAATGACATAGCCACCCTTTTTGCTCATGATGAGAAGATTCGCTACTATTATATTCTCAACTTATTCCCATCCTCATTAAAGGGTGACGCTAAAGCTTGGTACAATACTCTTGCTCCTGGTTGTCTGCGTAGTCCCCAGGATATGATTTATTACTTCTCCGGAAAATATTTCCCTGCTCATAAGAAACAAGCTGCCTTGCAGGAAATTTTAACTTTGTGCAAATTGAATAAGAGAGTCTCCCACAAGCTTGGGGGGGGGGCTTCTCCAATTGCTTAATGATTTTCCTGATCATCCTCTTAAGAAAAATGAAATACTTGATATCTTCTATAAAGGACTAACCGATGCTTCTAGGGACTTCCTAGATAGTTGTGTTGGTTGTGTTTTTTCAGGGAACGAACTATTGGGCAAACTGAATAATTATTGAATAACATATTGAAAAATTATGGTGATTGGACTCCTCCTGAAACACCTATTAAACCCACTTCGAAGAAGAGGGGTATCTTATATCTTAGTCCTGAAGATATGAAAGAGGCAAAGAAATCTATGAAAGAAAAAGGTATTAAGGCGAGGATGTTAAAAATTTACCACCTATCAAAGAAATACATGGGCTTAAAACTCCACCACCTAAGGTGGTAGAGGTAAAATCTTTAATGAAATTCAATGATAGTGATGATCCTCATAATAAACATCCTAGTCAATGCCTTTATGAGTTTGATAATTACATTAGAAAGCAAGATCACTTCAATGCAAATGTTATGAAACAATTGAAATACAACTCTGATATGATTGCTCGCTTAAGTGACTTGTTATTTAGAATCTCAAATGATGTTAGACATGTAGGAAAACATGCCTTTATTGTTCAAACTCAATTAGAACAAGTTACTAAATCTCAAAGAGAGTTACTTGATGAAATGAACAATAGTATAAGTGACTTTGCTGTTAGAGTAGTAACTAGAGGAGGTAAAATGACTCAGGAACCACTTTATCCTAAGGGACACCCAAGGAGAATTGAACAAGAATCTCAAAGAATTAACACTGATGCACCTAGTCCATATAAAAAGAAGAAGAAGAAGAAGAAAAATAACAGGACTTTGCTTGCCTCTAGTGAACCTGAAGTAGAGAAACCTCCTGATAATGATAATGAAGTATCCATCTCTGATGCTGAAACTCAATCTGGTAATGAACACTCACCTTCTGATAATGAAAAATATAATGATGAGGTTCATGAAGACACTCAACCAAATGGTAAAGAACCAGATAATGATGTTGAGATAGAACCAACTGTTGATCTTGATAACCCATAACCTAAGAATAAAAGATATGCTAAAACAGGCTTTGTTGCTAGAAAACATGGAAAGGAAAGAGAACCATGGGTTCAAAAGCCTATGCCCTTTCCACCTAAGTCAACTAAAAAGAAAGATGATGAAGAATTTGAACGCTTTGCTGAAATGATTAGGCCAATATTTTTGCGAACTTGCTTAACTGATATCTTAAAAATGCCTCCTTATGCAAAGTACATGAAAGACATCATTACTAATAAGAGAAAAATACCAGAAACTGAAATCTCCACTATGCTTGCTAATTATACTTTTAAAGATGGAGTACCTAAAAAACTTGGAGATCCGGGAATACCAACTATACCTTGCTCCACCAAAAGAAATTATGTTAAAACTGCACTATGTGATTTAGGAGCTGGTGTTAGTGTTATGCCTTTCTCTTTATATAAAAGACTTCATTTGAATAAACTCACACCTACCGAAATATCTTTGCAAATGGCTGTCAAATCAACGAACATACCTATCGGTATTTGTGAGGATGTGCCCATTGTTGTTGCTAATGTTACTATTTTGACTGACTTCGTTATACTTGAGATGCCCGAGGATGACAACATGTCGATTATCCTTGGTAGACCCTTCTTGAATACTGCAGGGGCTGTTATTGATTACAATAAAAACAAGGTCACGTTTCATATCAATGGTAATGAACATACAGTGCACTTTCCGAAGAAACAATTCCAAGTGAATGGTATTAATGTTATTGAAAAATCTCCGACAATCACTATTGGAAGTTTTCAACTACCTCTACCTACTGTTAAAAAGAAATATGAAATACTTATTGTTGGGGACATTCATATCCCCATTGAGGTAACTTAGTGATTTACGAAAGTTCTTCGGTTTCATACTAATCGAAAGTGGTTGTTAATAAGACTTGATCAACCTTATTAATGGATCATTTTTTACAGGTATGAAGTTGATGAATTTAGTAAGCACTACCTTATGTCCCTACCTTTTGTTTTATGTTTTTCTTAAGTTAAATAAAATAAAGTGCCATGCTTTGTCTGTTTTCTGAGTTTTCCGTGCAATAAAAAATGACCCAAAATTAAAAGTTCTTAAAATGCCCTGAAAATCTGATATGGTTTTTTTTCTGAATATTTCTGAATTTCTGGTGCAAATAATATCAGATGGAGGTGCACTAGATGGGCACAACCCACCTAGGCGCGCCAGGACCCCCAGGCGTGCCCTAGTGGGTTGTGGTCCTCACGTGGCCCCCTCACTTACTTCTTCTTCCCACATCACTCCATTCACCCAGAAAAAAAGCTCTCTCTCTCTCTCTCTCTCTCTCTCTCTTGTGTTCTTGCTCCCGAAACTGCGGATTTCGATGTCTTTGCTCGAAGCTCCATTTTCGAAACTATTTCGGAGATTTGTTGCTTGGTATGTGACTCCTCCATGTGTCCAATTAGTCTTTGCTTTGGTGAAACTAGGGGAGTGACGCAAGGTAGAATAAAGAGCATACATTTTCTTGCAATTCAGTACTTCGCATTATTCAATGGAAAATGTATAGTAGGCAAGCAAGACTGTAGTACGCTTTGTGCTCCAGACTTGAGCCACATACGCACTGCTCTCACCGGTGAAAGGAGTTATAACCTTGGAGCGATTATTGCACGCAGACAGCAGCATAACGCTAATAGTGGTTATTTCTATTGCGGAATTTATGCCACACGCTTTGCAAGAGGGCTAGGTGTTTCACCTTTGCCCTATGATCCTATTTTACCCATGCAGTATTTAGACTTTGATGCTTTAAAAAGTCATAAGATCCTCAAAGGAAAAATTCATAACTTCACTTACAATCTGTTGTTTAACCAAACATATGTTGTGCACACATATTTGCATGCGCCTGCTCTTTTTGACTATCACAGCAAGGGAAGATATTTTGTTCTTGAGAGGGAGGCTCAAGCTCACAACGCAGCAGTGGAGGCAGCATGGTAGGCTGAGGCATCTGCACCAAAAGCCTCCGTGAGCTACCACTCCGACCATTACGCAAAGCTACTGACCGACGACCAAGTTAGGCCAAAATCCTAAGCTTGGGGGAGCACGTATTCCCACCAACATTACATTCATGTTCACACATTTCATTCCAATTGTCGGTGTCCATAGTTTTTCACTGTATCATCCATGCTTAAATAATTTTTCTTGCTTTCTTCTTGAGTGTTTGAAAAACTTTAAGAAAATCCCAAAAATATGTTTCTTGATTCTTTTTGAATTTTCTTCCTAGTTTAAATTGTTGTAGTACTGAAAAGAAAACCCAAAAAGATTCCCTTGTTCGTCTTTTACTTGTTGGGAGCTTTCCCATGTAAATAGTTTTTCTTGTTTTTGCTTTTCCCTTTTTTGTTTGCTTGCTTTCGAAAAACCAAAAACTCCAAAAATATTTCAGTGTGTTTCTCTAAATTTATTTTTCTTTTATCAAGTCATACCGAGGTGAAGACCATGATGAAAATGTTGAGTGGCTCTCATTTGCATTATTGTTGATCTAACAAAGAGCCCATATTACCTTGTCTTCTCCTCTTGAATAAAATGTTTGCAGATTCCAGCTTAGTCCATGACACTCTTGCACTATTATTATTTCAAATTGTTCGGTCATGCAAGTGAAAGGCAATAATGACGATATTAGATGAACTGGCTGTGGCAGAGAGAAACGAGTATGAACTCGACTTGTTCTATTTTTGTAAATATGTTTAACCTAGTATCCATGATTCAGTCTATTATGATGAAACATGTTTGCAATCACAATTAGAGATTATAGTTTCTCATGCCATGTATAAGTAGCTAGGAGTGAATAATGATTTATCTTGCATATCAACATTGCGTTAAAATGATTGTGATGCAGTATGATGATATGGTATCCTCCTTCGAATGTTCGAGTGGCTTGACTTGGCACATGTTCATGCATGTAATTGAATCAAAACCAACATAGCCTCTACGATATTTATGTTCATGGTGTTCATATCCTACTCATGCTAGTATCCAGTGTTACTTATGCATAATGCATGTTCATGACCATTGTTACTCTCTAGCTGGCCACTTCTCAACCTATTTGCTAGCCTTCGCCTGTACTAAGTGGGTGTTAGGAATATGCAACTTGTATTCCCATGAGGCCATAGGCCGATATATATACATGTATAGGTGTGGAATATATGCAGGAAACCCCTTATACAATGGGATAAGTACAAAAAGGTACATGGCTATATTATATATACTCTAACACCCCCCCCCCTCAAACTCGTGGTGGATGAACAACACTGAGTTTGGAGAGATAGAAGCCATGTTGCGCTCTAGTCTGGGCCTTCGTCAGGAAATCCGCCAACTTTAACTCGGAAGGCACATACTTAAGAGCAATAACCTGATCCTACACACCAGCGCGCACATAGAAAGCATCAAAGCCAATGTGTTTGGTGGTCTCATGCTTCACAGGATCATGCGCAATGCTGATAGCACCTGTACCGTCAGATAAAAGCAGAGTAGGTTTAGTGACAGAAACACCAAAATCCTGAAGTAACCACCGTAACCAAGTCACCTCTGTCGTCAAAAGAGCCATCGCTCGCAACTCAGCCTTTGCACTTGAACGGGAAACTACGATCTGTTTCTTGGTCTTCCAAGCAATGAGAGAACCACCAAGAAAAACACATTAGGCAGAAAGTGAACGGCGATCTGAAGGATCACTAGCCCACGTAGCATCCGAATAGGCCTGAAGCTGTAAATAACTGGAGTGAGGAAAAAATAGACGGTGAGAGATCGTGCCACGATGATATAGGAGAACATGAAGGAGGTGACTATAGTGAACCGAGGTGGGAGGAGAGACAAATTGACTCAGAATATGAACAGGATAAGAGATATCCGGACGAGTGACAGCTAGATAGACAAGACTGCCAACAAGATGACGATAACATGTCGGGTCAGGTAGAGGGTCACCATCAGTGTCACCGAGGTGAACATTGAGCTCCATGGGAGTCTCAACAATGCGCTCATCAGTAAGAGCAGCACAAGCAAGAAGATCCTGGATGTACTTTTCCTGGGATATAAAAAAGCAATCATAGGTAGAAGAGACTTCAATCCCAAGAAAGTAACAAAGAGGTCCAAGATCAGACATAAGAAACTGCTCACTAAGACGGGCCTTTACAAAGGCAATATACTCGGGGTCATCACCAGCGATGATCATGTCATCAACATAGAGAAGAAGAAGAGTCTGACCACAAGGAGAAAGGTGGACAAACAATGCTGGATCATGAGCACTTGTTGAAAAACTAGCGACAGTCACCACAAAGGAGAAACGCTTAAACCAGGCGCGGGGGGCTTGCTTAAGGCCATAGAGAGAGCGACGAAGATGACATACCATGCCATCAGGAACAGAATTCCTAGGTGGTGGCTGCATGTACACCTCCTCATGCAACTCACCATTAAGAAAGGCATTCTTAACATCAAGCAGAGATACAGACCAGTGGAGTGTAGAGGCCATGACAAGAAGTGTACGGATAGTGGTCATATGGGCCACAGGAGCAAAAGTCTCGTCATAATCATGACCATGCTCCTGCTGAAAGCCACGAGCCACAAGATGAGCTTTGTAACACTCAAGAGAACCATCGGAGCGAATCTAAACCTTGTATACCCACTTACAAGTGATATGACGGACACCGGGAGGAAGAGAAACAAGATCCCATGTACCAGTGCATTCAAGAGCAGAAATCTCCTCTGCCATTGCGAACTGCCATTCGGGATGAACAACAGCCTCACAATAAGAAGTTGGCTCAAGAACAGCAGCACCAGCGGTGGGAAATCCAAGGCGACCAACAGGCGGGAGAGGACGAGGATGCAAGCCATAGGTAGGCTGAGATGACACCTCCGCAGAGGCATCCACATGACGTGAACGACGAGTCTAATACCGAGGAAGAGATGGAACAATGCAAGGAGGAATCGCTAAGGTCGAATCGGGGGGTGGAGACGAAGAAGTCACCGGAGGTGAATGTGCAGAATCCGGTGACATGCTAGGTGAGGAAAATGTGGGAGATGGTGGCGGCAAATCGGCAAGAGGTGGAGAAGCAGAGGTAGCGGAACAAATAGACAAAGGCTCGATGGGGGTGATAGGTGTGTCACTAAATGTGAGGAAAGAGATACCATCCACTAAAAAAGTCGAGGAAGATGGGTGGGGGTAGAAGGGATGAGACTCATCAAAAGTTATATTCTCGAGAGATACGCATCCAACGGCTGATAGGATCCCAACAATGATAGCCCTTATGTTCATCACTATAGCCTAAGAAGACACACTCAATAGACTGAGCGGTCAGTTTGGTGCGTTCTCGAGGGGCAAGAAGAACATAGCAAACATAACCAAACAAACAAAGCATCGGATAATCGGGAGAATGATCAAAAAGATGCTCGAAAGGAACACCACCCTGTAGAGCAGCGGAAGGTTGTAGATTGATGAGATAGGTGGAGGTGGAGACGACCTCAGCCCAAAAATGAGGCGGGAGAGAGGCAGCAATCATCAATGCACGAGCCGTCTCAAGAAGGTGATGATGCTTGCGCTTAGCCATGCCATTTTGAGCATGAGCACCAGGACGAGAGAATTGATAAAGAGTCCCTTGCTCAGCAAGAGCACCATGCAACATCTTAGAAATATACTCGCTAGCAGAGTCAGCATGAAACACATGAATGGGCGAAGAGAACTGAGTGTGAACCATGGCAGCAAAACGCTTAGAAATAGACAACACCTCATTATGAGAGAAGTCATAAAATAAAGCCATGTGTAACGAGAGAAATCATCTATGAAAATAATATAGTATCGATGACCCCCTTTCGAAGCGAAGGGAGCCGGACCCCATCCATCAGAATGGACTAAATCAAACGGACGCTTAGACGCTGACTCACTATGTGAATATGGTAACTGAATCTACTTGCCAAGGTGACAACCCTGACATTCTAAAGAGACATCTCTCGAGACAGACCCCTGAAGACCTCAGCAAACTAAAGATGACAGATGAGAACCACAAAGATGACCAAGTCGATGATGCAACTGCTGGAAGGAACCGGTAGCGGAGGCGACTAAAGCGGAGGAACTGGCAATAGTGGTTGTAGTGGAAGGAACATGAAGCCAGTCTAACTCCCAAAGACCCTGAGAATCACGGCGGCGAGGGTCAGCCCCAACCAGAGTGTGCGTGCGACGGTCCTGGACAGAGCAAGAGTCAACGTCAAGGATGACGCGACAACCAGAATCAGTAAGTTGACCTGCAGAAAACAGATTCATGGTAAGTTGAGGAACATGAGCAACATCATGAATAGAATAAGGAGTGGTAAGATTGCCTCTACTAGCAACAGAAAGAGGAGTACCATCATAAGTGAGGACATGAACAGGAAAATCAAGCGATCTAAGAGAGGACAAAGTGGAAGAATGAGAAGACATATGAAAAGAAGCTCCGGAGTCCAGAACCCATGGGGATGTACCTGACTGTGTAGAAGGTGGTTGCTCAGTGCGAGAAGCATCAGTCACAGAACCAGCAGTACCCGTCGAGAAAGAACCTGAAGCAGCGAGCATACGCTTAAGTCTCAAAATATCCTGCTCAGTCAAAGCGGTGGCTGAAGATGTCGAAGTAGAAGGCGAAGTCCCTGAAGATGATGATCGCGCCTTACGCAGGTGTTTCTTCTTCTGGAAGCACTGATACTCGACATGACCATCCCGGTTGCAGTAGCCGCAATGTGGACGGGGGCGGCCCGAGCTGCCAGGAGGAGTGGGCAAGAGTGGCAGAGCACTCGAGCGAGAAGAAGCCAGTGCAACATGTGGCGTAGCAGGAGCTAGACTAGCGATCACAGAGGGAACCTCTAGTAAAGCACCACGCAAGCGAGTCTCCTCAGCACAAATCTCAGAAAGTGCCTCCACGAGAGAAATACGGTCACAAGCAAACAACCGAGCACGCCATGGCTCGACCTCCTTACGGAGCTGAGACAAGAACTCGTAGACACGATGAAACTCCAAATTGGCCTGTACAGCCTAGCAACAGGGGCAAGTACGACAACCAGCACTGCAGAGAGAATCACGATGTCGCCATATAGCAGAACTCTGTGCATAGAAATCATCAATAGTGGAGTCACCCTACTGAAGAGCCTGCTCCTGATGGACCACAGAGAGGTATAAGGCATCACCAAAGGGCTCATAGCACTAACGAAGACGGGTCGACATCTCAAATTCAGTAGGAAGGCCCAGAAACTCAAAGGCAAACTGAGGCAGAACACTAGCAGTGAGAACAGCTACAACACGAGCATCGTCATCAAGCCACTGGGTTTAAATAGACAGAGCACCATGATATGTCTGAAGAGCCTCCTCACAAGTCAAAAACTGCTCATCATAAGCATGGACATTAGCCTCATCAGCAAGTTTAGCAGCATCCTTTGCGGCCTGATTAGCATCTGTAGGAAGAATCGGTGGAGTCGGTGGAGTAGGGGCCACAGGAGGAATGCCCCAGAGACGAAGGCCACACATATGAATGCGCATGCAGCCAACAAACTCAATGTAGTTGGTACCATCAAAAATCATCGGACAGCGAGGAACAGCAACATAGCCTGAGGACAGAGACGTCGCGCATGTTTTTTATCAACACAAGGCAGACGAACAGGAGTCTCGATCTGCAGCAGCGGCGGGAGGACGAGCGGACTGGCTCCTGCTCGAGCGACGGGGAGACGGGCGACTCAGCTGCTGGTGGTTCGGACGGATCTGCGGGAGATGGACGGGAGTTGCTGATGGGATGGCTCAGCTGAAGTGCTCGGGCGGCTTGAGGCAGGCAGCTGCAAGCTGGAGTCAACACGAGGAGCCATATGTGTTGATCAGCAGTCTGGGTAGATAGCAGCAGCACGCGGACCTACGGATGAGACAGGACAGCCATGGCGCAAAAGTTGGACCTGCTGTGGTGAAGGCACCAGAGAGCAGCGTTGGCCAAGAGAAGAAGCAAGGCAGCTGCATGGACGATAGATTGGATCGAGAGCACGAGTTGAGCGTGCTAAAAAAACCTAAGGCTCTAATACCATGTTAGGAATATGCAACTTGTATTCCCATGAGGCCATAGGCTGATATATATATATACATGTACAGGTGTGGAATATATGCAGGAAGCCCTTTATACAATGGGATATCTACAAAAGGGTACATGGCTATATTATATATACTCTAATAGTGGGAACTCTGCTTGTACATCAAAAACCTGAAACCCAAGTTATTCCAGATGAGTCCACCATACCTACCTATATGCGGTATTATTCTGCCGTCCTAAGTAAATTTGCATGTGCCAACTCTAAAAACTTCAAATAAATATCCTTTCTGTGTGTCTGGATCATTCATGGAACGACAGGAGGTATTAGGTATCTTCCATGCTAAGCCGGTTATTCTCAGGTCGAGTGTTTATTCACTCGCCATCGCATGAGAAAAGGGCGGTAATAGGGATGTCCAGTCCCAAACTGCAAAAAGAAAAGGGCTTACAAATAATCAAACAAAAACACCCAATGGAGTCGTAACCTTTACATTTCCGCTTGGGAACCGCTACTAGCGTGTTTAGCATGGAAGATATTGATCATTGATAGTCATGAAGTAAATGAGAAGGGTGCATGTCTCAAAATATCATTTACCTCTGTTTAAAAAAACTTGAGCTCTGGCACCTCTGCAAATCACTGCTCCCTCTGCGAAGGGACTTTCTATTTACTTTTATGTTGTTTCATCACCTTCTCAAATAAGTCCCAGAACCTGAGAGCACTGCTGTCATGATGATGCATTGTGTGTTGCTAATGTTGGGTGCATCATGACTGGATCTTTTCTACCATGAATTACAATACTTAGTCGATGTTTGAACTTTGGGGTGCTTTGCATTTATGTTTTGCGACCTCAGAAAAGGCTAGCGAGATACCACTATTGTCATATTATATCATGGTTGTTTTGACAACATGTTGCTATTTGAGATATCTTATTATTGCTCTCTAGTTGTGTATGTCATTGATATGCGTTAATATAATTTTTAAGAGTTATTGTCAACATGGTTAGTTGTAATCCTTGCTGAAAACCTGGTGCTGTTTAAGTTTATTTATGAAACAAGAGCAAAAGAGTTCGTAAAAGTTTTTCTTTTTCACTTTCAGTTTATCAACTGAATTGCTTGAGGACAAGCAAAGGTTTAAGCTTGGGGTAGTTGATACGTCTCCAATGTATCTAGTTTTCCTAACACTTTTCCTCTTGTTTTGGACTCTAATTTGCATGATTTGAATGAAACTAACCCCGGACTGACGCTATTTTCAGCAGAACTACCATGGTGTTGTTTTTGTGCACAAATAAAAGTTCTCGGAATGGAACGAAACTTTGCGAGGATTTTTTAAATCAATAAAGAGAATTTTCGGAGCCAAGAGGTACCTGAGGGGGCACCTAGGTGGGCAGAACCCACCAGGGTGCGCCTGGCCCAGGCGCGCCCTAGTGGGTGCTGCCCACCTAGTGGCCCCGCTGACCCTCAAACCGATGCTATAAAATCACATTATTCCAGAAAAAAATCAGAGAGAAAGAATTATCGTGTTTCACGAGCGGAGCCACTGCCGTCTCTTGTTCTTCATCGGAAGGCCAGATCTGGAGTCCGTTTGGGGCTCCGGAGAGGGGGGTCTTCGATCTTCGTCATCACCAACACATCTCCATTGCCAATTCAATGATGCTCCCCATCGGGAGTGAGTAATTCCTTCGTAGGTTCGCTGGTCGGTGAGGAGTTGCATGAGGTTCATCATGTAATCGAGTTAGTTTTGTTAGGGCATGATCCCTAGTATCCACTATGTTCTGAGATTGATGTTGCTATGACTTCTACATGCTTAATGTTTGTCACTTTTTGGGCCCGGGTGCCATGATTTCAGATCTGAACCATTTATGTTATCACAATTATATCCATGTTCTAGATCCGATCTTGCAAGTTATAGTCACCTACTATGTGTTATGATCCAGCAACCCCTGAGTGACAATAGTCGGGACCACTCCCAGTGATGACCGTAGTTTGAGGAGTTCATGTATTCACCATGTGCTAATGCTTTGTTCCGGTTCTCTATTAAAAGGAGGACTTAAGATCCCTTAGTTTCCAATAGGACCCCGCTGCCACAGGAGGGTAGGATAAAAGATTTCATGCAAGTTCTTTCCATAAGCATGTATGACTATTTACGGAATACATGCCTACATTATATTTATGAACTTGGAGCTAGTATCGTATTGCCCTAGGTTATAATTGTCTCATGATGAATATCATCCAACAAGTCACTGATCCAATGCCTACGAATATGAATTTGCTTTGGTGTTATTTTAGTACGAACTCTAGGATAGATCGAACAAAAAGAATAGCTTTGTGTTATTTTTGTATGAATTCTTGAATAGATTGAATGGAAAGAATAGCTTTGAGGTGGTTTCATACCCTACAAACAATTTATTCTTATGTTCTCCGCTAAACATGAACTTTGGAATGATTCTTCATTGCACTTTGAGGGATGGCTACATGATCCAACTATGTTAGCATTGTTGAGAGATTGCACTAGTGAAAGTATGCACCCTAGGCCTCATTTTCCATCATTGCAATACTGTTTGTGCTCCATTTTACTACTTACTACCTTGCTGTTTTTTATTGTTCGCACTACAAAAACTCATATCTACTATCCATACTACACTTCTATCACCATCTCTTCGCCGAACTAGTGCACCTATACAATTTGCCATTGTATTGGATGTGTTGGGGACACAAGAGATTTGTTGTATTTGATTGCAGGGTTGCTTAAGAGAGACTATCTTCATCCTAAGCCTCCCATGGATTGATAAACCTTAGGTCATACACTTGAGGTAAAATTACTACTGTCCTACAAAACTCTGCGCTTGGAGGCCCAACACGTGTCTACAAGAATAAATTTTCATAGTAGACATCAAGCTGTTTTCTGGCGCCGCTACCGGGGAGGTGAGTGCTTGAAGGTATATCATCTTTTAGTTTCTTGTTTTATGACCAGTTTGGTTTATAAAAAGAAAAATACAAAAAAAGGGAGTTGAGATTGCATCATATTATTGATCATCTTTATAATATCTTTCTTGAAAATGATGGTTCGGAAAATTGTGCTCAATTGATAGAAGAAGAATTTAATAAAATGATTGGCATGAATGATGAGCATGATTGCAATGTTGTTAGTATGAATTCTTTGAATATCCATGAGGTTAATGATGATTGCACTAGCCATGATAGTGATGTCTCCTACAAGGATGTCAATTTTTGCGGAGTAAATTGGGAGAGCACACACACACACACCAAAAAGGGAAGATAGATTTCGTAAGAAGCAAAAATATTTAGAAACGAAAAAGTTGCAAGAGAGGCTAGATGATTGTGCTGAAACATTTAATATTTTTTGCCATCCTTGTGAACTTTGCAATGAACATGGTCATTTAAATCTCCAATGCTACTTGTTTCATGACCAAATTGTGTCCAAAGATTGTGACAACTTGATTACCCTTGAGCATCATAAAGAGCTTAGTCTTCTTTTGGAGTATTAAGAAATGAGACGTATAACTAAGGATATTCTAAAATTTAATCTCAATAGAATTCTTGATTTTGATCTAGAGGAAATTTATATGTTTTGTGTAGTCAATTGCATTGAGAATCCTTATATTGCCAACTATCTAAGGGCAAGAAAACAAATAGAGCGTGAAGAGAGTACTAATGAAAGGGAAAATATTTCCCAATAATCTCCTAGTGTTTATTATGATGAATCAGGTTACGAGGAGGAGCTTCCTATCCAATCAATTTCTTCAACAAGAAGCTCGAAAGATTAATTAAACCCACACGTGACGTGGTCAATAAGAAAAAGAAAAGAAGAAAAGATAGAGGCAAAAAGGTAACTCTCCCAAGTAATATTGCCCCTATCACCATTGTTCCTCATGAAAGTGAATCAAATATGTTGATAGAGGATGATGATGTTGAGTATGATTTTGTGATGCCTTCTACTTGTTGTGATGATTATGATTGGGAAAACAATGATGTCCCTTATGACCTTGAACATGTTTTTGGCACTTGCTTGGAAGAATATGATAATAATGTTTGCTATACTATTGGTGCTATTCATTCTATTGATAAGAATGATTATGATGATATATAAAACCACAAGCTTGGGGATGCTATGTTTGATGAGTATGAAATGTTTGAAGATTTATTTACCTTAAATAATGTTTCCCCAAGCTTGGGGATGCTTTGCATAATGAATATGATACTTTGATTCCTTCTACTTTCGATAAGAAAATTTATTATGTTGATAGCATGCCTCCTATTTATGATGATTACAATGATGAAAGTGGGTTTGGAAGAGTGTCAACTCTAGGTAGTAGTCATCTCACTATTTTGGAGGGTGTTGAATCTTATAAAATATTGATGAAAGTGTATTTGGATAGGTCATGACTTTATTTAGTGATACGTACACTATTTTGGAAGAGGTTTCAATTGACTATGATGAGAACAAAGTTGCTACTTATGATGATTATTATGAAGACAAGTATGCCATAAAGAGTGATAAATCTTCTATGCTTTTGGAGCATGAAAAGAATGCTTTATATGATGGTTATATGGATGAATTTATTCATGATGCTACTGAAAATTATTATGAGAGAAGAACTTATGATTTATGATGCTCTTGTTATGTTTCAATCCTTATCTTTTATGTGAGGATCATTGAAACCATCATGCCTAGCTAGAAGGCATTAAAGAAAAGCGCTTGTTGGGAGACAACCCAACACTTTTATCTACTGTTTTTGTTTGTTCACATGATTATGCTACCGTAGTAATAATGTTTATTGCTTTTGTTTCGATAAAGTGCCAAGTAAAGCCTTTGGGATCATGTTGGGTGATAGTTGATTTGATCTTGCTGAAAAACAGAAACTTTTGCGCTCACGAAAATAACTCTCATTTTTAACATAGGAGTGCTTTTGAGTTGATTCTTTTTGCTGAAGATTAATATACAAATTTCTCATGTGTTCCTAATTGTTTCATAATTTTTGGAGTAGCAGAAGTATGGTTTGAGTACATATTACTACAGACTGTTGTGTTTTTGACAGATTCTGTTTTCAATGCATAGTTTGCTTGTTTCCTAGTTTTTATGGCTTATATTACTCAATATAAATTGTAGAAATTATATGCTACAGTAGTATGAATCTTGTCTCTAAAGTGAAATGGTTTTCTCTTTATCATACTAACCTACCACACAAAGTTCCGTTAAGTTTTGTGTGATTGAAGTTTTCAAGTTTTGGGTGAGATGTCGATATGAGGAGAATAAGGAGTAACAAAACCCTAAGCTTGGGGATGCACAAGGCAACCCAAGTTAATATCCAAGGAAGATCCAAGCAACTAAGCTTGGGGATGCCCGGGAAGGCATCCCCTCTTTCGTCACCAACATTATTGGTAACCTAACTTGGAGCTATGTTTTCATTCATCACATGATACGTGTTTTGCTTGGAGCGTCAATTTATTTTGTTAGGATTTGCTTGCTTTTATTTAGAATAATTTTTCAATATTTTATTTCAATAAAAGTGTCAATGCTAGCCTTTGCCATGCTTATTTTGCAAGTTTACATGTTGCTGTTTCAATACATAAAGTTTATCGCTGTTGCAAAAACTCCCTAGAAAAGTCAGAATATGATAAAATGTTGAATTTTTTTTGTGAAATAAGCTCTGATAAATTTTCTACACTATGTATTTTGTTACATAATTTTTGGGGTTAGGGAAGTACGATGAATATTGCATTCTTTACAGATTGTACTATTTTTGCAGATTGCAGTTATGTTTGCATTGTTTGCATATCTTTGCTTGTTTAATGATTCTATTTGAAGATACGACTATTAAATATGTAGAGGCATTTAGTATGCAATTTTGAATAATAATTTTGGTGATTTGTTACAGTAGAGAATGATAAGGTGTTTGCATTGGTTTATACGAACTTATCTCACAAGTTCTTGTTGAGTTTTGTGTGGATGAAGTTTTTGAGATTAAGGGAAACCGTGATATAAGAGGAATTAAGGAGACACAAAAGCTCAAGCTTGGGGATGCCCAAGGCATCCCAAGTTAATATTTCAAGAAGTCTCAAGCATCTAAGCTTGGGGATGCACAGTAGGCATCCCACCTTTCTTCTTCAACAATTATCGATTAGTATCAGTTGAGCCTAAGTTTTTGCTTCTTCACATGAGTTGTGCTATTCTTAGAATGTCATTTTATTTTCATTTTGCTTGCTGTTTTAGTAAAATACTTAGGCCTGAAAGTTTTTAAATAAAAGAGAGTCCTCAAATAGCTACCTATTTACTTAACTACTCGCTTGATCTTCACTTATATCTTTTTGGAGTAGCTTGTCATTTACTCTTGTGCTTCACTTATATCCTATGAGTAAATTGTTGAATATATTGAATGTAATGAAGTTGAAATTAATTGTTCATATCATGCTTAGTGGTAGCTTCATATTGGGTTTAGAAAGTGAAATATTTTGAAGCTTGACAATCACAATATTGGTCATACAAGCAATTCATGGATGATTAGTAGAAGAAGAGAACTTTCACATGCAAATACACTATATTGGAAATGTTTTGTGATTGTGAGCCCCCATCAAAATATTATATGCCAAAATTGTTGACATTGGACAAGTAAGACAACATAATGATTTATGTTTGTTCATATTCACATAGAAGTTATATTGTCATAGATCCTTCAACATGTGCTGCCTTCCCCCTATCTTTGCTAGCCAAAAATTCCGCACCAAGTAGAGGTACTAATTGTGCCTCCAAGAAACCCTTAAACCCAAATCTTGTCTTGAGAGTCCACCATACCTACAAAAGGATTGAGCAAGAACCTTCAAGTAAGTTTCCATCGGTGCAATAAGGCAAGAAAAATTGCTTCTAAAAGTGTTAGATCATTTAGTGTAAGAGAAAATTGAGCATTGTACGAACTTGTATTGGCAAAGAATAAAAGCAACAGACTGCATAATAAAGGTTTCTATCATAAGGGGCAATATAACATGACGTTCTTTCGCACTAAGGTGTTGAGCATACAAACAAATAAGCGCATGGCAACCTCTGCTTCCCTCTACGAATGGCCTATCTTTTACTTTTATTTATTTACTTTCATGCAAGAGTCAAAGTTTTTTCTCTCTATTCCTTTTTATTTTCTATTTTAGCAAGCATCATGTTGTGAGGAAAGATCTAGGCACATATCTCCAGTTGGATATGGGTAGCATGAGTTATTATTGTTGACATCACCCAAAGGTGAATACGTTGGGAGGCGAAATTATAAGCCCCTGTCTTTCTATGTGTCCGGTTGAAATGTTTTGCTCATGTGTATGCGGTGAGTGTTAGCAATCATAGAAGACTATATGATGGTTGAGTATGGGGAGCTCTTACTTAGACTCTGTTGAATAAGTTGAATTGCAATTGCTTGGTGACTGAGAACATAGGTTGTTGAATTTCAAGAGAATTCATTGTTTGAACCTTAACATGTGAATTGGTTGCTACTTGGTCGTGAGAAGTTTTATAAGAAAGAATTGTTGTTATGATGCTAGGCAAAGTGATTGAAATTATCATTGATCAAACTTATTTACTTTGCTAGCATTCACACTTCATAATTTTTTTTTCTTTTATCATTTACCTACTCAAGGACGAGTAGGAATTAAGCTTGGGGATGCTGATACGTCTCCAACATATCTATAATTTATGAAGTATTCATGATAATATATTATCATGCTTGGATGTTTTATAATCATTTCATAGCAACTTTATATCATTTTTTGGGACTAACCTATTGACCCAATGACCAGTGCCAGTTGCTGTTTTTGCTTGTTTTTTTACATCGCATGAAATCAATATCAAATGGAGTCCAAACATCACGTAATTTCTGGAGATTTTTTATCGACCAGAAGAAAGCCAATGGGCCAAGGTAGCACCTGGGGGGCTGCTGGAGGGGATCAGAACCCACCAGGGCGCGCCAGGAAGCCCAGGCACGCCCTGGTGGGTGCTGCCCACCTTGGGCGCCCCCTGAACCGCCTCTTCGCCCTATAAATTCTAAAATATTCCGAAACCCTTCGGGGTAGCCCTAGATCAGAAGTTCTGCCTCCGCAAGGCCTCTGTATCCATGAGATCCAATCTAGACCCCATTCCGGCACCCTGCCAGAGGGGGGAATCATCACCGGTGGCCATCTTCATCATCTCGGCTGCCACCATGATGAGGAGGGAGTAGTCCACTGTAGCGACCAGACCTCAAACAGTCTGATCTTTGTGCATCAGTGTCATCCCTGGATCGGTAATGCTGACACACACGGTACTTGAAGGATTGATAACAGTGTAGCAATCACACACTTATTACATCGAATGTCTCAAAAGAGAACTTATTACAGAAAATATGGCTTAAGCCATCTAATAACGATAACAGCGGAAGGCTTGGAAGATAAAGCGAGTCCATCAACTCCAACGGCATCACTGAGTGAAAGATCACGACCTAAGGCACCTTACTCGTTGTCTCAAAAGTCTGCAACATGAACGTTGTAGCTCGGAATCGGGTTAGCCCATGGAATATGCCGGCAATGTAACACATAGAGAGTAATGAACAGAATAATGTTATCACTGCATGCATATATGGCTGGTGGAAAGCTCTATGGTTACAGTTTTGCATAAAGCCAATTTTTTCCTACAACAAAGGAATAAGTTTTATTTAACTATCATGGTGGTTGTTAAACATTGAGAAGGTTCCTCCAACTCAATCCCAATTAAGCATCATCATTAACCCAATCAAATTAAATTAAGTAACATGATGAGATTCACATGATAATCCAACAAACTAGATACTCAAAACGTCCATAACCGGGGACACGGCTAACCATGATTAGTTTGTACACTCTGCAGAGGTTTGCGCACTTTTCCTTGCAAGACTCGATCTCCTCCGTTGGATTTCTCACACTACATGGTGTTTGAGAAACGGATGACTGAGACACAGTCTTTCAGAAGCATTAACTCTTTACTCTGGGTAGACAGTACCAACCTACATACCCTACATCTGCTAGCCTACCACTTAAAGAGGTCACGCAACATACTCAACTATGCTAGAGCCCATAGTAGCTTGCAGCTGCACACGGAAAGTTTCTAGCATGAATAATCTCATGATCCCTTTGAGCCTGGGTGGCAATCCATAGAGAATCACACGGTACCCCGGGATTTCCAAAAATACAGGCAACACTGGGTTCCCCAGGTGCCTCAATCCACCCAGATGTGTATTAAAGTTGCCACCTTAAGTTAACCATTAATTAACAATACTCACATCTGTCATGGATACACTCACCCAATCCACGTCTACAAGCATAGCATAGCAAAATAAGCAAACGTAGAAGTAACTCCCAAAGGTTTGATAATAAACAGGGCAATAGGTACTACCTCATCTACTTCCCAAAACCCACATATTAATCAGATCCTAACCATGCAATTGTTTGAGGATTAATCTAATGCAATAAAACTGGGTAGTAAAGAGTTATGCTCAAAGTGTTACTTGCCTTGCTGATGATCCGTGAAACCTAGAGACTCATAGTAGCACACTGCACACTCTGGGTACTCTATCGCAAATAAACAAGCATACAATAAGCACTCATCTAAAGCACGGGTAAAACTCAAATAAGACATCTAACCAGAAAATTCAATTTAAGAACTCCGGTTTGCAAAAATAATCAAATCAAACGAACCAACGAAACTCAAACGGCGAAAGAAACAAGCTTCGTTTACTAATCTGGACCTAAGTCAAATTTACAGTAACAAAAACCTGTTTGAGTTGGTTAAACGGAAGGAGGGGTTCAAGACAAAACTCTAGGCGCTTGAATCTCCTGATTCCGATAAACGAGCGAAAAGATAAACTAAAACGAAAATTAGGGCAGAAATCACGATCGAAAATAATCGCGGAAACCCTGGAAAAAGAAAAACTGACAAACAGGCTAACGAACGAATGTTCGCTGTCTGCGGCTAAACGGTGAAAAATGTTCGTTAAAACGAATGAACGAACGGGCGTTCGCTAAATAACTAAACCGATCTAGAAAAAAATAAACCGGGTTTCTAAAAAAATCGTACGGTTTTTCAAGGAAAACCGGTGGCGGTGGCGGCTACCTCCGGCGAGTCCGGCGGGGCGGCTAGGGCGGGTCCGGCGGGGCGGCGGGGCTCCGGAGGCGGCGGCGCGGCGGCGGCGGCTTAGGGTTAGGGTTTGGGCGGTGGCGCGGGCTGAGGTGGGCTGGGGCGGCTCGGGCGGCTCATAAAGCCTATGCTTTTTAATAATTTTGACGCACAGAAAAAGAAAGAAAAGAAATACTAAACGGACTCCAAAAATTCGAAAATAAATTTTCCATGTCCTCTAAAAATAAGATGGACAAGGTGAACATTTATTTGGGCCTAAAATGCAATTTTGGAAAACGCACATTTTCCTAATTCAAATAAAATAGCGATAAAACTCCGGAATAAAATCTTATTTGATTTTAATATTAAATCTCCAATATTTCTTTAGTTTGGGAAAGTCATTTTATTCCCTCTCTTTTATTTTTATAAAAGAAATATACGAAGATAAAATAATTAAAATCAAACGATCCTCTTTTCAAAATTTGAGAAACTCAAATATGAAAATAACGAAATCCCCAACTCTCTCAGTGGGTCGTTGAGTTGGATAGAATTTCTAGGATCTAGCCAAAATGCAATAAAATATGATATGCAGTGATGATCTAATGTATAACATTCCAAATTAAAAATTTGGGATGTTACAAACTTACCCCCCTTAAGATGAATCTCGCCCTCGAGATTTGGGTTGGCTAGAAAATAAGCGAGGGTGGTCCTTCCATAGGTCTATCTCTCACTCCCAGGTGGCTTCGTCCTCGGTATGGTGGCTCCACTGAACTTTGTAGAACTTGATAACCTTGCGGCACGTGACTTTGCTAGAAAACTCGAGAATCTTGTCTGGTTTCTCTTCATAGGTCAAATCACTATCCATCTGAATCGCTTCCAGTGGTACTGTATCTCTCAGAGGATATCGGCCATCTTTGTGTGGCACTTCTTCAACTCAGAAACACGGAACACATCATGAACTCCTGACAATCCTTCGAGCAATTCCAACTTGTAAGAAACTTCTCCCATACATTCCAAATCTTTGTATGGTCCAACAAAACGTGGTGCTAACTTTCCCTTAACTCCAAAACGCTTAACTCCTTGAAGTGGGGATACACAAAGATAAACTCTGTCTTCGACTTTGTAAACTGTCTCCTTGCGGTTAGAATCTGCATAGCTCTTTTGCCTGGACTGGGCTTCCTTGAGTCTATCGCGAATCAGCTTAACCTTCTCTTCAAACTCCTTAATCAAATCTGGTCCAAACAACTGACGGTCTCCAACTTCATCCCACAATAAAGGTGTCCTGCACCTCCTTCTGTACAAAGCTTCGAAAGGGGCCATCTTCAAACTAGATTGATAACTGTTGTTGTAAGAGAACTCTGCATATGGTAAATTGTCGTCCCAACTAGATCAATAGTCTAGCGCACAAGCTATCAACATGTCCTGCAGAATCTGATTGACTCTCACAGTCTGTCCATCTGTCTTTGGATGAAAAGATGTACTGAACTCTAGCCTGGTACCCAAAGTTTCGTGCAACTAATTCCAGAACTTTGAGGTAAACTGGGTTCCTCTATCTGATACAATGGTCCTTGGAACTCCGTGCAGACATACGATCCTGGTCATGTATATCTTTGCCAACTTAGCACTGGTATAAGTGGTCTTTACTGGGATGAAATGAGCTGCCTTTGTCAAACGATCAACTACAACCATATCGAGTCATAGCCTGAACGTGTCCTGGGCAATCCCGTGATAAAATCCATGCCTAGTTTATCCCACTTCCTTTCAGGTATTGGCAATAGCTGTAGCAATCATGCTGGCTTCTGATGCTCTGCTTTTGCTCTCTGACATACATCACAAATTGCTACATACTCCGCAATATCCTTCTTCATTCCGGTCCACCAGAAACTGTCCTTCAAATCTAGATACATCTTGGTATTTCCTGGGTGAATCGAATATGGTGAATCATGGGCCTCCTACAAAATCAACTTCCTGATCTCCGGGTTATTAGGCACATAAACGCGGTCCTCAAACCATAAGGTATCGTGCTCATCCTCACGAAATCCCTTAGCTTTTCCTTTGCTCATCTTCTCCTTTATCTCGGCAATATCCTTGTCGGTTTTCTGAGCTTCTCTGATTTTGTCCATCAGAGTAGACTGAATCTCCAATGCTGCTACATAGCCTCTCGGAACTATCTCCAAACATAGCTCACGAAAATCCTCGGCTAACTCCTTGGGTAACTCTCCGATCATGAGGGTGTTGACATGGCTCTTGTGGCTCAACGCATCAGCTACTACGTTAGCCTTTCCGGGATGATAGTGCAGCCTCATATCATAATCCTTAATGAGCTCCAACCATCTCCTTTGCCTGAGATTTAACTCCTTCTGTGTGAAGATGTACTTCAAACTCTTGTGATCCATGTACACCTCACAATGGTTTCCGATGAGAAAATGTCTCCATGTCTTCAACGCATGCACTACGGCTGCTAACTCCAAATCATGTGTGGAATAATTCAACTCATGGGGTTTAAGATGTCGTGAGGCGTAAGAAACAACTCTTTCCTCCTGCATAAGTACTACTCCAAGTCATTGACGTGAAGTGTCGCAATATATTGCATAATCCTTGCACTGATCTGGCAGAATCAACACTGATGATGTAACCAAACATTTCTTCAACTCCTGGAAACTGGCCTCACATCCTCAGTCCAATTGAATTTGGTGTCCTTCTTCAACAACTCTGTCATGGGTTTGGCAATGTTCGAGAAATTCTCAATGAACCTCTGGTAGTATCCTGCGAGTCCAAGAAAACTCCGGATCTCTCCAACTAATGTGGGGGCTTCCCAATTTGTCATAGTGACAACCTTGGTGGGGTCTGCTGCTATTCCTTCTTCGGATATAACATGTCCGAGGAATCCAACTTCCTTCAACCAAAACTCACACTTGCTGAACTTGGCATATAACTGATGTTCTCTGAGCTTCCCAAGTACCAAACGCAAATCCTCCTTATGCTCCTCTTCATTCTTCAAGTAGACCAAAATATCATCAATGAACACCACAACGAACTTATCCAGAAACTCCATAAACACCTTGTTCATCATGTTCATGAAATAGGCAGGTGCGTTAGTCAGACCAAATGACATGACGGTATACTCATATAGCCCGTACCTTGTGGTAAAAGCTGTCTTAGGTATATCCTGCTCTCGAATTTTCAGCTGGTGGTATCCTGATCGCAGATCGATCTTGGAAAATACTTTAGCTCCTTGCAACTGGTCAAACAGATCATTGATCATCGGTAGTGGGTACTTGTTCTTGATTGTCACTTCATTCAACCCTCGATAATCAACAACCATCCTTAATGACACATCCTTCTTCTCCACTAGAAGCACTCGCGATCCCCAAGGTGACGAACTTGGGAGAATATAGCCTTTATCCAGTAACTCCTTAATCTGCTTCTTAATTTCTTCTAAATCCTTTGCGGGCATCCTGTACGGTCTCTTGGATATTGGCCCTGTGCCTGGAAAAAGCTCGATCAAAAACTCAATATCTCTATCCGGTGGGATGCCTGGCAACTCTTCTGGAAATACGTTAGGGAAATCCTTCACCACTGGTACTTCCTCCTGTACAACTCCTGATAAGGAATTCACTTGGGTCCTTCTCGGCACATGCCGGGATACATACTTGATCCTTCTTCCTTCTGGGGTGGTAAGAAAGATCGACTTACTAGCACATTCAATGTTCCCTCCATACTTCGATAACCAATCCATGCCTAATATCACGTCCAATCCTTGTGACTCCAATACTATTAGGTCTGAGGGAAACACGTAGTTACCAATCCTTAATTGTAATCGATCACACCATAGACTAGCCATATACTCCACTCCTGGCGAGGTTACTAACATGGGTGACCTAAGGGCTTGGGTTGGCAGTTTATACTTATCCACAAATCCCCTTGATATATATGAATGCGATGCACCAGTATCAAAAAGAACGATTGCAGTAAATGAGTTAACCAAAAACTTACCTATTACTGCATCTGGCTGGGCTTCAACCTCCTCCATGTTAACTTGGTTCACCTGTCCCATGTTGAAAGGGTTGTTGGGTTCTACGGTAGGGTGCGTCGACTGCAAATTAAAATTTTCCTACGCGCAGAACATCCAGGAACATGCTACGGGAGATGGATCACAGTTCGTTACCACTAGACGCGCAGTGCCATGCAGCGGAAGAAGAGTTGGGGCAGCGCGTCCGCGTGGATCATCTCCTCCTCGTTTGATCTCCCTCGAACAGCCGGTCGTCCGATCCCACGTACAAGTTCATCGGAGCGGCGCAA
This sequence comes from Triticum aestivum, assembly GCF_018294505.1. Classification (NCBI taxonomy): domain Eukaryota; kingdom Viridiplantae; phylum Streptophyta; class Magnoliopsida; order Poales; family Poaceae; genus Triticum; species Triticum aestivum. The sequence goes on along the minus strand of NC_057804.1, from coordinate 278,491,497 downwards.
GTGCACCGCCTCTAACAGTATCCGCGCGTGCAGGAGGAACACCATGCGGCGGACTGGTAGGTCCGATCACACAGTCGGCGGCGAGTGGAGGTGGCTATTCGCAACACATGCAAACCCTAGTCGCGGCGCCGAAGCGATCAACCACCCGAGTGTGCTGCACCTCCACTTTATATAGGCGTCCGTCGCGGGCTAAACACTTGGGCCTCGCACGGACCCTAAAGCCCAAAGTCCACTCGGTCACGTTCCTAGTCCAGTTCGGATCACATCCGACCAGTGTCCTATGAACCGACCTCGTAGGTTCCTTCACTTAAGCGCGCGACCCCTTAGGTTCAAGCCGGCTTGGTCGCAGTTCGGATCACCTCCGGACTATATGGCTGGTAGCGGCCTCTAGCAAGGCGTGCCGACCACCAAGCAGACGATGAAGCTGGTTAGGTGAACCTGTACAACATGTCACACTTCTGCTCCCTTTGCCGCACGATATATATTGTCGGGCTCAAGGCGAGACTGTCATCCTTGTGCTAACCCGACCTCTTTCTCGTTCCAGTGATACCGACCACTATCTGGATTATCTCATAATCCTTGTCGCATGGCCATGTTGTTCCTGGTCGGATCACACGAGGGGCCCAGAGTATATCTCTCCTGATCGGAGGGGCAAATCCCATCTTGCTCGACCATGTCTCGCAGCATGGGACTGGACAAACCCGAAACCTACCTTTGTAACTACCTAGTCATGGAGTAGCGTTTGGTCGGCCCAAAGCAAGTCTGTCACCATCTCGAATACATGCGTCAGCTCAGGTCTTAGGACATAGAACGTATGTTGTACTAGAGACTCACAAATGACATATCGCTGCGTCTCATAGTTGGGTCTCTCCGACTCGGACCTTATCTCGACTCGGATCCGACTATGTCGAATCCGACCAGACCTTTCCAAGTCCATATTATCTGGTTAGCATCCAATGCTCCATGGCTAGTGAGACCGAGCCATCGACTATGTCATATGCTAGTCTAGTCGGTTGCGCGTCCACACAACCCTTTCGACTAGGGACCTTTTAGGACAGTCATCATACAATGCATAGTCCCACAAACAAGTCACGTACTTGCTGATACACATCATTGATAATGTCCAAGGACTATCTTTATTCATAAACACATAGGAAATATCATCATACATGATTGCCTCTAGGGCATATCTCCAACAAGGGTTAGGCTTCTTCCCAGAGCTTCCATTGCCATTTCCATTCTTACCTGCAGGACATTCAGCGGCATAATGTCCAGTCTTCTGGCACTTGAAACAGGTAATGTGGCTTAGATCCCTCTTAGCTGGTGTTGATGGGTTGGTACGGTTCTGTCCGTTGCTTCCTCCATTCCCATTGCCATTCTTGGGGCCACTATGGTTGTGCGAACTCCCTCCATTATGACTATGACCTCCATGGGTATGCTGAAAAGGTCCTCCCAAGTTTGGGGTAAAACGAGGCTTCTGCTGAGCTCCAGAATTGTACTTCCCTTGTCCATACTTCCTATTGCGGCTGTCAATCTGCTGCTGCTTCCCTTCAATCATGAGAGCTCTGTCTACCAACTCCTGGTAGTTGTTGAAAGTTGTCACCATCAACTGCATGCTCTGCTCATCATTCGGTCCTTCCAGAAACTTCTCCTGCTTGGCTGCATCCGTAGCAACGTCATCTAGGGCATAACTTGCCAGCTTACTAAAGTCATCCACATACTGGCCAACTGTACGTCCTCCTTGGCGCAAGTTGCGAAACTCACGCTTCTTCATGGCCATAGCTCCTGCTGAAACATGGGCAGTATGAAAAGCCTGCTAAAACTGATCCCATGTGACAGTGTTGATGGGATAAGTGGCTATGAAATTCTCCCACCATGATGCTGCGGGATCAACTGAGTGAGCTCCAGTGGGAATGAAAATCCATTGTCATGTCTCGGAGGCATCTGAGGGTTTAGAAAAGATGAGAGATACATAATAGAATGAGGTCTAGGGAGAAAACACTACCCATATGCGCATGAGACAAACACAAACATCTCACTTCAATCATTTCAAACAAGGGCATACAACGGTCTAACTATCGTTACATAAGTGCTCGGACTATACTATATACATGGGGGAATACTACTACTGTTATGGTGGTCGACTAGAAAAACTGATCGGTCGAAGACTCCATGATATCTGCTCCAGCTTCATCAACAAAGTCATCACCGCTATCATCGGGGTCCTAGTCGGTGTCGTCGATGATGATGTAGTTCTCCGGGCAAGTGGAATCATCGTCATCTCCTCCTGGCGCGGGGTATCCCATGAATATTTTTAGCTTCTTCTTCAGGTCGTCATTCTTCTCCACGAGTGTCGTCATTTCCTCCTCATATCCATCGCGTGTAGTCTTGAGTTCTTCTTCCAGCTCCATGATCCTGGTCATAGCCTTCTTCAGATCTATCATGCCTGCGCACATCTGGTTCTCCTGGCAGCAAATGTGTTGGTTTAACTCCTGGATGAAAGCTGCAATAGATCTATCCTTCCTGGTGCTGATCATCTCCCATTGCTCATCTCGACGCCCACAAATCTGGTAGATAGTATCCTTGAGATCCTTGTGGTAAACTTCTCCAATGCGTCCCATGGTGATGTGGGCTGCCATGCTCTTTCCAAGACTCCAGGTTGGTGCATCAAAGGAAAACTCTATGGGCTCAGTGATTGGCATGAACGTCCTTCCTGGAACTTGAACTTGAATCATCCAACGCTCCTCTTCTGGTAAAGTGGCGATGTAGGTCCCGGTGAAACTTGGTACTCCGATATTCAAGTATCTAGTGACTTCCTTCAAGTGGCATCCGAAAGGTGTATCTTCATCCGGTTGCGTGAACTTGTTCCTTGCATCAGCCATCCTAAAGAGTAGAAAGGGAGAGGAGTTAGAAATGAGAAGAGAGTAGTGATCTAGGGCTTCAGCTTAGTGGTCGTGTCCTACAGTCAGCGTGTGCTCTGATACCATCTTGTAGCGACCAGATCTCAAACAGTTTGATCTTTGTGCATTAGTGTCATCCCTGGATCGGTAATGCTGACACGCACAGTACTTGAAGGATTTATAACAGAGTAGCAATCACACACTTATTACATCGAACGTCTCAAAAGAGAACTTATTACAGAAAATATGGCTTAAGGCCATCTAATAATGATAACAGCGGAAGGCTTTGAAGATAAAGCGAGTCCATCAACTCCAACGGCATCACTGAGTGAAAGATCACGACCTAAGGAACCTTACTCGTCGTCTGAAAAGTTTGCAACATTAACGTTGCAGCCCCAAAATGAGTCAGCACATGGAATATGATGGCAATGTAACACATAGAGAGTAATGAACAGAATAATGCTATCACTACATGCATATATGGCTGGTGGAAAGCTCTATGGTTACAGTTTTGCATAAAGCCAATTTTCCCTACAACAAAAGAATAAGTTTTATTTAACTATCATGGTGGTTGTTAAACATTGAGAAGGTTCCTCCAACTCAATCCCAATTAAGCATCATCATTAACCCAATCAAATTAAATTAAGTAACATGATGAGATTCACATGATAATCCATGAAACTAGATACTCAAACTGTCCATAATTGGGGACACGGCTAACCATGATTAGTTTGTACACTCTGCAGAGGTTTGCGCACTTTTCCCCGCAAGACTCGATCTCCTCCGTTGGATTTCTTGCACTACACGGTGTTTGAGAAACGGATGACCGACACACAGTCTTTCAGAAGCATTAACTCTTTACTCTGGGTAGACAGTACCAACATACATCCCCTACATCTGCTAGCCTACCACTAAAAGAGGTCACGCAACATACTCAACTATGCTAGAGCCCATAGTAGCTTGCGGCTGCACACGGAAGTTTCTAGCATGAATAATCTCATGATCCCTTTGAGCCTGGGTGGCAGTCCATAGGAGAATCACATGGTACCCCGGGATTTCCAAAAATACAAGCAACATTGGGTTCCCCAGGTGCCTCAATCCACCCAGATGTGTATTAAAGTTGCCACCTTAAGTTAACCATTAATTAACAATACTCACATCTGTCATGGATACACTCACCCAATCCATGTCTACAAGCATAGCATAGCAAAATAAGCAAACGTAGAAGTAACTCCCAAAGGTTTGATAATAAACATGGCAATAGGTACTACCTCATCTACTTCCCAAAACCCACATATTAATCAGATCCTAACCATGCAATTGTTTGAGGATTGATCTAATGCAATAAAACTGGGTAGTAAAGAGGTATGATCAAAGTGTTACTTGCCTTGCTGATGATCCGTCAAACCTAGAGACTCGTAGTAGCACGCTGCGCACTCCGGGTACTCTATCGCAACCAAACAAGCATACAATAAGCACTCATCTAAATCACGGGTAAAACTCAAATAAGAGATCTAACCAGAAAGTTCAACTTAAGAACTCTGGTTTGCAAAAAGAATCAAATCAAACGAAGCAACGAAACTCAAACAGCGAAAGAAACAAGCTTTGTTTACTAATCTGGACCTAAGTCAAATTTTATAGTAACAAAAACCTGTTTGAGTTGGTTAAAGAGAAAGAGGGTTTCGAGACGAAACTCTAGGCGCTTGAATCGCCTGATTCCGATAAACGAGCGAAAAGATAAACTAAAACAAAAATTAGGGTAGAAATCACGATCACAAATAATCGCGGAAAACCCTGGAAAAAGAAAAACTGACGAACGTTCGCTGTCAGCGGCTAAAGGGTGAAAACCGTTCATTAAAATGAACGAACGAACGGGCGTTCACTAAATAAGTAAACCAGAAAAAAATAAAACCGATCTATAAAAAAATAAACCGGGTTTCTAAAAATAATCGTACGGTTTTCCGAGGAAAACCGGCGATGGTGGAGGCTACCTCCGGCGAGTCCGGTGGGGCAGCGCAGGGCGGGTCCGGTGGGGCGGCGAGGCAATGGCGGGGCGGCGGGGCTCCGTCGGCGGCGGCGATCGACGGTGGCGGCGGCGGCGGCGGCTTAGGATTAGGACTTTGGCGGCGGCGCGGGCTGAGGTGGGCTGGGGCGGTTCGGGCGGCTTATAAAGCCTAGGCGAGGCGGAGTCCAGGTCGCTCACGCGGCCCAAGTCGGTTTGACTTTTTTTAAAATAATTCCGACGCGCAGAAAAAGAAATAAAATAAATACTAAATGGACTCCAAAAATTCCAAAATAATTTTTCCCGTCCTCTAAAAATAAGCCGGACAAGGTGAACATTTATTTGGGCCTAAAATGCAATTTTGAAAAACGCATATTTTTCCTAATTCAAATAAAATAGCGATAGAACTCCGAAATAAAATCTTATTCGATTTTAATATTAAATCTCCAATATTTCTTTATTTTGGGAAAGTCAGTTTATTCCATCTCTTTTATTTTTATAAAAGAAATATACGAAGATAAAATAATTAAAATCAACGATCCTCTTTTCAAAATTTGAGAAACTCAAATATGAAAATAAGGAAATCCCCAACTCTCTCCGTGGGTCCTTGAGTTGCGTAGAATTTCTAGGATCTAGCCAAAATGCAATAAAATATGATATGCAGTGATGATTTAATGTATAACATTTCAAATTAAAAATTTGGGATATTACATCCACCCTCGGGGTTGAGGTTTTCTACTAGTAGCTATGTGTTTAATCTCTCTCTCTCTCGTGTTCTTGACATGTCACGATCTTGATGTATAGCGGGTTTGTTAATATAGTCGGATCATATGGTGTTTTCTCCTCTCTATCTTGTTGTGATGAATTGAATTTTTCCCTTTGAGATTTCGTTGTTATCAGATTGAATACTTTTATGGATTTGAGAACACTTGATATATGTCTTCCAATTTAATACTCATGGTGACAATAGGGTGTCATATTGATTCACTTGATATATGTTTTGGCACTCAACTCGCGGATTCCCGACGTGAGATTGGGGTAATCTATGCATAGGGGTTGCTGCACGTTCTTGTCTTTGTTTCTTCGATAGAAATCTTGGGGCACTCTTTGAAGTTCTTTGTGTTAAATTGAATATTATGAATATGAATTTGCTTTGGTGTTTTTTTAGTAAGAACTCTAGGATAGATCGAACGGAAATAATAGCTTTGTGTTAGTTTAGTACGAACTCCTGAATAGATCAGACGGAAAGAATAGCTTTGAGGTGGTTTCATACCCTACAAACAATTTATTCTTATGTTCACCGCTAGATAGGAACTTTGGAGTGAGTCCTCGTCGCACTTTGAGGGATCGCTATATGATCCAACTATGTTAGCATTGTTGAGAGATTGCACTAGTGAAAGTATGCACCCAAGGCCTCATTTTCCATCATTGCAATACCATTTGTGCTCCATTTTACTATTTACTACCTTGCTATTTTTTATTGTTCGCACTACAAAAACTCATATCTACTATCCATACTACACTTTTATGACCATCTCTTCGCTGAACGAGTGCACCTATACAATTTGCCATTGTATTGGATGTGTTGGGGACACAAGAGATTTCTTGTATTTGATTGCTGGGTTGCTTGAGATAGACTAACTACATCCTACGTCTCCCACGGATTGATAAACCTTGGGTCATCCACTTGAGGGAAAATTGCTACTGTCCTACTGTGACGCCCCCGATTCAATCGTACACTAATCATGCACGCAAATGTGTACGATCAAGATCAGGGACTCACGGGAAGATATCACAACACAACTCTACAAATAAAATAAGTCATACAAGCATCATAATACAAGCCAGGGGCCTCGAGGGCTCGAATACAAGTGCTCGATCATAGACGAGTCAGCGGAAGCAACAATATCTGAGTACAGACATAAGTTAAACAAGTTTGCCTTAAGAAGGCTAGCACAAACTGGGATACAGATCGAAAGAGGCGCAGGCCTCCTGCCTGGGATCCTCCTAACTACTCCAGGTCGTCGTCAGCGGGCAGCACGTAGTAGTAGGCACCTCCGGTGTAGTAGGGGTCGTCGTCGACGGTGGCGTCTGACTCCTGGACTCCAGCATCTGGTTGCGACAACCAGAAAGAAAGGAAAGGGGAGAAAAGGGGGGAGAAAGCAACCGTGAGTACTCATCCAAAGTACTCGCAAGCAAGGAACTACACTACATATGCATGGGTATATGTGTAAAGGGGCCATATCAGTGGACTGAACTGCAGAATGCCAGAATAAGAGGGGGATAACTAATCCTGTCGAAGACTACGCTTCTGGTCACCTTCGTCTTGCATCAAGTATAAGAGAGTAGATTGAAGTCCTCCAAGTAGCATCTCCAAGTAACATCTCATAGCATAATCCTACCCGGCGATCCCCTCCTCATATCCCTGAGGTAGAGCGACCACCGGTTGTATCTGGCACTTGGAAGGGTGTGTTTTATTAAGTATCCGGTTCTAGTTGTCATAAGGTCAAGGTACAACTCCAAGTCGTCCTGTTACCGAAGATCACGGCTATTCGAATAGATTAAACTTCCCTGCAGGGGTGCACCACATAACCCAACACGCTCGATCCCATTTGGCCGGACACACTTTCCTGGGTCATGCCCGGCCTCGGAAGATCAACACGTCGCAGCCCCACCTAGGCAAAACAGAGAGGCCAGCACGCCGGTCTAAACCTAAGCGCACAGGGGTCTGGGCCCATCGCCCATAGCACACCTGCACGTTGCGTACGCGGCCGAAAGCAGAACTAGCCCCCTTAATACAAGAGCAGGCTTACGTTCCAATCCGGCGCGCGCCGCTCCGTCGCTGACGTCTGAAGTGCTTCGGCTGATACCACGACGTCGGGATACCCATAACTACTCCCACGTAGATGGTTAGTGCGTATAGGCTCGTAGCCAGACTCAGATCAAATACCAAGATCTCGTTAAGCGTGTTAAGTATCCGCGAACGCCGAACAGGGCCAGGCCCACCTGTCTCCTAGGTGGTCTCAACCTGCCCTGTCGCTCCGCCACAAAGATCCACACAGAGGGCCGTCGGGACAAAGGTCCTTTCAGCCCCCAATCCGTGAATCACTCGCGGGTACTCTTCGAGCTGACCCGACTTTAGTCACCATCTGTATAGTATGTATGTATGTATAGTATATACCCGTGATCACCTCCCGAGTGATCACGGCCCAATAGTATAGCAAGGCAGACTGACAAGAATGTAGGGCCAATGATGATAAACTAGCATCCTATACTAAGCATTTAGGATTGCAGGTAAGGTATCAACAGGTGTAGCAACAATGTCAGGCTATGCATCAGAATAGGATCAACAGAAAGCAGTAACATGCTACACTACTCTAATGCAAGCAGTATAGAGTAGAATAGGCGATATCTGGTGATCAAGGGGGGGGGGCTTGCCTGGTTGCTCTGGCAAGAGAGAGGGGTCGTCAACTCCGTAGTCGAACTGGGCAGCAGCAGCGTCGGTCTCGTAGTCTACCGGAGAGAAGAGGGGGAAGAAACAATGAATACCAATGCAAACAAATGCATATCGATGCATGACATGACAAGTAACGATGCTAGGTGTGCCCAATCGCGGTATAGGTGATACCGACGAAGGGGGAACATCCGGGAAAGTATTCCCGGTGTTTCGCGTTTTCGGGCAGAGGAGCCGGAGGGGGAAAGTTGCGGGTTCGATAGGTTAGGGGGGTGTGGCGGACGAACGGACTGCGTATCCGGAATCGTCACGTCGTTCTGAGCAACTTTCATGTTGAAAATATTTTAATCCGAGTTACGGATTAAAAGATATGATTTTTAAAAGATTTTAACAATTTTGGAATTTAATTATTTATTTAATTAATTCGAAAAAATGGTATTTATGAGGTCAGCATGATGTCATGCTGACGTCAGCAGTCAACAGGGGTTGACTGAGTCAACCCTGACATGTGGGTCCAGTGGGACCCACCTGTCATTCTCTAATTAAATTAATTAGGGTTTAGGTTAATCTAATTACAGTTTAATTAAACTTAACTAGTTAATTAATTTAATTAAACCGGATTAATTAACTTAATTAATTAATTAATTAATTAATAATATTATTAAATCATTTTAATTTTATTAATTATATTTATTGTTTTTATTTATTTTATTATTATTATTATTATTTTATCCCCTTTTTTTTAACGTTCTGGGGCGAGGCCCCCGTTGTCATAGGGCCACTAGGCCTTAGCGGATCGGGTGCGCCCGATCGGGAGGTGCGGGCGAAGGGGCACCCGCACGCGAGGCCACCAGGGGCGAGGCGGGGCGCCAGAATCCGGCGGGGTAGGGGGGAGGGGGGCCGGCCAGCTCCGGCAAGCGGCGGGAACGGCCAGCAGGGGGCTCGGCGGCAGCGGACGGCGCCGGCGTGGGCGCACGGGGCGCAGGGGGCGCGGCCATGGACGGGGCGAGACCAGCGGGCGGGGGGGGGGGGGACGACGGGCACGGCCCGGTCGGTGTAGCGCGTGGCCAGGGCGCGGCGCCGCGGTGAGCGCGTGGCCGGAGCGCACGGGGCGCGGCGACGGTCGCGGGGGAAGAGGGAGTGCGAGGAGAGGGGGCGGGAAGGCCCGGCGCGGCAGGGGGGGGGGAAGAGGCCCCGGCCGAACGGAGGAGGCGCGAGGGGAGGGGGCACGCGGGCGCGGCCGTGCGGAACGAGGCCGGCACGGGCACGGCCGCCCGGGGAGGGACCGGCGACGATTAGCGCGAGCGCGCGAGGGAGAGAGAGGGAGCGAGGCGGGGCGATGCTCACGGTGGGGGGGGAGGCGCGTAGGGTCTAGGCAACGTGCTCGGGGGCGGCCGGGGACGACCGGCGAGGAGGAGGGCGGGGGAAGCGTTCGGCGGCGACGGGGCGGTCCGGCGGGTGGCGGCGATCTCCTCCCGATCCAGATCGGGGGGGGAGGGAGGATATTTCGGGGGAGTGGGGGAGGCTGTCGGTGGGGAGTGGGGAGGGGAGTGGATAAGGGAGAGTAGTGGGGGGGGGGCGACCTGGGCCGGCCTGGTTGGCCCGATGGCCAGCTGGGCCGCGGTCCAGCAGGGGGGGGGGGTTTGCCTCTTTTTTTGTTTGTTTTCTGTTTTCTTTTATTTTTCTTTTTGTTTAATCTTTAAACATTTAGGCCATTTAATAAAAAGGTGTTTGTTGCCCATAATTACCCTTGTAATATTCGTCAACCACCGAACAATTTTATTTTAAATTTTGAAAACTTTATTGTTTTCATCAATTTGAATTTTGAATTTGAACGGTTTCGAATTATTTCGAAGATAGCAACAGTAAATCGGGATGACGTGCCATGATTAGCGTGGGATTACTGTAGCAAGATTATCCGGGCGTTACAAATCTCCTCCACTACAAGAAATCTCGTCCCGAGATTTTAGGAGGTAGAAGGAAACAGTGCGGGGTATTCATCACGCAGGCGATCCTCGCGTTCCCAGGTGGCTTCGTCTTCAGAGTGATTCGACCACTGGACCTTGAGGAACTTGATCGCCTTCTGGCGTGTGCGGCGTTCAGCTTGGTCGAGAATGCGGACCGGATGCTCTTTATAGGAGAGGTCCTGTTGCAATTCGAGCACTTCATGATCCACAGCTCGGATTGGGTCCTTGAAGCAACGGCGGAGTTGTGACACATGGAACACATCGTGAACCTGAGAAAGGTTCGACGGAAGCTCCAGTTGATATGCCACTTTTCCACGCCTTTCCAGAATAGTGAATGGGCCAATATAGCGAGGAGCTAGCTTGCCCTTGATCCCGAAGCGGTGAGCACCCTTCATTGGTGTAACGCGAAGATAGGCCTTTTCGCCAGGTTGATAGACCATGTCTTTATGATGACGGTCATAATTACTCTTTGGCGTGACTGAGCAGTCTTGAGATTCTCGCGAATAATGCGGACTTGTTCTTCGGCATGTTGGATAATATCCGGACCGAAGAGTGGACGTTCCCCAGTTTCTGACCAGTTCAGAGGGGTTCGGCACTTTCGTCCATATAACACTTCGAAGGGGGCCATCTTCAGACTAGCTTGATAGCTATTATTATAAGAGAACTCAGCATACGGAAGAGATTCCTCCCATTTCTTGCCGAAGGAAATAACACAAGCTCGAAGCATGTCTTCGAGAACTTGGTTGACACGTTCAACTTGCCCTTGTGACTGAGGATGAAAAGCAGTGCTGAAAGACAGATGAGTGCCCATAGCTTCTTGGAAACTTGCCCAGAATCTTGAAGTGAATAAACTGCCACGGTCTGAACTGATAACCAATGGAATACCGTGAAGCGAGACAATTCTGGTCATGTAGAGAGTTGCCAGCTGACTAGCAGTGATCGTTTCCTTGACCGCCAGAAAATGTGCAACCTTAGAAAGTCGGTCAATGACGACAAGAATAGCATCATTACCTTTCTGCGATTTGGGAATCCAGTAACGAAGTCCATCTCGACATGGTCCCATTTCCATTCAGGAATAGATATAGGTTGCAGAGTTCCAGCAGGCCTTTGATGTTCTGCTTTGATACGACGGCAAACGTCACATTCAGCAACATAACGAGCAATGTCTTGCTTCATGTTAGACCACCAGAATCTCTGGCGGATGTCTTGATACATCTTCGTACTACCAGGATGGATACATAGAGGCGTATCATGAGCTTCTTTCATAACCTCCTGAGTCATATTCAGGTTTTCCTTCTTACACGGCACCACTAGGCGGCCTTTGAAGTACAAGGCGCCATCATCAGCAATAGTGAAGGATGAGGAACCTCCTTCTTTGAGGTCTTGCTTAATCTTGTAGACTTCAGAGTCAAATCCCTGCATTGTCTTTATGGTGCCCACGAGATCGGGTTCAACAGCCAGGGTATAGAGGGAACCCTGGGAAACAACACGGAGATTCATCTTGCGGAACTCCGGGGGAGGGGGAGCGAGTGCACCCGGAGGAACAATATGGAGGTTTAGCTTTCTGAATTCTTCAACAAGTGAGGGCTGAACTTTGTGAACCTGGAGGTGGTTGCAGTAAGACTTGCGGCTCAAGGCATCAGCCATTACATTAGCCTTGCCTGGGGTATAGGAAATACCCAAATCAAAGTCTGCAACAGTCTCCATCCATCTCTGCTGACGGAGGTTCAGGTCTGGCTGAGTAAATAGATACTTCAGACTTTGGTGGTCAGTGAAGATCTCGCAACGATTACCGAGTAGGTAATGTCGCCACTGTTTTAGTGCATGAATGACAGCAGCAAGTTCGAGGTCGTGAACTGGGTAGTTCTCTTCGTGAGGGCGCAATTGCCGAGAGGCATAAGCAACCACTTTGCGCTCTTGCATTAGGACACAGCCTAATCCTTGACGGGAAGCGTCGCAGTAAATGACGAAGTCCTTCTTAGTATCAGGTGGAGCTAGTACTGGGGCAGAAGTCAACTTGTCCTTTGAGTGCCTGGAAAGCTTTCCTGACATTTGTCTGTCCATTGGAACTTGACGCCCTTATGCAATAGGTTAGTCAGAGGCCTGGCAATCTTGGAGAAGTTCTCGACGAATCGACGGCAGTAGCTGGCGAGACCGAGAAAACTTCTGACTTGCTTAACGTTCTTCGGAGGAGTCCAATCGAGAATAGCCTGAACTCGTTCAGGGTTGACGGCAATACCATCCTTAGAGATGACATGCCCGAGATAGGTTACTTCGGGAAGCCAGAATTCACATTTGGAGAACTTGGCATAAAGTTGATGCTCTCGTAGCTTTTCCAGCACGAGGCGAAGATGTTCAGCATGTTCCTCTTCGTTCTTGGAAAATACCAGAATATCATCCAGATAAACCACGACGAACTTGTCGAGGTAATCCATGAATATATAGTTCATCAGGCGAGAGAAGGTGGCTGGAGCATTGGTTAAGCCGAAAGACATGACGGTGTACTCGTAAGAACCGTATCGAGTCACGAATGCGGTCTTGGGGATATCTTCCTCACGAACACGGATCTGGTGGTAACCCAACCTCAAGTCGAGTTTAGAGAACACTGATGAACCAGCCAATTGATCATACAGATCATTGATCCGAGGAAGAGGATACTTATTCTGAATGGTAGCTTGATTTATAGGACGGTAGTCTTGGACCAATCGGTTTGTCCCATCTTTCTTCTTGACAAAGAGAGAAGGTGCTCCCCAAGGAGAGCAACTTGGGCGAATGAAACCACTTTGAAGAGATTTATCGATTTCCTCCTTAAGCTCAAGGAGTTCATGCGGCGGCATCTTGTAGGGTCGCTTGGCTATAGGAGTGGTGCCTGGTTTCAAGTCGATGACGAATTCGACAGCTCTAGCAGGGGGAATCCCTGGGAGTTCTTCAGGAAAGACGTCTAGGAATTCACGCACGACGGGAATGTTTTCAATGCCCTTGAGTGGTGCAACGTTCAATGCGTTTAAGGCATAAAGCCTGGCCTCGGCATTCCGAACCAGATGAGCATCATAGCTAATTATTTCATCAGAAGGGTGTAGCAGATGGACGGTCTTAGTGGCGCAAACGATAGAAGCAGTATGCGCCTTTAACCAATCCATTCCCAGAATGAGGTCAATGTTAGACGACTTCAGTATAATGGGCGAGGCACGAAACTCCAACCCTTCGATTTCCACAGGGACGTCAATGCCAACCATGGAGGTCTGACATTGTCCCGCGGGGGTTTTTACCACTACCGAAGTGTTCATCTGCTCAAATTTAACATCGTGCTTGTATGCAAATTCTTCTGACATGAATGAATGCGATGCACCTGTATCAAATAAAACGGATGCTGGTACTGAATTTACGAGGAGTGTACCCATCACAGTAGCAGGCTGGTCTTGAGCTTCATTCAGATCAATGTGGTTGGCATGAACACGGCCATAAGACTTGGCATTGTTGTTGCGGGCCTGGTTGTTTCCACGGCCAGTGGCTGGAAGGGCCAGTTGATTCTGATTCTGAATGCAATCCCTAGCATGGTGACCTGGTTGACCACACTTGTAGCACAGGCCATTATTGGGAGTGGGAACAGGAGCTTGGGGTGGCGGAGCTGGAAGCCTTGGCAGCCTAGTTGGAGCAGTAGGCAGACGAGGTGCAGCGTAAGACTGCCTTGGGGCTGGTGCATTTGGACGGTACATGCTGTTCGGGATCCATATCTTACGCTTCTGCGAGGGCAGGCCCGAAGATGAGCCCGTGTCACGGTTGCGCCTTTGAAAGCTCTGGTGTTCTTGCAGACCAGTCTCAACATTGATGGCCTTATTCACCAAGGTGGCGAAATCAGCAAAGTCGTGCACTAGAAGTGCGAGCTTGATGTCAGCTTGAAGGCCGTCACGGAACTTCTCCTGCCTACGTGCATCAGTTGCAATGTCCTCTTCAGCATAGCGAGACAAGTCCAGAAACTCCCGCTGATAAGCTTCAACAGTCTTGTTGCCTTGGGTGAGGTTGCGAAACTCACGCTTCTTCCGGTCCATGACTCCCTGAGGAATGAAGCGGGCACGGAAGGCAGCCTGAAAGTCTGGCCAGGAGATGATTGTCCCAACTGGCAGAGTACGCCTATGGCTGTCCCACCATTGAGCTGCGGGTCCCTTCAGGAAGAAGGAAGCAAAAGTGACATAGCTGGCAGGGGCTACATCAGCAGACTCCATCTCATAGGTGATGTCACGGAGCCAGTCATCAGCATCCAGCGGCTGGGTTGAGCTGCGGTACACACTTGGGTTGAGGCGTATGAAATCCTGCAGAGTTGTTGTGTTTGGATGCTGGTTCATATTGGGGCGAGGAAACTGAGCCATCATGTTTTCCATGAACTGGCGATTCATCTCAAGCTGTTGGATCATACCAGCCATGTACTCAGGCGGTGGTGGGAAGTTGCCACCACGACCACGACCAGCTGGTCTAACCATCCTGCTAATATATAACAGGGGTAGTTCAGTATTGAGAAATTTGCATAGACAAGAGTCATTCATGATGAAACATGCATAATGAAAGGAGCACGACAGATACCACATAGATAGTCGGCATAACTTACAAAAGGGGTCGGACATAGAGTTCAGTACACAGAGTTCCGTACATAGACTAAGTCATCATAGGCGGCACGCAGGCTCGCGAGTGCATCTAAGACTAATGAGCAAGACTACATCAGTCCCAGGAGGTACTGTGAAGGTAGCTGTAACCTGACAGCTGGTAGTGAGGCAACGGATAGTCCTCCACGTCAGTGGCCTGGGGGCCGCGGATACTCTGGTGTAGAACCCGACGCTCAGGTGGCAGAAGAGGACCAAGTGCGGGAGAGTAGCCTCCCACCTCTGGCCATCCGACACCGTGGGGCATCACGGTCCTGGCTGGGTAGATCGCAGAACGCGGCAGCTGTCCAGACCGGACAAAGGGGTGCAACCGCGTCAGAGCCCTGTAAAGGTGCTGACGAGTGGTGTACAACTCGTGGCGAAGAGCTCTGTTAGCTCGGTCCAGCCCATCAGCATGCAGAACCAGGCGCTGATGGTGGAAAGGCTCTCGGGTGACGGTGGAGTAGGCGGCAGTGTAGTATCCCTCCGCACCAACGTCAGATGCGATAGGAATGTGCCTGAAAGGGGAAGTGTCCAATGCCTGATACTCTCCACGAAGACGTGTCAGAGCAGCATGAGCCGCATCGTGGACTGCCATCTCGATGGTCACTCCAACACCATGAGCGGTGTGCAGCACGGTAGTGGACTCATACTCCCGAGAGTAGAGGTGGACGATGGCACGGTACTGCTCCTGGTTAAAGTCCTGGTACTCCTCGTAGACGGTGTACTCAGGGTGCCAGCGATAACCCAGATAGGTCATCATATCAGCTAGCACAGCAGGTGATCCTGAGGCACCAATGGCCGCAGTGTGGCGCACGACCTGCCTCGCGGGTTCCATCTGAAAACAAAGATGTTTCAATGGAGTCAAATGACAACACGGGCACTATTCAAAATGCTATCCTACAGAATAACTATGGCTTATCCAACTTCGGGGTGAACGTGGTAACGGGATCCTAATGTTAGAGTTAGTAAATTCGTTTAACCCGAGTAGAAAAGAGTTCAGAGTCCCAGAGTAAAGGTCGAGGAGTAAAAGATCCTAGTACCACCCGATGGCGACGTGGGCCCGTAAGGCACACAGCCAAGTTAGTAAAAGTTTTTGTAATGTCTAGACTCGACTTCGGCCAAGGAGTGTGGAAGGGGGATTCCTACAGGCAGTCGGCTCTGATACCAACTTGTGACGCCCCCGATTCAATCGTACACTAATCATGCACGCAAATGTGTACGATCAAGATCAGGGACTCACGGGAAGATATCACAACACAACTCTACAAATAAAATAAGTCATACAAGCATCATAATACAAGCCAGGGGCCTCGAGGGCTCGAATACAAGTGCTCGATCATAGACGAGTCAGCGGAAGCAACAATATCTGAGTACAGACATAAGTTAAACAAGTTTGCCTTAAGAAGGCTAGCACAAACTGGGATACAGATCGAAAGAGGCGCAGGCCTCCTGCCTGGGATCCTCCTAACTACTCCAGGTCGTCGTCGGCGGGCAGCACGTAGTAGTAGGCACCTCCGGTGTAGTAGGGGTCGTCGTCGACGGTGGCGTCTGACTCCTGGACTCCAGCATCTGGTTGCGACAACCAGAAAGAAAGGAAAGGGGAGAAAAGGGGGGAGAAAGCAACCGTGAGTACTCATCCAAAGTACTCGCAAGCAAGGAACTACACTACATATGCATGGGTATATGTGTAAAGGGGCCATATCAGTGGACTGAACTGCAGAATGCCAGAATAAGAGGGGGATAACTAATCCTGTCGAAGACTACGCTTCTGGTCACCTTCGTCTTGCATCAAGTATAAGAGAGTAGATTGAAGTCCTCCAAGTAGCATCTCCAAGTAACATCTCATAGCATAATCCTACCCGGCGATCCCCTCCTCATATCCCTGAGGTAGAGCGACCACCGGTTGTATCTGGCACTTGGAAGGGTGTGTTTTATTAAGTATCCGGTTCTAGTTGTCATAAGGTCAAGGTACAACTCCAAGTCGTCCTGTTACCGAAGATCACGGCTATTCGAATAGATTAAACTTCCCTGCAGGGGTGCACCACATAGCCCAACACGCTCGATCCCATTTGGCCGGACACACTTTCCTGGGTCATGCCCGGCCTCGGAAGATCAACACGTCGCAGCCCCACCTAGGCAAAACAGAGAGGCCAGCACGCCGGTCTAAACCTAAGCGCACAGGGGTCTGGGCCCATCGCCCATAGCACACCTGCACGTTGCGTACGCGGCCGAAAGCAGAACTAGCCCCCTTAATACAAGAGCAGGCTTACGTTCCAATCCGGCGCGCGCCGCTCCGTCGCTGACGTCTGAAGTGCTTCGGCTGATACCACGACGTCGGGATACCCATAACTACTCCCACGTAGATGGTTAGTGCGTATAGGCTCGTAGCCAGACTCAGATCAAATACCAAGATCTCGTTAAGCGTGTTAAGTATCCGCGAACGCCGAACAGGGCCAGGCCCACCTGTCTCCTAGGTGGTCTCAACCTGCCCTGTCGCTCCGCCACAAAGATCCACACAGAGGGCCGTCGGGACAAAGGTCCTTTCAGCCCCCAATCCGTGAATCACTCGCGGGTACTCTTCGAGCTGACCCGACTTTAGTCACCATCTGTATAGTATGTATGTATGTATAGTATATACCCGTGATCACCTCCCGAGTGATCACGGCCCATAGTATAGCAAGGCAGACTGACAAGAATGTAGGGCCAACAATGATAAACTAGCATCCTATACTAAGCATTTAGGATTGCAGGTAAGGTATCAACAGGTGTAGCGACAATGTCAGGCTATGCATCAGAATAGGATCAACGAAAGCAGTAACATGCTACACTACTCTAATGCAAGCAGTATAGAGTAGAATAGGCGATATCTGGTGATCAAGGGGGGGGGCTTGCCTGGTTGCTCTGGCAAGAGAGAGGGGTCGTCAACTCCGTAGTCGAACTGGGCAGCAGCAGCGTCGGTCTCGTAGTCTACCGGAGAGAAGAGGGGGAAGAAACAATGAATACAATGCAAACAAATGCATAACGATGCACGACATGACAGGTAACGATGCTAGGTGTGCCCAATCGCGGTAATAGGTGATACCGACGAAGGGGGGAAACATCCGGGAAAGTATTCCCGGTGTTTCGCGTTTTCGGACTGGCGAACCGGAGGGGAAAGTTGCGTGTTCGGTATGCTAGGGGTGTGTGGCGGACGAACGGACTGCGTATCCGGAATCGTCACGTCGTTCTGAGCAACTTTCATGTTGAAAATATTTTAATCCGAGTTACGGATTAAAAGATATGATTTTTAAAAGATTTTAACAATTTTGGAATTTAATTATTTATTTAATTAATTCGAAAAAATGTATTTATGACGTCAGCATGATGTCATGCTGACGTCAGCAGTCAACAGGGGTTGACTGAGTCAACCCTGACATGTGGGTCCAGTGGGACCCACCTGTCATTCTCTAATTAAATTAATTAGGGTTTAGGTTAATCTAATTACAGTTTAATTAAACTTAACTAGTTAATTAATTTAATTAAACCGGATTAATTAACTTAATTAATTAATTAATTAATTAATAATATTATTAAATCATTTTAATTTTATTAATTATATTTATTGTTTTTATTTATTTTATTATTATTATTATTTTTTTTATCCCTTTTTTTTTAACGTTCTGGGGCGGGGCCCCCGTTGTCATAGGGCCACTAGGCCTTAGCGGATCGGGTGCGCCCGATCGGGAGGTGCGGGCGAAGGGGCACCCGCACGCGAGGCCACCAGGGGCGAGGCGGGGCGCCAGAATCCGGCGGGGTAGGGGGGAGGGGGGCCAGCCAGCTCCGGCAAGCGGCGGGAACGGCCAGCAGGGGGCTCGGCGGCAGCGGACGGCGCCGGCGTGGGCGCACGGGGCGCAGGGGGCGCGGCCATGGACGGGGCGAGGCCAGCGGGCGGGGGGGGGGGGGGGGGACGACGGGCACAGCCCGGTCGGTGTAGCGCGTGGCCAGGGCGCGGCCGGCCGCGGTGAGCGCGTGGCCGGAGCGCACGGGGCGCGGCGACGGTCGCGGGGGAAGAGGGAGTGCGAGGAGAGGGGGCGGGAAGGCCCGGCGCGGCAGGGGGGGGGGGAAGAGGCCCCGGCCGAACGGAGGAGGCGCGAGGGGAGGGGGCACGCGGGCGCGGCCGTGCGGAACGAGGCCGGCACGGGCACGGCCGCCCGGGGAGGGACCGGCGACGATTAGCGCGAGCGCGCGAGGGAGAGAGAGGGAGCGAGGCGGGGCGATGCTCACGGTGGGGGGGAGGCGCGTAGGGTCTAGGCAACGTGCTCGGGGGCGGCCGGGGACGACCGGCGAGGAGGAGGGCGGGGGAGGCGTTCGGCGGCGACGGGGCGGTCCGGCGGGTGGCGGCGATCTCCTCCCGATCCAGATCGGGGGGGGGAGGATATTTCGGGGGAGTGGGGGAGGCTGTCGGTGGGGAGTGGGGAGGGGAGTGGATAAGGGAGAGTAGTGGGGGGGGGCGACCTGGGCCGGCCTGGTTGGCCCGATGGCCAGCTGGGCCGCGGTCCAGCAGGGGGGGGGGGGTTGCCCTTTTTTCTGTTTGGTTTTCTGTTTTTCTTTATTTATCTATAAACACTTAGGCATTTAATAAAAATTTGTTTGTTGCATAATATTTACCCTTGTAATATTCGTCAACCACCGAACAATTTTATTTTAAATTTTGAGAACTTTAATTGTTTTCATCAATTTGAATTTTGAATTTGAACGGTTTCGAATTATTGCGAGGTTAGCAACAGTAATCAGGATGACGTGCCATGATTAGCGTGGGATTACTGTAGCAAGATTATCCGGGCGTTACACCTACAAAACTCTGTGCTTGGAGGTCCAACACGTGTCTACAGGAATAAAGTGGCATAGTAGACATCAAGCTCTTTTCTGGCGCCGCTGTCGGGGAGGTGAGTGCTTGAAGGTATATCTTTAGATCTTCCAACTGAATATTTTAGTTTCTTGTTTTATCAATAGTTTGGTTTATAAAAAGAAATCAACAAAAAAATGGAGTTGAGGTTGCATCATATTATTGATCATCTTTATAATATCTTTCTTGGAAATGATGGTTCAAAAAATTGTGCTCAATTGATAGAAGAACTATTTAATAAAATGATTAGCATAAATGATGAGCATGATTGCAATGTTGTTAGTATGAATTCTTTTAATATCCATGAGGTTAATGATGATTGCACTAGCCATGATAGTGATGTATCCTACAAGGATGTCAATTTTTGCGAAGTAAATTGGGAGTGCACACACACACACACACACCAAAAAGGGAAGATAGATTTTGTAAGAAGCATAAATATTTAGAAACAAAAAAGTTGCAAGAGAGGCTAGATGATTGTACTGAAAGATTTAATATTTTTCGCCATCCTTGTGAACTTTGCAATGAATCTGGTCATTTAAATCTCCAATGCTACTTGTTTCATGATCAAATTGTGTCCACAAATTGTGACAAATTGATTACCCTTGAGCATCATAAAGAGCTTAGTCTTCTTTTGGGTATCAAGAAATGAAACGTATAATTAAGGATATTCCAAAATTTAATCTCAATATAATTCTTGATTTTGATCTAGAGGAAATTTATATGTTTTGTGCGGTAAATTGCATTGAGAATCCTTATATTGCCAACTATCTAAAGACAAGAAAACAAATAGAGCATGAAGAGAGTACTAATGAAGGGGAAAATATTTTCCAATACCCTCCTAGTGTTTATTATGATGAATCAGGTAACAAGGAGGAGCTTCCTATCCAATCAATCTCTTCAACAAGAAGCTCGAAAAAATTGCTTAAACCCACACGTGAGGTGGTCAAGAAGAAAAAGAAAAGAAGAAAAGATAGAGGCAAAAAGGTAACTCTCCCAAGTAATATTGCTCCTATCACCATTGTGCCTCATGAAACTGAACCAAATATGTTGATAGAGGATGATGATGTTGAGTATGATTTTGTGATGCCTACTACTTGTTATGATGATTATGATTGGGAAGACAATGATGTCTCTTAAGACCTTGAAGATCTTTTTGGCACTTGATTGGAAGAATATGATAATAATGTTTGCTATACTATTGGTGCCACTCATGCTATTGATAAGAATGATTGTGATGATATATAAAACCACACGCTTGGGGATGCTATGTTTGATGAGTGTGAAATGTTTGAAGATTTATTTGCTGGAAATAATGCTTGTCCCGAGCTTGGGGATGATTTACATAATGAATATGATCCTTTGATTCCTTCTACTTTCGATAAGAGAATTTATTATGATGATAGCATGCCTCCTATTTATGATGATTACAATGATGAAAGTAGGTTTGGAAGAGTGTCAACTCTATGTAGTAGTGATCCCACTATTTTGGATGGTGCTGAATCTTATTACAATATTGATAAAGTGGATTTGGAGAGGTCATGACTTTATGTAGTGATATCCACTATTTTGGAAGAGGTTTCAATTGACTATGATGAGAACAGAGTTGCTACTTATGATGATTATTATGATGACATGTATGCCATAAAGAGTGGTAAATCTTCTATGCTTTTGGATCATGAAAAGAATGCTTTATGTGATGGTTATATGGATGAATCTATTCATGATGGTACTGAAAATTATTATGAGAGAGAAACTTATGATTTATGATGCTCTTTTTATGTTTCACTTCTTGTCTTTTATGTGAGCATCATTGAAATCATCATGCCTAGCTAGAAGGCATTAAAGAAAACCGCTTGTTGGGAGACAACCCAGCCAACACTTTTATCTACTGTTTTTGTGTGTTAACATGATTATGCTACTTTAGTAATAATGTTTATTGCTTTTTTTTGATAAAGTTCCAAGTAAAGCCTTTGGGATCATGTTGGGTGATAGTTGATTTGATCTTGCTGAAAAACAGAAACTTTTGCGCTCACGAAAATAACTCTCATTTTTGACAGAAAAGTGCTTTTGAGTTGATTATTTTTGCAGAAGATTAATATACAAATTTCTCACGTGGTCCTATGTTTTTCATCATTTTTGGAGTAGCATAAGTATAATTTGAGTACAGATTACTACAGACTGTTCTGTTTTTGACAGATTCTGTTTTCAATGCAGAGTTTGCTTGTTTCCTAGTTTCTATGGCTTATATTACTCAATATAAATTGTAGAAATAGTATTATACAGTAGGCATTGTGTGGAAACAATTATGAATCTTGTCTCTGACAGTACCAAAAGTGATATGGTTTGCTCTTTATCATACTAACCTATCTCACAAAGTTCCATTAAGTTTTGTGTGATTGAAGTTTTCAAGTTTTGGGTGAGGTGTTGATATGAGGAGAATAAGGAGTAAATAAACCTAAGATTGGGGATGCCCAAGGAAGATCCAAACAACTAAGCTTGGAGATGCCCCGAAAGGCATCCCCTCTTTCGTCTCCAACATTATCGGTAACCTCACTTGGAGCTATGTTTGCATTCGTCACATGATATGTGTTTTGCTTGGAGCATCAATTCATTTTGTTAGATTTTCTTCCTATTATTTAGAATAATGTTTTGCATCTTTTATTTCAATAAAAGTGGAAATGCTAGCCTTTGCCATGCTTATTTTGCAAGTTTACATCTTGCTGTTTCAAAACAGAAAGTTTATCGCTGTTGCAAAAATTCCCTAGAAAAGTAAGAATATGATAAAATGTTGAAACTTTTTGAAAAATAAGCTCTGATAAATTTTCTACAGTGTGTAGTTTGTTTCATAATTTTTGGGTTTAGGGAAGTATGACGAATATTGCATTCTTTACAGACTGTACTGTTTGGCAGATTGCAGTTATGTTTGCATTGTTTGCATATGTTTGTTTGTTTAATGATTCTCTTTGAAGATAGGACCATTTAATATGCAGAGGCATTTAGTATGCAGATTTGAATAATATTTTTTGTGATTTACTATTGTAGAGAATGATAAGGTTTTTGCATTGGTTTATACTAACTTATCTCACAAGTTCTTGTTGAGTTTTGTGTGGATGAAGTTTTTGAGATTAAGGGAAATTGTGATATAAGAGGAATTAAGGAGACACAAAAGCTCAATCTTGGGGATTCCCAAGGCATCCCAAGTTAATATTCCAATAAGTCTCAAGCATCTAAGCTTGGGGGTGCACGGTAGGCATCCCACCTTTCTTGTTCAACAACTATCGGTTAGTATCGGTTGAGCCTAAATTTTTGCTTCTTCACAAGAGTTGTGCTATTCTTAGAATGTCATTTTGTTTTCATTTGATTGCTGTTTTAATAAAATACTTAGGCCTAAAAGTTTTTAAATAAAAGAGAGTCCTCAAATAGCTACCTATTTACTTAACTACTCGCTTGATCTTCACTTATATCTTTTTGGAGTAGCTTGTCATTTACTGTTGTGCTTCACTTATATCCTATGAGTAAATTGCTGAATCAATTGAATGTAATGAATTTGAAATTAATTGTTCATATCATGCCTAGTGGTAGCTTCACATTGGGTTTAGAAAATGAAATCTTTTGAAGCTTGACAATCACAATATTGGTCATACAAGCAATTCATGAATTATTAGTAGAAGGAAGAGAACTTTCACATGAAAATACACTATCTTGGAAATATTTTATGATTGTGAGCCCCCATCAAAATATTATATGCCAAAATTGTTGACGTTGGACAAGGAATACAACATAATGATTTATGTTTGTTCATATTCACGTAGAAGTTATATTGGCATAGATCCTTGAACATGTGGTGCTTGCCCCCTATCTTTGCTAGCCAAAAATTCCGCACCAAGTAGAGATACTACTTGCGCATTCAAAAACCCTTAAACCCAAATCTTGTTTTGAGAGTCCACCATACCTACCTAAGGATTGAGTAAGATCCTTCAAGTAAGTTGTCACTGGTGCAATAAGGCAATAAAAATTGCTTCTAAGAGTGTTAGATTATTTAGTGTAAGAGAAAATTGAGGTGTTGTACGAACTTGTGATGGCAAAGAATAAAAGCGACAGACTTCATAATAAAGGTTGCTATCATAAGGGGCAATATAAAGTGACATTCTTTTGCACTAGGGGTTGAGCATACAAACAAATAAGCTCATGGCAACCTTTGCTTCCCTCTGCGAAGGGCCTATCTTTTACTTTTATGTATTTACTTTCATTCAAGAGTCAAAGTATTTCTCCCTATTCCTTTTTATTTTCTCTTTTGGCAAGTATCATGTTGTGAGGAAAGATCTAGGCACATATATCCAGTTCTATATGGGTAGCATGAGTTATTACTGTTGACATCACGCAAAGGTTACTACATTGGGAGGCGAAATTATAAGCCCCTATCTTTCTTTGTGTCCGGTTGAAATGTTTTGCTCATGTGTATGCGGTGAGTGTTAGCAATCATAGAAGACTATATGATGGTTGAGTATGTGGAGCTCTTACTTAGACTCTGTTGAATAAGTTGAATTGCAATTGCTTGGTAACTGAGAACATAGGTTGTTGAATTTCAAGAGAATTCATTGTTTGAACCTTAACATGTGAATTGGTTGCTACTTGATCCTGAGAAGTTTTACAAGAAAGAATTGTTGTTATGATGCTAGGAAAAGTGATTGAAATTATTATTGATCAAACTTATGCACTTTGCTAGCATTCACACTTCATAAATTATTTCTTTTATCACTTACCTACTCGAGGACGAGTAGGAATTAAGCTTGGGGATGCTGATACGTCTCCAACGTATCTATATTTTATGAAGTATTCATGCTAATATATTATCATTCTTGGATGTTTTACAATCATTTTATAGCAACTTTATATCATTTTTTGGGACTAACCTATTTACCCAGTGCCCAGTGCCAGTTGCTGTTTTTTGCTTGTTTTTTACATCGCAGGAAATCAATATCAAACGGAGTCCAAACACTGCGTAACTTTTTGGAGATTTTTTATGGACCACAAGAAAGCCAGTGGGCCAAGGAAGCACCTGCGGGGCTGCTCGAGGGAAGCAGCACCCACCAGGGTGCGCTAGGAGACCCAGGCGCATCCTGGTGGGTGCTGCCCACCTCGGGCGCCCCCTGAACCGCCTCTTCCTCTATAAATCCTAAAATATTCCAAAACCCTTCGGGGTAGCCCTAGATCAGAAGTTCCATCGCTGCAAGGCCTCTGTATCCACGAGATCCAATCTAGACCCTGTTCTGGCACCCTGTCGGAGGGGGGAATCATCACCGGTGGCCATCCTCATCATCCCGGCGGCCACCACGATGAGGAGGGAGTAGTCCACCCTCGGGGCTGAGGGTTTGTACCAGTAGCTATGTGTTTAATATATATATCTCTCTCTCTCGTGTTCTTGAGATGTCATGATCTTGATGTATCATGGGCTTTGTTAATATAGTCGGATCGTATGGTGTTTTCCCCTCTCTATCTTGTTGTGATGAATTGAGTTTTTCCCTTTGAGATTTCGTTGTTATCGGATTGAATAATTTTATGGATTTGAGAACACTTGTATATGTCTTGCAGTTGAATAATCATGGTGACAATGGGGTATCATATTGATTCACTTGATATATGTTTTGGCACTCAACTCACGGATTCCCGAGGTGACATTGGGGTAATCTATGCATAGGGGTTGATGCACGTTCTTGTCTTTGTTTCTCCGATAGAAATCTTGGGGCACTCTTTGAAGTTCTTTGTGTTGGATTGAGTATCATGAATATGAATTTGCTTTGGTGTTATTTTAGTACGAACTCTAGGATAGATCAAACGGAAAGAATAGCTTTGTGTTATTTTAGTACGAACTCTTGAATAGATTGAACGGAAAGAATAGCTTTGAGGTGGTTTCGTACCCTACAAACAATTTATTCTTATGTTCTCCGCTAGATAGGAACTTTGGAGTGATTCTTCATCGCACTTTGAGGGATGGCTATATGATCCAACTATGTTAGCATTGTTGAGAGATTGCACTAGTGAAAGTATGCACCCTAGGCCTCATTTTCCATCATTGCAATACCGTTTGTGCTCCATTTTACTATTTACTACCTTGCTGTTTTTTATTGTTCGCACTACAAAAACTCATATCTACTATCCATACTACACTTTTATCACCATCTCTTTGCCGAACTAGTGCACCTATACAATTTGCCATTGTATTGGATGTGTTGGGGACACAAGAGATTTCTTGTATTTGATTGCAGGGTTGCTTGAGAGAGATTGTCTTCATACTACGCCTCCCACAGATTGATAAACCTTAGGTCATCTACTTGAGGGGAAATTGCTACTGTCCTACAAAACTATGCGCTTGGAGGCCCAACACGTGTCTACAAGAATAAAGTTGCATAGTAGACATCAATAACCTGGAAGATACTAACTCA
Source organism: Triticum aestivum (assembly GCF_018294505.1). NCBI lineage: Eukaryota > Viridiplantae > Streptophyta > Magnoliopsida > Poales > Poaceae > Triticum > Triticum aestivum. Next base: position 278,465,206 of record NC_057804.1, on the reverse strand, counting down.
GATGGCACAGAGGCCAGCTCAAAGGAGTGACATGACTCCTAAAAAACTTGTTTGAATCACTTTGGAGCTCAACTATAGCCTTGTAATAGCCTTAGCTCAAAACAATTGGTTGCCTTGTCATGCCTTCATGCATGTTATTTAACTGTTGATCAAACAACTATATGATCAAGCTTATTTGTATGCCTGACCAAGTCATATATGCATCTTTGCTTTGCACCATCTTTGAATTTGGGAACTTACTTGATATGTTGACATATAACATGTAAGGGGTCTATCAATTCCTGTACTGGCGACTTATAGTCAAAAGTCAGGGCGGGTTAATGACCCAATGACTCATGGTCATGAAAAAATCTTGAGCGGATCACCTTGCGGCTCATGGCCATAATAAGCTCCATTTTGAGAAATGCTAACACGAACCTCTTTGATCCAGGGATTTGTAGTCTGCATATACATATGATTAAAAACATAAAAATATATGTAAATACAAAAACAGAGAATATAAACATGTATATCCCAATATTGATAAGTCGGCTTTTAAGACTCGACCAAAAAAAGACTGGCCTTTTAAAGCTCAAATCTTGCTTCAAAGAAGCTTGGCTTAATAGCCTTGGTTTATCCTTTCTATCAGTAAGCTGGGCTCTCACATGACTTAAGCCGATGTTTTAACTTTGACAAGTTCAGGGTCTTTAAAGATTGACTTATCAAGCATAAGGCGGGTCATCTTGTTCGGAGTAGCATCAAGCATACGGGCAAGTTTAACCAATAAAGTGGTGTTTTTTGCCGGGTTAAAAGGGTGAGTAAGCTATACTCTGTGAGTTAGAAGCCCCCAAGTGCCCTTATGATCAATTAATAAAAGATTCATGCACAATATATGAGATGAAACGACAGAGGCCCCGAGTTTCGGGGATGCCGGCTTTCTTACGTTGATCATAAAAATATATACATGATATGTATGTACAATGGTTAGAGCCAATGGCGCAGGGATAGTAAGTCCGAAGATGAGCAACATTCCAAAGCCTGTTGGTCTCCACCTCAGAGGTACATGACTTATTGTCTTCATGTATGTCGATGAGATAATAAGACCCGTTGTTGAGGTTTTTGCTGACCACAAAGGGCCCCTCCCAAGGGGGTGATATCTTATGCATGCTTGTCTGATCTTGAATCAAACGGAACAATAAGTCGCCCTCTTGTTTCATCCGGCTTCGAACTCTACGGTTGTGATAGCAATGCCGGTCTTGTTGGTAAATCGCTGAGCGAGCTACTGCGAGGTCACGTTCTTCATCCAAGGCATCAAGAGCACTTTGACGCATCGTCACGTTGAATGTTTAAATGTAAGCCGCCACCATGGGCGAGTCATGACGAATATCACTTGGGACACTCACATGAGCCTGTCTTGCAAATTTCTGACATCCATCGCACTTGCTAACAATGTCCTCTGCAGCAGCATGAGCCGTTAACCAGAAAAACCCATGACGAAAAGCTTTAGCCACCAAAGATCTTGACCCGGCATGATGACCACAATCGCCTGCATGAATCTCTTGTAAGATCTCACGTCCTTCTTTAGGAGAAACACAATGTTGGAACACGCTGGTCACACTACATCTGTGTAACTCGCCATTGACAATAGTCATGGATTTGGAGCGCCTTGTGATCTACCGTGCATGATTTTCATCATCCGGTAACTCACCTCGAGTCAGGTAAGCCAGATAAGGCATCATCCAATCAGGGATGGCACGAAGAGCTGCCACCAACTGTCCCTCCGGGTCAGGAATAGCCAGATCTTCCTCTAAAGGTACTTCAACAGAAGGATTATGCAGTACATCAAGGAACACATTAGGGGGAACCGACTTACGCTGTGATCCGAGCTGAGATAGTGCATCAGCCGCCATGTTTTTTGGCCGGTCAATTTGGTCCACCTGATAAGCCTTAAAGTGACCTGCAATATTATCCACTGCCTGAGGGTAAGCCGCCATAAGTGGGTCTTTAGAATCCCACTTTCCTGAAACTTGTTGTGCCACTAAATCTGAGTCGCCTAGACATCTAACCCGACTCAAGTTCATTTCCTTGGCCATTCAGAGTCCATGCAGCAAAGCTTCATCCTCATCTGCATTGTTAGTGCAAGGGAACATGAGCCTTAAGATATAACAAAATTTATCACCTCATGGAGATTCCAAAATAACTCCAGCCCCCGAGCCTTCCAGCTACCAGGACCCATCAAAGTGTATAGTACAATATGTATTGTGAGGCCTTTCCTCGGGTGTTTGCAGATCAGTCCAATTATTTATGAAATCCATCAAATATTGAGGCTTGATGGCTGTTCCGGGCACAAACTTCAGATGATGTGGCCCAAGCTCAATTGCACACTTAGCAACCCAAACTGTAGCCTCTCTATTTTGAATTATATCACCAAGTGGAGTAGAACTGACTACCATAATTGGATGTCCACGGAAATAATGCTTAAGTTTACGACTGGCCATGAACACCCCAAACATCAGCTTCTACCAATGTGGGTATCGCTGCTTGGATTCCATGAGAACCTCACTGACATAAACAGTCGGCTGCTGGATTGGATACTCTTTACCCACCTCCTTGCGCTCTACGACCACTGCTACACTGACAACTTTATTATTAGCTGCCATGTACAGGAGCAAAGGCTCTTTGTCAATGGGAGCAACCAAGATGGGCGGCTCAGCCAACTGCTTGTTAAGCACCTCAAATGCCTCATTAGCTACATCTCTCCAGATGAAGTGATCAGTCTGTTTCATCATATGATGCAGGGGAATCACCTTCTCTCCAAGGCAGCTTATGAACTGGCTCTAGGCTGCAATACGACCCGCCAGGCGCTGAACATCGTCGATACATTCTGGTTTAGAAAGATAGGTAATGGCCTCAATCTTCTCTGGGTTAGCCTCAATGCCCCGCTCTAAGACCAGGAAACCTAGCAATTTGCCAGCTAGCACGCCAAAAACACACTTGGCCGGGTTAAGCATCCTCTTGTACACCCTGAGATTATCAAAGGTCTCTTTCAGGTCATCAAGCAAGGTTTCTTTCTTCCTGGACTTAACCACAATGTAATCCACATAAGCATGAACGTTCTGACCAATCTGTTGATGAAAGCAATTCTGAACACAATGTTGATAAGTTGCCTGGGCACTTTTGAGCCCAAAAGGCATAGACACATAACATAAAGCTCCAAAGGGGGTGATGAAAGTTGTCTTTTCCCGATCTTCCACTGCCATCTTGGTCTGATGATAACCAGAATAAGCTTCTAGAAAGCACAAACTCTCACAACCCACCGTGGCATCCACAATCTGGTCAATACGGGGGAGAGCAAAAGGATCAGTTGGAAAAGCCTTGTTGAGATCTGTGTAATCCACACACATACGCCAAGTTCCATTTTTCTTAAGCACTAGCACATGATTAGCCAACCACTGAGGGTGACAAACTTGAATGATGAGCCTGGCAGCTAGGATCCGGGACACTTCTTCTCCAATAGCCTTACACCTCTCCTCATTAAAACGATGGAGGAACTATCGAATAGGCTTCATCTTAGGATACACATTAAGGCGGTGCTCAGCGAATTCTCTCGGTGCACCCGGCATGTCAGAATGTTTCCATGCAAAGAAGCCCCGATTCTCATAGATGAATTCGATGAGCGCACTTTCCTATTTAGGATCCATCCCTGTCCCAATGGTGAACTGCTGAGAAGAATCACCACGAACAAAGTCAACTTGCTGTGTGTCCTTTGCCGACTTAAATTTGAGCAACAGGTCTTTCTCAGTGGTGGGCTTCTTCAAAGGGGTCATATCAGCCGGGTCAACATTATCCTTATAATACTTGAGCTCTCCTGTGGCACAGGCCGACTCTGCATAAGCCGCATCTCCTTCCTCACACTCCAGGGCGAGTTTGCAATTTCCATGTGATGTGATTGTCCCCTCTGGCCCTAGCATCTTAAGCTGCAGATACACATAACAAGGGTGAGTCATGAACTTAGCATAAGCCAGATGTCCAAAGAGGGCATGATATGGACTCTTGATTTTGACCACCTCAAACCACAGAATCTCTACTATATAATTGTACTCATCACCAAAGGCCACTTCCAGTGATATCTTCCAAACATGGTACGCTGATTTACAAGGCACCACTCCATGAAACACTATGGAGAATAGCTTGAGGTCCTTGTCGCTCAGACTCATCCGATGAAAAGTATCATAGTATAATATGTTGATGTTTTGCCACCATCCATAAGTACCTTTTGTGAATTTATAACCGCCCACCTGAGGGGCTACTACCAGGGCCAAATGACCCGGATCATCAACTCGGGGCAGGTAATCCGCCTGGCTCCATGTGATTTCCTGCTCAGACCACCTTAAATATTGTGGTACTGTTGGCTCAACCGTATTGGTTGCACGCTTATGGAACTTCTGATCACGCTTGCATGTGTTGATAGTGAGAACATGATAGTGGCCACTATTTAGCTTCTTCGGGTTACTCTGATACCCTGATTGATTATTGTGCTGCTAATTACTTTGACCAGAGTGCTGATTATGACCACCGTGGTTACCTTGACCCGGATATCCAGCACCTGAGACGCCACCGCCAAAGTCGGAACCATGAGATTCGGGGCCTGACCCGCCAGGCGGCCCACCGTGATGTTGTTGAAATGTCTGATTTTTAAACTACCGCATGATATAACAATCCTTCCAGGCGTGTGAGATGGCTTATTAGGATAATTTTGCTTTCGACAAGGACCATTAAGCATTTCCTCAAGACTCTATGATGGCTTGCCATTACCATTACGACGTTGATTTTTTGACCCGACATTGCTATAAGCTACGAAATCTAATCCACCGTCAGAGTACTTTCGCTTTCCCCCATTGCCCTGGCTATGTTGATTACCATGCTGAGCTGAGGTGTGTTGCTGCTGGCCCTTTCCCCCACCATTTTTCTTGCCTTTACCAGATTTCTCATCATCAGAGTTCGGATCCTTGGTAGTGTCAGAGTCACCATACCTGGTAAGTACATCCATAAGCTTACCCATATATGTAGATTTACGCTTAAGCCGCCCTAGCTTTTGCTTGAGCAGGTCAAAGTGACAGTTCTGCTCCAACAGCAGCATAGCCTGAGCCACCCCAATATTGTCCGAAGAATGAATGATGGTTGCAACCCGGCGAGCCCAATGATGAGCTGACTCATCATTCTCGCTGCACACAGTGCTCCAAATCAACAATTGTCAAAGGCAGCTTACAAGTACCTTGAAAGTTCTTGATAAAGTTGTCCTTCAACTCCTCCCAAGTATTGGAGTTAGGGGGCAGACTCTTCAGCCATGTGCGAGCCGGTCCTTCCAACATCATGGTGAAATATTTTGCACAAACTACATCGCCGACATCTAACATCTCCATGGACAGCTCGTAACTTTCAATCCAAGCCTCTGGATCCACCGTGTAATTAGGCACCTTACGAGGGCCTTTGAAATCCTTGGGAAAATGCTCATTTCATAGAGCCGACACTAAACACGGGACTCCAAGGGTTCAAGTACTTGATCCGACACCTACCAAAGCTGAAGGAATCATTGGCGGCTGTAGATAAGCCCCCTGGTTTGCCGCTGCTGCTCCTCGACGGGCTCTTGCATCATATACAATTGCTTGAGCATCTGTCTGCGGGTTTAGGGGCTGGTTAACCTAGGGTGGCTTGCACCATCGCTCACTGCTGGAGACCACGGGCAACTCAACATGCCTGTTTTAACTATGGCTTGGGAGGGGAGTTGAATGCACATGATCACGACTGTATGAATACTTCTCCTGTTGTGCAATTGTCGTTTGAATTAGCTCAATGGAGGTCCATGCTTCCACCGCAATGGGTGACTCACTGGTAACCGGGAGCACATTGAGACGTGTAGCCGCTGCTACCATGTTATCCACCGGGTTAGAAAAATTACCCGGCGGTGTTATAAAACGCTGAGGTGGGGTCTGGCCTCTGCAGGCCGGCTCTGGCTGACGAGGCTGAGTCGCCACCCTATCCCCTGGTTCCTCTGTGGTTGTGGGTATAACTGGTGCTCCTGGAGTACTCGGTCCTGCCCCTGGTGTGTTGAACAAATTCATGGGTTCATAATTCAAGGGCAAACGGGTCTGGTGCCTCCGCCGAAGGACTGTACTGGAAGCGTTTTGATCCAGACTTAAATGCCTGACCTCCCCTTCAGGCACTCCGACTTAGTGTTGTTCCAAGCCTGCACCGTTGCCATCCGAGCGTTCTCGGTGTTGATATCTTCCTCGGCCTTGGTCATCTGCTCCCTAAGCTTCACGATCTCTGCATTACGTGCGGCCTGGTTTTGTATAGTGACTTCAGTCGCCAGCAGGGCCATCAAGGTTCCCATTAGCTCAGATAAGACTTGATTTGGCGGCCTGACTAAGCTAGATGTGCCAGCCGTCGGGTTAGCCGTTGCCGTTGCACAAGTCCTTGAAGAATGAAGAGCCGACGTCCTGCCTGCCATGAAGATGGTGGCTTGGCTCGACGACTCGTAGGGATCCGGAATACTGTTACCATCGAAACAATCCCCAAACCCACTGTCTTGAAGCTGGTAGATTGACTCCATCTCTCCGGTTGAGGACTCATCACATGAGTAGATGAGAGTCTCTCCTCTAGATGCAGAATCTTTTGCAAGTTCCACCCCATGCTTGAAGCCCACAAAAGCGTGCCTCCACCCAGCTTGGACCCGGGCGGGTTGCATGCACCAAGCCAGTTTGATGATGTTGGTGCAGATGTCCGGCTCAGGTTCTGATCCGCCGATCTTTCCGATGAAGATGTGGATTCTTCTGAGGGGGACCCGGTACCCATACTCCATTGAGTCGGCCTCAGGGCCCCAGCCAACGTCGTCGATCTAGAGTTTACCATGGCAACTCTTGGTCATCCTGCCAACAATGTATCCCTCAATTCCTGGGAAAGAAACCTTCAGGAACTCGAAACCACCATGCGATGGCCCCATGATGGGCGCCAACTGTCCTGGTTTTGTCACGACACATGTCCTAGTGAAAGAACTTAGGTGCGAGGCCATCACTACGGTGATTAACTTGTCGGGGTTGAGCGGCACGAGAGACACGAGTTTACCCAGGTTCGGCCCCTCACAGTGGAGGTAAAAGCCTACTCCTGCTCTTGTTGCTTATTGTTTGAGTATTGATTACAAGGGAGAGGATTCGCTTGACCTAGCTATCGATTGATTGTTACTTGCCCTATTCTATGCCAGGGACTCGCCTGTATATACAGGTCGAGGCTGCCGGCTTACAAGAATCCGGGTCGGGTCATGTTCCATGATCGACCCTAACTCTAAGTCGCCTTGGCTTCTATGGCAAGTCATCATCTGGCGGCTTACACCTTTAGGTCCACGCGTCATCTTCTAGCCTTGGGCCTTAAGCCGGCCCATCTTGTGAGCCGCCCCTCCGACCCTGAGTCTTGATCACTTGGGCATGTCTGAGGCCTAGCTTAATGAGTCGCCAACGGCCTAACCCGGCCCTTTCAAGGCGGGTTATATCGTGGGGTTATATCCTCAACAACAAGGGACAAGGTATTGAATGCATTCATGGACATTATCTTGTGTGCATTTCATTCTATGTCTATGGATATCCATGTTTGTTCCTTGTGGGACTAATCCATGTAGGTATTGAAAGTGCGAAACTCCAAGGATTGCTCCCAACTCTTGATGGCCTACATCAACATTGAGCATCTACATTCACAACATCTACATGAAGTCATCATTGACAAAACCCAAGATTAGTTCATCCCTCTCTGGGGGGGATATCACATCTAGGGGGAGCTTTACTCTGAATTTATTGAACCAAAGCAACTCTAATGATGTGAACACATTAATGCTTTTATGTAAAAGTGGTAACCCCGCTTGTGCTTAAATGATGAGTATGCCCTACGATCAAATGTTCTCATTTAGATTCTAAGTCAATATACTCATATAAAGATGACTATGTCATGGCCCATTGCTTGATAGTTGCTAGTATTGGTTGTGCATGTTTGACACATATTCTATTTGCTATTTCATTGTGTGAGCATGTTGTTATGCATATTTCTCATTCGAGGACATCCAAATGTAGTTTGATTGATTTGGTTTTATTCGGCCAGTTGGATGTACAAGAATGCTTAAGCACCTTCTCTAGTTATCTATCTCATCTTGTGTCAAATTCTATTCATGATATACCCCTCCACCACCACTTACTCAGAGAGAGAGAGAGAGAGATCAGAACGAACAACTTCCACTGCTCATTTTCTGAGAAGAGAACCACCTACTCGTATGTTGAGACCAAGAGATTCCATTCCAACCATTTGAACCTTGATTTCTAGCCTTTCATGAGTGGATTTCCATTCATTCCTCACATCCACCAAAACCAAATTTGCGAGAGAGTGTTTGAGTGTTGGGGAGACTATCATTTGAAGTACAAGAGCAAGGAGTTCATTATCAGCAACACCGTCTATTACCTTCTGAAGAGTGGTGTTTCCTAATGCGGAGCATCCTTCCATCACCACATGGACTCTACACCAACACATCAAGCACCATGTGGACCCATGACAAGAGCTATGGCACGTGCAATGGAAACCGATGTGAACTCCTTCCTAGTTGACATGCATATGGATACAAGTGGAACTTGGTTGCTACCTCACCAAAATACTCTATGCCTCATTAGGTACAAAGAGGAACCCTTCCAAGCAGCTGAGGAGCACAACCAAGTCCAAGGAGAAGCAACCCAAGTCACCAAGGAAGAAGAACGAGCCAAACAGTAGCTGGACAGGAAGTCCCAGGAGACCCCGTGTGCACGGGCCCCCAAGACCCCGTGCCCACGGACTACACAGGGAGCTGTGGCTATAGCACCCCATGCGCATGGGCATGTACCGTGCGCACGGGCCCAACTTACCCCGTGTGTACGGGCCCTACATGATGAGCAGCTGAGATGGCATTTTGGACCTCCCCTTCTTCCACTTCGACCCCAAGCCTATATATTCTGTACCTAGGGTTATGTTTAGGGTTAGAAAAGAAATAGATGAGAATTTGAGAGCTTTGCTCCTTCTACCACCTCCATTGGAGATCAAGGCCTCTTTCGACAGCATCCACTTGTGGATTTCAAGACCTCCAACTTGGAGAAGACTACCGTCATCAAGACCTCATCTCCTAGGAGTGGGAAGAACTCTACCATTGTATCTTTCCTTTGATTGTGTTTGTGAAATTGTGGATCTTGTGTTGCTATTCTAGTGGATGTGTAACTTGGTATTGTTTAAGTGAATTCCTCTTTGTGTTCTTGGTGTCCTTCCTCTTTTCCCCCTCCAAATGTGAAAAGATCCATCTTAGGGTTCCACCCTACAACATCTTGGTATCATGAGCAAAGTTGATTCACATCTTGGAGTCCCTACCCTCCACTTTCTAGCTTCATTTTGTTGTTTTTCGTCATAATTCAAAAATCCCCACCAAAAATAGCCCCAAAAATTTTCTTGCAATTTGTTTGATCTTGTGAGATTTGGTTGATTTGACCGACGAATTTAGTGTTTGACAAGTGGATCTACCCCCTACCATCTTCCCCACCCTCCAACCCATCGAATTTGACCTCAAATTTGGAAATCACCACAGATTCGAAGCAGTTCGTCCGCTTGCTAAGGACCCCGTGCACATGGGCCATCGGGACCCCATGCACACGAGCCTCACTTACCCCGTGCGCACGGAACATCCAGAGACTTTCAACCAGTTTTGTTTTCCACCATTTTGTCGCCCCACCACCACTTGTGTTCTTCCGCAATATTTCTCGTGGTTGTTTGAGTTTTGGGTTGCGGTTTCTCTCGTCTCCTAAGGTCTTTCGGCTACTTAGGCGCGATTTGACTTCATCATCACCGCCACTCGACCATCGACTCGGACTCCACATCAGCTTCGACCACTCCATCTTCAGAACAACTCTAAGCAAGGACGGTAACCTCGATGACACAATTGTATTAGCCTTGCCATTACCTTGATAGCTTCGAGCCTCTTTTGCATAGCTTACCCGTCGAGACTAGCTTGTCGAGTATTGCCGAGACACGCCTTTAGTGCACCATTAGTGTTACGTCTCTCTCGTGCACATACTAATTGTTATCTCGTGTTGTGGTTTGCATATCAAGCATTGCGGCATAGTCAAAAAAAGAAGAAGGAAATATTTTAAGCAAAAGAGAAGAGAAGCAAAGAGCTTATAAGCAATAGCATCAAGCCTAATAGCATAGCTATATCATCTTGGTCACTACATACATAAGCATAATTGGGATAGTAAGACGACCCATTTCTCTTCTAGGTTGGTGCACTAGCGTATCTAGCCCATTAGAGCAATCGAGCTAGCGTCTCTCTAATATCCATACAACAAGAGCATTTCCGTGGTTACACATCTTAGAGCTCAATCCTTGGTTGTGAGGATCCCGTTTATCTTCTGTGTGTGTGTTCCTAATGATATCCTTGGGTTTGATCTATTTGTCTTACTTGCCATTTGTGAATCTTCCCAACTTTGTCAACATCATGACTAACATTTGCTTGAATTATTTGTGCCACTTCCTAACCAAGCTCCTCCATCAGCTTTGGGTGATCGCATCGAACAACTCGCCACCGACCTACGACAATCGGAAGCACGGCAACGGGACTATTTGGACGCCAAGCTCTCCAAACAAATGGATGAATTCCACAACATGATCGTGAGCCGAGCAGCTTCCTCAACTTCTTCACCAATACGGCGTCACTCAAGTCGCCCCTCGTCATCATACTCGTCTTCTGATGCGAGTCCTCCTCGACACGACACCACTCAAGACCGCCAGGCACAAGAAAATCTGTTCCATGGCAATGACCTACAAGACCGAGTTTGAGCACGTGAGCAGGCGCGACGCCATGAAAGAGACGTCATGGATCAAGAACAACCACCACCGCCACATCGTCCACGTCAAGAATCTCAAGACGGCGAGGCAATTCCACAAGAGCAACAAGACCGTGAAGCTCAAGCTCAAGTGGCTCAAGACGCACTCTAAGAGTCCACTCAAGCCATCGCCCAACAAAGTCATCAAGTATGTGAACAAAAGGAAGCTCTTCGACGGGAAATACAAGAATAAGCCGCTCGCCGTGAAGAACAACAAGAAAGGAGAAACCGGGAACATATGCCTCGACCTCCTCCTCGGCAACTGGATTGAGTGATCCACGACCCTCCTCCAGACCAAGAGTGACATCAAGTGGATAGAGTGCTTGAAGATCCTCCTCATCGACAAGACCGATATGAACATCATCACTGTGATGAAGAACTCCGCTACGGCAAGCTCAAGTTCACCATGCCCAAGTTCTTCAGAAGCAACAACCAAGAGGAATATGTAACACCCCTGTGTAATGATGCTACAGTAACCCTTGGGTTTAAGTTAATATTTTTGCTAAACAAGTGTTTGATCATCATTGTCTAATACCTCTTTCAAATTCCAGTTGAATTCAATTTCAAATTGTGAGTGAAATTCAAAATTGCTCAAACATAAAAACTAAAATGTTCATCATGTGCCAAATAATCCATAACTAACATTGGTGGTGATCCAATGTTTTTGAAAAATGTTTTAAGTGTTCTAAACTACTTAAAACAATGACCTAACTGTTAAAGTAAATGCTTTTTTAATTTATAAAAATTGTAAACTTTTTCAAAAGCATCACCATCTTTTTGTGGCAGTGCACAATAATCCATTGAAATTGTTTTGGCCAGTGGCATATTTTTGCAAGGTCAATTGTGGCTAAAATAAAAAAAGGGCAAAAGCCGATGAAAAAGAAAAGAAGAAAAATAAACAAAAGAAGAGGAAAAGGGCCACAGCCCCTGGATGCCCTAGGCTTCAGACCAATCTAGCTGGCCCACCTAACCTCACCCGAGCCAGCCTGCCTCTCCAGTCGCCTTTCCTGTACAACTGACTGGAGCACGGCCGAGCGCGCCCAGCCGCACCACCTCACCAGCGACGACGACAAGGGGATAAGGCTCCGCGCCTCCCGCCTCCTTGTTACCAGCCACCACTCACCCCTGCTCCACCTCTCCCTCTCCCCACTAGATTCTCCCTCGCTCGCCCCACTCCTCCTCCTTCCCAGATCCATCGAGGTCGAGCGCATCGTCGCCATCTAGCTCCCTCCACTGCGGCCACCGACTGCCCCGAGCTTCGACGTCATGCTCTGAAGCACGGCCGTCGTCTGCCTCATCGTCCCTGACCACGCACGCGAGCTGGGAGCCACCGGAGCGCCCGCAGCACCGTCGTCTTCCTCCTCTAGACACCGGAGCTCCGCCGCCGTCTCCGCCGACCTCTGTTGCTCCTAAACTCACACGTGCCTTCCTTGGCCGTGCAGTGAGCCTCTTCCTTCCTACCTTTCCCTTCTCGTGTTGTGTAGTTTGCCGTGGCTAGATCGCCGCAAGACGAGCTTCGTCGTCCGCCATCGTTGTCGTAGCGCTCGCCTCCGAGCTCCTCCACTCGAGCCAGTAGCTCTGACGAACTCCTGGAGCGCCATAGACACCACCTTGCCTCTTCGTTTGCTCGCACGAACGCCATAGCGCCGGATCCTTCAAGCTCTGACCGCCACCGTCTGCCATGGCCATTCCGCTCCCGTCGCCCGAGATCGCCCGTGTCCGTCTGCCCTACCCGCGAGCGTCCACGCCCTCTAACGCGCGTGCTGGACCGCTCGCTGCCGCTCATGCCCCTCCCGCGTTGCTTGTGCTCGTGCCGCCGCCTCACCCGCTTCGTTCGCCGCCTCCCCGCTTGACCTCGTCATCACACCGGCCCGCCCACCGACACATCTGAGGCCACAGATGGATGCGCGGCACTGCACCCGTCCCGTAGCACCCGCCCCATGTGAAATGATCATGATTCCGACGAGGTCCGGCTGTCGGTGTCCTAGATTTGGGGTATCCAGTCCTGCCTGCCTGCGGCCCACCATGTGGCTTTGTCGACGGCCTGGTATGGCCCAGCTTCAGCGCCAACACCACGAGACCCTCGCGAGGCGGACGACTCCAAGACCCCCGAAGGAAGTGGCCTCCTCAGGAGGGCTCCTGAGGGGTGGAGAGTTCTATTCAAGTTATCTCAGGAGGCTCGGCTGACGTGAGCCGTGACGATCAAGTCTAGGCTGGCGCCAGGCAGGCGCCAGGCAGGCGCCAGGCTGGTGCAGAGCGCAGGTTTCCTCTTCGGTGCAAGGGAGGCAATCCACAGGGGCAGAGCCCCGAGGAATTAGCCAAAGTTTTCCATTCTGGTGCAACAAGACCAAGACCGCTAGGACAGCAGGACGAAGGTCATCACCAAGCCCACTGCAGCATCACGACCAGAGGCTTTTTGCAGGCGAAGACTACTTTTGTCAGGATAGACTGTACTACTTGTCCCCTTTCAAATCCCGCAGTTGTGGAATCCCTTCCTGCTCATATGTGGGAAGAGGACCAAGGCCACTATATATAGGACCTAGCCACCACCAATGGGGAGGAGAGAGATGAGAACAAGTAGAGTACCACACCAGCTCAAGAACACCTCGCCTCCTGAGGCTTGTTCATCCACTGTACTAGTTCATCCATAGCCCCTCGAGGCAATCCACCACACCACACTGGATTAGGGTATTACACCACAATGGTGGCCTGAACTAGTATAAATCTCTATGTCTTTGTGTCTCTTTGAGCTTGACACGCTAGGCCTAGGAGGATCGCGAGTAGGCAGACTGGGCAGGTTGAGATCTCCGAACTGACCCCAGATTTCGAACCTCTCAAGGGTTGCCGGATCCCTAAATCCGACATTTGGCGCGCTAGGTAGGGGTGCGTCGGATCTTCTCTTTCATCGACCAATCCTCCGCTGCTCCACTGATGCCATGGCCGACATCCCGAGAGCCCACATCAAGCACTAGGTCGTCCAGACCTCCTTGGCAGCATCCACCTGCGAAGAAGACCTTCACTATGCCCTGCTCGCGGCGTGTTCCGCCAGGGGCGGCCGACCGCGGGGGCGCGCGGCACAGCCTTCTCCACTGGCACCGCATCACAGCCACGCAGCCGCGCAATCTGCGAACTACGCTGCAGCAATTGCTCCGCACTCGCGTAGGTAACAAGCAAACATGCGGGCGGCGGTCATCGTGGCCCGAGAGCTCCTGCAGTGCATGATGCTTGAGAGCGGCTGTGATGCCTTGCTAGAACGGGTCACCGAGTTGCTGGACGTGGTATGCAGGGGGAGGCGCTGTTCTGCACCCTCCCCACATCGCAGGCGGTGGTGGGGGCGCGCACTCATCCCTGACACAACCGCGCGCCCCTCCTAAGGTCCACGGAGAGCCTCTCGACGCCGACCAGCCTCGTGGACTAGCCCGCGCCATCCCGAACATGCCCCCTCAGCGCGAGGCTGCTTCAGGCGACACCACCAGGGGCGGGCTGGAGTGACAGCCCCTGGCCAACAGGACCAGAGGATGGCAGAAGGGAGCAGGAATGTTAGGCAGCCAGGCGGCGCCCTTGGTGCGAACAGCCCGGAAGTCTACGTCCCCGTCGCGATGGATCCAAGGCACGCGCTAGGAGAGGGCCCTAGTCAATCCCCCATGCCAGGCTGGGCGCTGGACATACACGAGCCCGAGGTCTCCTTCGAACCATCACCAAGCCCTGCCGACGTCCCCAACAATGGCAGCCTCTGGGTACAGTTAACATCGCAGGGGCACGCTTACACTGACCATGGATCGTAGGTGAACCAAGACGCGGCGACCACCAGGACCCTCAGGACGGCAGACCCCCCTCAGGAGCGTGAAGGACATTGGGAGCAATGCGGGGGAAGCCCAGCGGCGGGGCCTTCCTCGCGCTGCGTGGAGCAGGATCCAGCCTGGAGGTAGGTTACCTGCCGGGGAAGGCGCCGGCGACCCCTTCTCCTCGGCGGGGGGCCTACGGTCGCTGAGGACGCCACCAGCATCCCCTTGGCCCCTTGGTCTTGTCCTGGTTTCTAGACTCCCCAGCGGTGGTCAGGGGTGGCGCACGGTAGGGTCCTCATCGGGCGATGTGAAGCAAGGCCCCGGCCTGTGAAGGTCTCCGCTCGTGACACTCTCACATAATAATGAGTGGGGTCGTACACGCCCCGGAGTCTCCTGAGTGCCGCCCTGGGGCCTCACGGGGGCTCCCACCCACGTCCTAGTGGAAGCACCATGCTCTCCACTGGCCATCGACACTGTCCCCAATGACTATGCCCAGCCAGTGGAAGCACTTAGCTCCGCGCTGGTGAGAAGACTGAAGACTGAAGAATGAATACTAGCTAGGCGCCGGACGTGGCCGTCTGCTTTTTCGCCTCCTTTTTGTATTTGCTTGCTGACTTTTTGCAGCAGTTTGTCTTTTGTGCATTTATAAAAAACAAGGGGAGTTTTCTCGTTTCGTGTCGCTCTCTTGCTTTCAGCTCTTGCCTTCTTTGTGGAAACTCGTGATCGCTACCCTGCCCTCGAGCGCCTCGCGAGCGGGGGCTGGGTACGCTGTATGCACTGGTACCGATCGCTCCCCCTGGGGGACTCGAAGGTGCGGCCGCCCCGTGCGCTCACCTCGTCACAGTCTAGCAGTTGGCTCCTCACGAGGCACTCCACGGCAGGTCAGCAGGCCCCTCGAGACGCACAGGGCCTCGCGAGCCCGCAGCAGGCTCACCTCAGGAGAAGGGGCCCAGCCGCGACGCCAGGCCCCACACAAGACCCCTGAAACCCAAGATAAGTCATAAACAACTACCTTGCTCAGCGGCTCATATCCCTACGGGGACCCGCTCCGGCTGTCACTTCAAAAGCATCTAGCGATCTTACACATCATAAGGGGCACCCCCTTTTCAAAATGCTCTCACAAGAATATGTTTGAGTTTTCGTTATACAGGTTAAAGCAAAAGAAACACGGGCCTAGCTGGACGCGCCTTATTCGTCACTCCCATCCACACTGCTTGTGTTGAAGCTGTCATCCTCCTCGTCATCACCACCCGCGCCAGCTCATTTGGCCGCGAGCACGGCAGTGTCGTCCTTAGGAGTCAACTCCTTCACCAAAGCATCCACATGACCATCCACCCAATTGGCAAGCTTGTCTTGGGTCGCAGCAGGCACGGGGGCTAGCACAGTGCCGAACTCGAAGTGGGAGTCAAGGTTCAGGAGGTTGCTGAAGATGTGAGAGAGCATGCGCCCAAGGAGGCCCCGACTCCTCTCCTCAACAAGCTGGCGAGCTTTTGCGGCCTAATCCTCCAGGCAGGTCTCGATATCAGTAAAGAAGCAGAGATGGCTGGCGTAGTCGTTGTCATGCGGGTGAGGAGCGCTCTCATCACAAACGGCACCCAAGGCGTTGTTGGCTCTGATGCGCAGACCTTGGACCATGGAGCCGTGCTCGCGCTCCAGTGTCAAGCGGCAGCACTTTTCACTCAAAGCCTTCTCCAGGAGGGAGGCGGTGTCTTCGGCTTGCTTCCGGAGAGAGGATATCTCGGTGCGGGCAGAATCCAGGACAGATTCGGAGGAAGCCAGGGCCCTCCGGGCAGCGCTCCCATGCTGCTCCACAGCCTGCAGCTCAGTCTTCTGGACGGAGGTCCGACCCTCAAGCTCAGCCTGAAGCAGCTCCAATTCTAGGCGATGCCTTCCATCCAGCTCAGCACGTGCCTTTGCCACCCTCTTCTCCACCTCTACCTGGACCTAAGCTTCTCGGGCGGCCACAGCGTCCTCGGCCACGGCGGCCTGTCGCTCCCTCACCTCCAGCCTCTCCAGCGCCAAACTGTGTTCCACGGCCTCCAGCATCAGGCCCTCATGGCGCCTCAAGAGCTCCGCCTCGTCAAGGGCCACCTCACTTGGAGAGGAGGCCAGCAGGGCACGGCGCTCCTCGACTTCGTGTAGCAGGGCCGCATTTGAAGACAGAAGATCTCGCTCCCGCTCCTCAGCCGCCTCGCGACGGCGGTTGGCTACCTCGGCCTCTTCCATGGAGCGGGCGCAAGCTTCACGAGAAGCCGCAAGTGAGGCTACCGCGTGCGCTTCAGCTTCGTCACGCCGAAGCTTCCCAAGGTTGATGGCCACCTTCAGCCGCTGCCACTCATCCTCCAAGTGGCGGTTCTCTACCTCAAGCCTGGTGTCGATGTTGTCAAGCTCCCCGCCAAGATGGACCATAGCACGCATCGCTTCACCGAAAAGCCCGAAGCGCACCGCGCTATGCCCGCGAGAAAACGCGAGCTCATTGCCAAGATCTTCGCCGGCTCCAGAAGTCGCCCGGGAGGCGCTAGGCGCTCTGCCAGTCGCCAGCCGGTGGCTGGCTGGCATAGCCCCATAGCTTGAAGACGAAGGCTGCCCAGAGGGCACCCCCCAGTTGGCAGTGACAAGAGGAAGGATCACTGGCGCACCCCTTGCCTCGCGGGCAGAGTCACGGGGAGAGAACATGGGGCCCGGCTCCGAGGCACCCTCGGAGCGCCATGTTGGATGGAGTTGGTCCGACGCCCTGCGCGGGCTCGAGGCGCTGGGGGCTGCGCGCATGTGCCAAGCTGGAGTCCTTGGGGGTGCCTGCCCCCCGAGGTTTCACCTTTGTGAAGACCCTGCAAAACCCCAGCCATGAGAAGACGCGGATCGCTTGGGGGTCAAGAGCAAAGGTACTTACTCATCGGCGGCCACATATCTCCTCGGCTTCAGTGGCCGACGGGTGCCATCATCGCGGCACGGGGACCTCTTCCTCTTTAGGAGCGACTCAAGGCACAGGCGGCGCCGACCCGGTCCCGATGGGTGATCCTGTGGAGGGGGAGCGCTCAACGTAGTATCTGGAGCAGGGGTCCCAAGGGCAGGCGCACCCGGCGAGACTTTCTGGCTCACGGCTCCGGGGCCATTGGTGGGCTCCTCATTGTCAGCAGCCGCTCTGGAACCTCAGTCCCAGGCGTCAGAAGCCCCTGTCTCCAGAGCCTGGGGTTGCACAGGTTCTGCGGCGGCTCCTTCCTGGGCCCCAGAAGCCTCAGGCTCCTGAGCCTCTAATGAGGCCGGGCCGCCAGAGGAGCTCTTGACAGTTGATGGAGGCGTGCGCCCCCCTGCCTCCACACTCGGGGCACACGCGACAGGGTCGATCAGGAGAGGAGCCACGAAGACGGGATTCTCACGGGGCCCTCAATGCCCTCGGGAAGCAACCCCCACTCATTGATCAGACGCATCTGCCCCGCGAAGAGCTCCTTGTTCGAGCATAGATAGAGAAGGCAGCCACCCCCCGGAAGGTCAGCAGGCTTGGGCTCGCCAGTTAGGAGCTTGAGCACCACGCTCAAGGTATCAGTAGCAAGCACCGGCTTCTGCAGCCTCATCGGATCTCCGGTGCCTGTGAAGTCCCACATCGGGCGAGAATGGCGCTGGAGGGGAGCAATGCGCTGCTTCAAGAATTCCTTCACCACCATTGGCGCCGTCACCTCCAGTTCCTGGAGCCTCGCCGACCTCTTCCAAACAAAAGCAAGATGCTGGTTGGTGAGCTTCTCATGGCACCAGGCGGAGCTTGGCGAAGCCGGCGACACAGGAATCGTGAGCAGGGGGCTGAATGCGCGGGCGTCCATCAAGAGCCACTTCTTTCGAAATCCCTTTGCGACAGGAGAAAGCTCAAAATCGATCCCCGAGCCAGCGGTCGCGGCCACGGCTTCGAAGGTCGTGCACCCAGAGCGTTGGCGGGCGTCCACCAACCGGAGTAGGAAGAAATGGCGAAACAAGGCCACGGAGGGGGTGATGCCCACCATGGCCTAATAGAGGAAGGCGAAGACGGCGAGGAGGATGACGAAGCGAGGGTCTAGATGCAGCAGATGGATCTGGTAAAGCGACATTACGGCATTGAAGAAAGGGGAGAAGGGAGGAATCAACCTAGCAAGGAGAGCATGGAGATGGATGGGAATCTCAGTGGCACTCATCTCTCTGGTTCGCCAAGACGCAGGGCAGACAGCCATCGCCCTCCCCTGATTGGAATCGGCAGCGAGCGCATGGCAAACCTTGTCTAGCCCATCCTTATTGATCACCGTCGACTGCTCAAGGGCTGGCTCCAGGGCCGGCGGAGGACCGGCCGCTGCGAGTGACTTCCCCTTCTTCTTCCTCAGCTTGGGAGCCATGGCGAATACCAATAAAGGGCAAGGCGCCGGCACCAGATCTATGGACGAGGCAGCAAGATTGGGAAGGAGGAAACAAGATCCGGGCATGGTACACTGCGAAGGTTGAGTCGCACTAACAACGGACGGCTGCTGGGTCTACCGAATATTAAGGCGGCATGGGGAAGTGGAGACGCCCATGTCCCATCAACCACCACGTGTCTTCAGGTCTGCAGGCTAATAGGGCTCGCGGCGCTCTGCCCTTGCCTCTTGGCTTCACCTGGAAGCTGAGTCCGAGTGTGCCTTGGGCCTGGGGACTACTGTCAGCGTCCTGGATTTGGGGGTATCCAGTTCTGCCTGCCTGCGGCCCACCACGTGGCTTTGTCGACGGCCTGGTATGGCCAAGCTTCAGCGCCAACACCACGAGACCCTCGCTAGGGGCCAAGCCTCGCGAGGCAGACGATTCTAAGACCCCCGAAGGAAGTGGCCTCCTCGGGAGGGCTCCTGAGGGGGGAGAGTTCTATGCAAGTTATCTTAGGAGGGTCGGCTGACGTGAGCCATGACGATCAAGGCCAGGTGGGTGCAGAGCGCAGGTTTCCTCTTCGGTACAAGGGAGGCAAGCCATAGGCGTGGAGCCCCGAGGAATTGGCCAAAGGTTTCCATTCTGGTGCAACAAGACCAAGACCGCCAGGACGGCAGGACGGAGGTCAACACCGAGCCCACTGCAGCGTCACGACCAGAGGCTTTTCACAGGCGAAGACTACTTTTGTCAGGATAGATAGTACTACTTGTCCCCTTTCAAATCCCGTCGTTGTGGAATCCCTTCCCGCTCATATTTGGGAAGATGACCAAGGCCACTATATATAGGACCTAGCCACCACCATAGGGGAGGAGAGAGATGAGAACAAGTAGAGTACCACACCAGCTCAAAAACACCTCACCTCCTGAGGCTTGTTCATCCACTGTACTAGTTCATCCATAGCCCCTCGAGACAATCCACCACACCACACTGGATTAGGGTATTACACCACAACGGTGGCCCGAACCAATATAAATCTCTGTGTCTTTGTGTCTCTTTGAGCTCGACGCGCTAGGCCTAGGAGGATCGCGAGTAGGCAGGCTAGGGAGGTTGAGATCTCCGCACGCACCCCAGAGTTTGAACCTCTCGAGTGTTGCCGGATCCCTAAATCCAACACTAGCGCCCCTCCGCCGCGGGAACACTCACCGGGGCTCTCCAACCACCGGGACGACGTGGTGCCCACGTGGCCGCGTCAGGGTCACACGCAACTGGGTCCCCTGGGCCCAGTTGACCAGTTGGTTGGGTCAACTGTGCTGACTGCGCACGGTTGACCCTAACAAGTGGGCCCCCTCTGTTAATTAGTCTAAATATGTTTTTATAAAATAACTTAATTAGTTAGACTAAATAGCCACTGACATGTAGGGCCCATTCCCTAATTAACTCCAGTTTAGTTTAATTTAGATTATGTTAACCTACTGTGAATGACAGTTGGGTCCCATTGGTCAGATTTGAGCTGGACTAGCTGAGTTTGACTGCTGACCTCACTCTGACCTCCTGCCGATGTCATTATTCCTTTTTTGTTGATTTTAGTAATTAAAGTAATTCCAGAAATGTTTAAAACTTTGAAATTTAATAGAAATTAAATCGTAACTTGGATGAAAATGTTTTCTACGCGATCCGTTCATCTGTCACATGTCCCTATCATGTTGAACATGGAATTGTTCCCTCTCTTCCGTCTGTGCGGAATCAGTCTAACGTCGGGAAATCATCCTCGGATGTTTTCCCCCTCCATCTATAACATGTAGTACTACATTAGGTCGACCCTAGTTCTGCACATCGTCTTGTCATGCTTAGTGATGCATCTGCTTACTTATATTTACTGTTTCTTCCCCCTCTTCTCTCTGGTAGACCCCGAGACCGATGTTACCCCTGTGATTGACCACGTCACCAATGACCCTTCTTCCTTTGCAGCTGAGCATCCAGGCAAGCAAAACCCACTTGTTCATTCCGATACCGACAATTTCTTTCCCTCTCATGCTTGCATTAGAACTGCTACTGCTTTTGTATGATCCTATTCTGATGCATAGCATGTTCTTGTTACCTGCTTTAATACCTTACCTCCTTATCCTAAACTGCTTAGTATAGGCTGGTTAGAGACCCATCACAGACCCCATGTTGACCCAAATGCCCCGCTGGATTATCAGAAGACCCGATCAACAGGATTGAAGACCAGGCGCCAGCACTGCACAACACTCCCCTTAGTTGTACGACACCGTATCATTACTATCGAGTGTCGAGGGTGATACCTCATTAGCACTTCTGATGCTAACTCTATAGAGTAGCTACCCGGTCGTGGTCATCGAGGGTGATTCCTCCTTTTCCACTTCCGATAACGATGCTGTCGTGCAACACCTCAAGTGTGAACCTCGAGGGTGATTTCCTCTTACGTTCGCCTTGATGTTTACATCAGGTGGAAATCCAACAAGGGTGATGCCTCGGGTTCCTTCTTGATGTGGTAGCCACACGGATTGCCTTTACATTACTATTGTTACTGATTAAAGTGGATAAAGATGGGTCAACCCTGAGGGGTACCCGCGCGAGCATCTGATTCGAGTGATGTAGAGACGGGTTGACCTGGAGGGTGCCCGCGAGATAAGTATGTGGCATGGCTGGGCATTCTTAGCCCTTGCCGCAAGTCCACGTGATGGGGCGATGGGGTCACATTGATCATGAGTCTCTGCTCGTTACCGCGCGCTCCTAATTCACTAACGGTTTGGATATTTGATCTGAGTGGGCCTCTGGCCTGATAGCAGTAACCATCACGTGGGAATAGGTACTCTACATCATATACATCAGCTGAAGCTTAATAGACATCAACGACTGAGCGGCACGCGCCGGGTTGGACTGGAACGCCTCGCCTTGTATAAGGTGGGCTAGGTCTACTCACCGGCTGCCCACGCAACATGCAGGAGTTCCCTGGGCGATGGTCCAAGACCCCTGGGGGCATAGGTTTAGTCCGACGTGCTGACCTCTCTATTAGGCCTAAGTCGGCTTGCAGCGTATCATTTGGCCGAGGCCGGGCATGACCCAGAAAAGTGTGTCCGGCCGGAGTTAATCGAGTGTGGTGGGTAAGTTGGTGCACCCCTGCAGGGAAGAACTAATCTATGCATAGCCGGATCCTCGATAACGGACACTCAGATTGTATCCCGATCGATACAACTAGAACTAGATACTGAATGCTGAGGCATGAATGGATATGTGGCTTCGAGATTGCTTTCCTGCAGGGAGTCGGGGAAGGATCTCTGGGCGTTATTTCTACAACATGTTTGTTAAATATAAATTGCTATTCTATACTCTTCTGATTGTTGCAAGATGCTTGGAGCTACTTGAAGATGCTAGTCTTCAATAGGCCAGGATTTCCCCCGTTCTCTTCTGGCATTCTGCAGTTTAGTCCACGGATACTACCCATTTTATTGATACTGATGCATATGTAGTGTAGATCCTTGCTTGCGAGTACTTTGGATGAGTACTCATGGTTGCTTTGCTCCCCTTTTTCCACCTCTTTCCATTCTTCTCAGATGCTACAACCAGATGGTCGAGCCCAGGATCCAGACGCCACCTTCGACGACGACTGCTACTGCACTATGGGTGCCTACTACTAAGTGGAGGCCACCGACGACTAGGAGTAGTTAGGAGGCTGCCAGACAGGAGGCCTTGCCTTTTTTATCGATGTTGCTTTTGCGCTAGCCTTCTTAAGGCAATCTTGTTTAACTCATGTCCGTACTCAGATATTGTTCCTTCTACTAACTCATTTGTATTCGAGCTTATGTATTCGAGCCATCGAGGCCCCTGGCTTGTAATATAAAGCTTGTATTATTTTAATTTGTGTCTAGAGTTGTGTTGTGATATCTTCCCGTGAGTCCCTAATCCTAATCGTACGCATTTGCGTGTATGATTAGTGTACGATTGAATCAGGGGCATCACAAGTTGGTACCAGAGCCGACTGCCTGTAGGTAGCCCCCTTTCCAACTCCTTGGCCAAAGTTGAGTCTAGTCACTACAAAACTTTTACTAACATGGCTATGTGTGTCTTACAGGCCCACGTCGTCATTGGATGGTATTAGGATCTTTTACTCCTCGTCTATACTCTGGGACTCTGAACTCTCTTCTACTCGGGTTAAACGAATTTACTAACTCTAACATTAGGATCCCATGACCACATCCACCCCAAAGTTGGATAAGCCATAGTTATTCCTTAGAATAGTATCTTGAATAGTACACACATTGCCGTGTTGAATACTATGTGGTATCCATCGTACCTCTTTCCATATGCATGTTTCATCATGAATGATCCTTTGTCTTTACAAATGCTCGATGATGAACTACCACTATTACATGTTAGCAGGATGGTTAGACCCGCTGGTCGTGGCCGTGGTGCCAATGATCCACCACCGCCCGAATTCTTGGCCGGAATGATACAACAGTTTGAGATGAACCGCCAGTTCATGGAAGGAATGATGACTCAGTTTCCTAGTCCAAATACGAACCAACAGTCAGCCCCAGTAACTCTGCAGGATTTCATGCGCCTCAATCCAACTATCTACTGCAGCTCAACTCGGCCCCTTGATGCTGATGACTGGCTCCACGACATCACGTATGAAATGGAGTCTGCTAGTGTTTCCCCTGCTAGCTATGTCACCTTCGCATCCTTCTTCCTCAAGGGCCCCACTGCTCAATGGTGGGACAGCCACAAGCGTACCCTACCTACTGGAACGATCATCACTTGGTCGGATTTCCAAGCTGCCTTCCGTACTCACTTCATTCCTCGGGGAATCATGGATAGGAAGAAGCGCGAGTTCCGTAACATCACCCAAGGCAGCAAGACTGTAGATTCTTATCAGCGGCACTTTCTGTACTTGTCACATTATGCTAAAGAAGACATTGCAACTGATGCTCGTAGGCAAGAAAAGTTCCATAATGGACTTCACCCTGATATCAAGCTAGGTGTGCTCGTTCATGACTTTGCCGACTTCACCACCTTGGTGAACAAGGCTATTCAGATTGAGACTGGTCTTCAGGAACACCAGGGATCCCTCAGGCGCAGCCGTAACACTGGCTCATCTTTGGGCCCGTCAGCGCAGAAGCGTCGGATATGGATTGCCCACAACATGTATCGTCCAACTGCACCTGCACCAAGACAGTCCTATACTGCACCTCGTCTGCCTCCTTCACCGGAGAGGCAGCCTCTTCGAGCTCCACCACCCTGAGCTCCTACTCCCAAGTCCAATGATGATTTGTGCTTCAGATGTGGTTGTCCAGGTCACCTTGCCAAAGAGTGTAATCAAAAACAAAACTAGCTGGCTCTGCCTTCAACTGGCCGTAACAACCAGCCCCGCAACGGCAATGCCAGACCTTATGGTCATGGTCAACCTAATCATGTTGATCTGAATGAAGATCAAAACCAACCTGCTACTGTGATGGGTACTCTTCTCGTTAATTCAGTATCGGCTTCTGTTTTATTCGATTCAGGAGCATTTCATTCATTCATGTCGGAAAATTTGGCATACTCACACGACATTCGATGCGAGCCCATGAACACTTTGATAGTGGTACGCACCCCTGCGGGCCAGTGTCGAACCACCATGATTTGTCGCGACGTCCCCGTTTAAATTGAAGGGCTAGAATTCCATGTTTCTCCCATTATTCTGGAGTCTTCCAATATTGATCTCATTCTGGGAATGGAATGGTTGAAAGCACATACTGCCTCTGTTGTTTGCGCCATCAAAGTCGTTCATCTCCTACATCCTTCCAATAATATAGTATGCTACCATGCTCAGATTGTTCAAAACGCTGAAGCACGGCTTTATGCCTTGAATGCGTTGAACGCAACACCTCTTGAGTGAATTGAAAATATTCCAGTCGTTTGCGGCTTCCTAGACGTTTTTCCAGAAGAATTTCCAGGAATACCCCCTGCTCGGGCTGTCGAGTTCGTCATCGATTTGAAACCAGGCACCGTTCCTATCGCCAAACGACCCTACAAGATGCCACCTCATGAACTCCTTGAGCTTAAGGAGGAAATCGACAAATCTCTTTGCAGTGCTTTCATTCATCCAAGTTCCTCTGCTTGGGGAGCACCTTCTCTTTTTGTGAAGAAGAAGGATGGAACGAATCGTTTGGTCCAAGACTACCGTCTGATACGTCTCCAACGTATCTATAATCTTTTATTGTTCCATGCTATTATATTACCTGTTTTGGATGTTTAATGGGCTTTACTATACACTTTTATATTATTTTTGGGACTAACCTATTAACCGAAGGGCCAGCCCAAATTGTTGTTTTCTTGCCTATTTTAGTGTTTCGATGAAAAGGAATATCAAACAGAGTCCAAGTGGAATGAAATCTTCGGGAGAGTTATTTTTGGAACAAACGCAATCCAGGAGACTTGGAGTAGACGTCACGGAAGCTTTGAGGAAGCCACGAGGGTCCAAGGCGCGCCCTACCCCCTTGGCGTGCCCCCCACCCTCGTGGCCTCCTCGTGGCTCCCCTGACCGACTTCTTTCGCCTATATATATCCATATACCCCAAAAACAGCCAGGAGCACAATAGATCGGGAGTTCTGCCACCGCAAACCTCTGTAGCCACCAAAAACCAATCGGGACCCTGGTCCGGCACCCTGTCGGAGGGGTAATCCATCACCGGTGGCCATCTTCATCATCCCGGCGCTCTCCATGACGAGGAGGGAGTAGTTCACCCTCGGGGCTGAAGGTATGTGCCAGTACCTATGTGTTTGATCTCTCTCTCTCTCTCCCTCTCTCTTTCGTGTTCTTGAGGTGATATTATCTTGATGTATCGCGAGCTTTGCTATTATAGTTGGATCTTATGATGTTTCTCCCCCTCTACTCTCTTGTGATGAATTGAGTTTTCCCCTTAAATTACCTTGTCGGATTGAGTACTTAAGTATTTGAGAACACTTGATGTACACCCTGCCGTGCTTATCTGTGGTGACAATGGGATATTCACGTGATCTACTTGATGTATGTTTTGGTGATCAACTTGCGGGTTCAGTGAACTTATGCATAGGGGTTGGCACACATTTTCGTCTTGACTCTCCGGTAGAAACTTTGGGGCACTCTTTGAAGTAGTTTGTGTTGGTTGAATAGATGAATCTGAGATTGTGTGATGCATATCGTATAATCATGCCCACGGATACTTGAGGTGACATTGGAGTATCTAGGTGACATTAGGGTTTTGGTTGATTTGTGTCTTATGGTGTTATTCTAGTATGAACTCTATGATAGATCGAACGGAAAGAATAGCTTCATGTTATTTTACTACGAACTCTTGAATAGGTCGATCAGAAAGGATAACTTTGAGGTGGTTTCGTACCCTACAATAATCTCTTCATTTGTTCTTCGCTATTAGTGACTTTGGAGTGACTCTTTGTTGCATGTTGAGGGATAGTTATATGATCCAAGTATGTTATTATTTTTGAGAGAACTTGCACTTGTGAAAGTATGAACCCTAGGCCTTGTTTCCTAGCATTGCAATACCGTTTGTGCTCACTTTTATCATTAGTTACCTTGCTCTTTTTATAATTTCAGATTACAAAAACCTATATCTACCATCCATATTGCACTTGTATCACCATATCTTTGCCGAACTAGTGCACCTATACAATTTACCATTGTATTGGGTGTGTTGGGTACACAAGAGACACTTTGTTACTTGGTTGCAGGGTTGTTTGAAGAAACCATCTTAATCCTACGCCTCCCACGGATTGATAAACCTTAGGTCATCCACTTGAGGGAAATTTTCTACTGTCCTACAAACCTCTACATACTTGGAGGCCCAAATATGTCTACAAGAAGAAGGTTGTGTAGTAGACATCAAGCCCTTTTCTGGCGTCGTTGCCGGGGAGGTGAATGCTTGAAGGTATATCTTTAGATCTTGCAATCGAATCTTTTAGTTTCTTGTTTTATCATTAGTTTAGTTTATAAAAGAAAACTACAAAAAATGGATTTTATTTTGCCTCATACGCTTCATCTTTTTAATATCTTTCGTGAGAATGATGGAAAGGAGAATTGTGCTCAAGTGCTAGAAGAAGAAGTCTATAAAATGTTTGGCACTAAATATTTGAATGATGATCATGATTGCAATTTTTCTAGTATGAACTCTTTGAATATCCATAGTACTAATGATGATTGCACTAATCATGATGAAAATGCTCTTCTAAGCATGTCAACTTTTGTGGAGTGCACAGAGTTTGCAAGTACACACCAAATAGGGAAGATAGATTTTGAAAGAGGCATAAGTATTTAGAAACTAAATGGTTGCAAGAGAGACTAGAAGTTTGTGCTGAAAATTTAAAATTTCTTTGACATCCTTGTGAACTTTGCAACGAACGTGATCATTTAAATACCCAATGCAAATTGTTTCATGATCGAATCGTGTCCAAAAATTGTGATGACTTGATTTCCCTTGCACATTATAATGAACTTAGTTTGCTTATGGGTTATGAAGAAATGAAACATTTAACTAAGGATCTCCCAGAGTTTGTCCGTGATAAAGTTCTTGATTTTGATCTAGAAGAAATTTTTATGTATTTGTCGGTGTTCTGGGAACGGGGGTACCCAGACTTGCCTGCCTGCGGCCCGCAGCGTGGCTCAAGGAGTGGCCAAGCCTCACGGGGCGGATGACAGGAGGCTTCCTCAGGCACAACCTCATCAGGCTGGCTCGCGAAGAGGCGGAGAGATAAAGGCAGGGTACCTCACGAGGTGCTCGTGACGCAAGCCATGACGTCCAAGGCCAAGCGGGCGCCAGGCGGGCGCCGACCTGCGCAGAGTCCTTGTTTCCTCTTTGGTGCAAAGGGGGCAAACGCAAGCGAGGGTATCAAGCAAAGGCAACCATTTCGGTGCAACAAGATCAAGACCAGCAGGGCGGCAGAATGGAGGTCATTGTGGAGCCCAAGCCGGCGTCATCGTTAGGGTCTTTGGCAGGCGAGGACCAACTTTAGTCAGGATAAGTGTACTAGATGTTCCCCTTCAAAATGGCCAATTGTTGGCGCCCTTCCCGCTCAATATTTGGGAAGAGGCCCGGGGCCTTCGCCTATAAATAGGACTAGCCACCTACATGGTAGGGGGATCTGCATCGGTAGACGGAAGAGCCTAGAGGCATCTGATACAGAGAGAGAGAGAGAGAGAGAGGCGACTGAACTCCCCTAGCAGTTCATCGCCCCAGCCAAGAACAAACCCTCGCGAGGTTGTTCTTCCATTGTACTGTTCCTCATCAGCCCCTGAGGCAATCCGCACACCACAAACTGGAGTAGGGTATTACACCACAATGGTGGCCTGAACCAGTATAAATCTTGTGTCCCTTGTGTTGTACTTCGTGTAGTTTTAGATCCTTGCGAGGCGGCGAGACATGGGTAGGCAGGAGGTGTGATCTCCGCGTGCACCCTAGTGTTCGAACCTTGAGGGTCTGCCGGAACCCAAAATCCGACATTTGGCACGCCAGGTAGGGGTGCGCCGGAGCTTTCCCTTCAACCAACCCGCTCTCCGTCAACACCACGGTTCACCCTCATGATGGGCGACGCGCCGCTCGCTCCAGCCGCCGGCACCAGTATGGGGGCCAGGGGGCTCCGAGCCTTGGCCCCTGCCTTGCGGTAGGTGCAATGGCCGAACAAGTTCAAGCCAAAGATGCCACGTGCTACAATGGCACGGTCGATCCGTTGGCTTTCCTGTTGGCATACGAGGAGGCCGTCCTAGAGGCCGGGGGCGACGACAGGGTCATGGCCAACTGGTTTCCCATGGCCCTCACTGGTGTCCCGCGCATGTGGCTGCTCCACCTGCCGATGGCTTCCATGGCCTCCTAGGGGGAGCTGCGCGGCCTCTTCCTCACCCAGTATGCTGCACCGGCGCACCCAGTCGTCACAGCTCTCCTAGGCGGCTCGTAGGCACCACCTTTAGGCCACCACATCAAGTCATTCGTCTGCGAGATCGGCGCCGCTTCCGTGTCGCGCGGGGCGCCTCCGGGCTGGGCAGCACCTAAAGCCGATCTGGCCTTCACTTCAGATGATCACCCCTCCAACTCAGCCTGCTCGGGCGCGCTCCCAATGCTATGCACCCCCACCATCTGCAACGTGGCGGTCACCAAGACCCTCATCGACGGCGGTGCTAGCCTTAGCATGCTCTCGGTGGAGGCCTTTAGCCTCCTCCACATACCACCGGAGCAACTGCAGCCCAGCAAGCCCTTCTTGGGCGTTGGAGGCGGCTCCACCAGCTCCCTAGGGCAGATCCGCCTTCTGGTGACCTTCGGCACCTACGACAACTTTCGCACGGAGCTAATCGACTTCGACATCGCCCCCATCAGCCTCCCATACAACGCCATCCTTGGCTACCCAGCACTAGCCCGGTTCATGGCCGCAACTCACCTAGCATACAACCTCATGAAGATGCCCGGGAGTAGCGGCGTCCTCACCGTGTATGGGGACACAGGGGATGCATTGCAAGCGATCAAGCTTACCTTCAAGGCCGTGGCGGTGGCGCAGCCCACCGGCTCAGACGCCCCCGAGCCCAAGGGGGCTGCACCGGCCAAGAAGAAGCAGCTATTCACTCAGGACAAGGCGGAAACCAAGCAGATACTGGTCCACGAGGACGGATCTACCAGTGACACCTTCACCATAAGCGCCAACCTCGAGCCCGAACAGCAGGACGCCTTGGTGAAGTTCCTGCGCGCGAACAATAAGGTATTCGCGTGGGAACCTGATCAGCTAGCAGGGGTCCCGAGGGGCGTAATCGAGCATCACCTCAACATGTGCCCCAATGTTCGCCCAATGAAGAAGAAGGCGAGGCGGCAGTCCACTGAGAAGCAAGCTTTCATCGTCCAAGAGACCCGCAAGTTGGAGGCAGCGGGGGTCATTCGCGAGGTCCCCTACCCAGATTGGCTGGCTAACCCTGTTGTCGTGCCGAAGAAGGGGGGAAAGGAACGCATGTGTGTCGACTTCACCAACCTCAACAAGGCCTGCCCGCAGGATCCATTCCCACTCCCTCGCATCGACCAGATCGTCGACTACACCGTCGAGTGCGACCTGTTGTGTTTCCTGGATGCCTTCTCCGGCTACCACCAGATCAAGATGGCAGTAGAAGATGTGGAAAAGACTGCCTTCCTGACCTCGTGTGGAGTGTACTGCTATACGTGCATGCCATTCGGGTTGCGCAATGCCGGTGCGACCTTTCAGCGGCTGATGCACATCGCCTTGGGTCGGCAGCTCGGGAGGAATGCTGAGGCTTATGTTGATGACATTGTGGTAAAGTCTCGGGAGGCAAAAACCCTGATACAAGACTTGGAGGAAACCTTCACGAGCCTTAACGAAGTGGACCTACGGCTCAACCCGGAGAAGTGTGTGTTTGGAGTTCCCTCGGGCAAGCTCCTGGGTTTCCTCGTATCCCACCGGGGCATCGAGGCCAACCCAGAAAAGGTAAAAGCAGTCGAGGACATGAGCCCGCCAAAGACCCTCAGAGAGATGCAGAAGCTCACTGGGCGCGTGACCACACTAGGGCGTTTCATCTCCAAGCTGGGGGAACAAGCGTTGCCCTTCTTCAAGCTGATGAAGAAGAAGGGCCCCTTTGAATGGACTGAAGAGGCCGACAAGGCGTTCCAGGATCGCAAAAGGTACTTAACCAGCCCTCCGGTGATGGTGGCTCCGCGTCCTCAAGAGCCCCTGGTGCTCTACCTTGCGGCCACCCCTACTCTGCCAGTGTAGCCCTGGTGGCTGTTAGGGAGGAGTGTAGGACCAAGACTGCGGCAACCGTCCGGGTTAAATCAAGGCAGGACCAAGAGGGCTTCACAGAGACCGCGACTGCAGGCGAGAAGGACCAGCCACAGCAGGGACGCACACCCAGGACAGAAGAAGCCCCTCACCTAAGCAACCAGCCGCCGGGGGCTCCATTATCTCGAGAGGCGCCCCAGCCTCCGGAGGGCGCCGGCAGCGCCAGCACTCCCCACCTCGTCGAGCACCCTGTGTACTTCATCAGCACGGTGTTGCGGCACGCGAGGGCGCGGTACCCCATGCCTCAGAAACTCCTCCTCGCGCTGTTGGTAGCCTCGCGCAAGCTGCGGCACTATTTCCAAGGCCATTCCATCAAGGTCGTCTCAGCATATCCCTTGGAAAGGGTGCTCAGAAGCCCCAACTCAGCCGGAAGAGTCGTTGAGTGGAACATCGAGCTGCAAGCATTTCAGATAGAATTCAGCACAACCAGAGTCATCAAGGGGGCCGCGCTTGCGGACTTCATGGCGGAATGGGCGGAAGCGTCAGGCCTTGAGGCTAGCAAGGATCGATCACTCTCCCCAGGAAGCGAGGCACCGAACGGATGGGTCATGTACTTCGTCGGGGCGTTCTCCCGACACGGCGCGGGGGCTGGTGCGGTGCTCGTACCTCCCACTCAAGACAAACTCTACTACGCCGTGCAACTCTGTTTCCAGCATGGAGAAAAGGTCTCCAATAACATAGCAGAATACGAAGGCCTGATAGCAGGTCTGAAAGCCGCAGTCACCCTGGGGGTGAAGCATCTCACCATGAAGGGAGATTCACAGCTCCTCATCAACTTCTCCAACAAGGTATACGAGCCGAAGGACGAGCACATGGTAGCCTATCTCGCGGAAGTCCGCAGAATGGAGAAACAGTTCTGGGGGCTGGAGTTGCAGCATGTGCCTCGCGGCACCAATCAAGAGGCTGATGACATCGCCAAAAGGGCATCCAGACAGCTGCCACAGGAGCCCGGCGTCTTCGAGGAGCGGCTCTTCAAGCCCTCGGCGACGCCATCACTGTCAAGCACGGCGCAGCCTCGAGGGGAGCTCCCCCTGCCCCCTGCCTCGGGAGCCCCGGTCTGCGACCCGACCACAGGACCGCGCCTGCTCCTGGCACTGGAGCCTTAGGAGGGGTGCTGGATCACAGAGCTCAGGAGTTACCTGACACGAGGCACATTGTCGGAAAAGGAGGAGGAAGCGGAACGTGTGGCACGACAGGCCACGGCATACTGCCTTAAGGATGGAGAGCTCTACCGAAACGACCGAATGATGTGTCCCTATGCTGCATTTCTAGGGAGCAAGGGAAGGAGCTACTGGCAGACATACACGGTGGGGACTGTGGGCATCACTCGTCGTCACGAACTCTTGTTGGTAAGGCGTTCCGCAGCGGGTTCTATTGGCCCACGACACTCAATGACACTGTGGAACTGGTGAAAGCTTGCGAGGCCTGTCAATTCGCCAAGCAGATCCATCAGTCGGCGGGGGGTCTGCAGACTATACCCCTCTCGTGGCCATTCGCAGTCTGGGGGCTGGATATCCTAGGTCTGTTCCCTCGGGTGCCAGGAGGCTACTGCTACCTCTACGTCGTCGTGGACAAGTTCACCAAGTGGGCTGAGGTGGAAGTTGTCCGCACCTGTTGGAAATATGCCCTATTGGCAATAATAAAAGTATTATTATTATTATATTTCCTTGTTCATGATAATTGTCTTTTATTCATGCTATAACTATATTATCCGGAAATCGTAATACACGTGTGAATACATAGACCACAATATGTCCCTAGTGAGCCTCTAGTTGACTAGCTCGTTGTGATCAATAGTTAGTCATGGTTTCCTGGCTATGGACATTGGATGTCGTTGATAACGGGATCACATCATTAGGAGAATGATGTGATGGACAAGACCCAATCCTAAGACTAGCACAAAAGATCGTGTAGTTCATTTGCTAGAGCTTTGCCAATGTCAAGTATCTCTTCCTTCGACCATGAGAGCGTGTAACTCCTGGATACCGTAGGAGTGCTTTGGGTGTATCAAACGTCACAACGTAACTGGGTGACTATAAAGGTGCACTACAGGTATCTCCGAAAGTATCTATTGTTTTATGCGGATCGAGACTGGGATTTGTCACTCCGTGTAAACGGAGAGGTATCTCTGGGCCCACTCGGTAGGACATCATCATATGCGCAATGTGACCAAGGAGTTGATCACGGGATGATGTGTTACGGAACGAGTAAAGTGACTTGCCGGTAACGAGATTGAACAAGGTATTGGATACCGACGATCGAATCTCGGGCAAGTAACATACCGATAGACAAAGGGAATTGTATACGGGATCGATTGAGTCCTTGACATCGTGGTTCATCCGATGAGATCATCATGGAACATGTGGGAGCCAACATGGGTATCCAGATCCCGCTGTTGGTTATTGACCGGAGAACGTCTCGGTCATGTCTGCATGGTTCCCGAACCCGTAGGGTCTACACACTTAAGGTTCGATGACGCTAGGGTTATAGGGAATAGATATACGTGGTTACCGAATGTTGCTCGGAGTCCCGGATGAGATCCCAGACGTCATGAGGAGTTCCGGAATGGTCTGGAGGTAAAGATTTATATATGGGAAGTCCTATTTTGGCCACCGGAAAATGTTCGGGATTTTTCGGTATTGTACCAGGAAGGTTCTAGAAGGTTCCGGAGTGGGGCCCACCTGCATGGGGGGACCCACATGAACGTGGGTAGTGGGGGCAAGGCCCCACACCCCTGGTCAAGGCGCACCAAGATCCCCCCTTAGAAGGAATAAGATCATATCCCGAAGGGATAAGATCAAGATCCCTAAAAAGGGGGGATAACAATCGGTGGGGAAAGGAAAGGATGGGATTTCTTTCCTCCCACCTTTGCCAACGCCCCAATGGACTTGGAGGTTAAGAAATAATCCCCCTCCACCCCTATATATAGTGGGGAGGCGCATGGGAGCTGCACCCTTGCCCCTGGCGCAGCCCTCCCCCTCTCCCAAGTCCTCCTCCTCTCCCGCGGTGCTTGGCGAAGCCCTGCAGGATTGCCACGCTCCTCCATCACCACCACACCGTCGTGCTGCTGCTGGATGGAGTCTTCCCCAACCTCTCCCTCTCTCCTTGCTGGATAAAGGCATGGGAGACATCACCAGGCTGTACGTGTGTTGAACGCGGAGGTGGCGTCCGTTCGGCACTAGGATCTCCGGTGATTTGGATCACGACGAGTACGACTCCTTCAACCCCGTTCTGTTGAACGCTTCCGCTTAGCGATCTACAAGCGTATGTAGATGCACTCTCCTTCCCCTCGTTGCTAGTTTCTCCATAGATAGATCTTGGTGACACGTAGGAAAATTTTGAATTTCTGCTACGTTCCCCAAAAGTGGCATCATGAGCCAGGTTTATTGCGTAGATTCTTTGCACAAGTAGAACACAAAGTAGTTGTGGGCGTTGATGTTGTTCAATATGCTTACCGTTACTAGTCCAATCTTGTTTCGATGGTATTGTGGGATGAAGCGGCCCGGACCGACCTTACACGTACTCTTACATGAGACATGTTCCACCGACTGACATGCACTTGGTGCATAAGGTGGCTAGCGGGTGCCAGTCTCTCCCACTTTAGTTGGAACGGATTCGATGAAAAGGGTCCTTATGAAGGGTAAATAGCAATTGGCATATCACGTTGTGGTTTTGCGTAGGTAAGAAACGTTCTTGCTAGAAACCCATAGCAGCCACATAAAACATGCAAACAACAATTAGAGGACGTCTAACTTGTTTTTGCAGGGTATGCTATGTGATGTGATATGGCCAAGAAGAATGTGATGAATGATATGTGATGTATGAGATTGATCATGTTCTTGTAATAGGAATCACGACTTGCATGTCGATGAGTATGACTACCGGCAGGAGCCATAGGAGTTGTCTTTATTTATTGTATGACCTGCGTGTCATTGAACAACGCCATGTAATTACTTTACTTTATTGCTAACCGGTAGCCATAGTAGTAGAAGTAATAAGTTGGCGAGACAACTTCATGGAGACACGATGATGGAGATCATGATGATGGAGATCATGGTGTCATGCCGGTGACGATGATGATCATGGAGCCCCGAAGATGGAGATCAAAAGGAGCAAAATGATATTGGCCATATCATGTCACTATCTGATTGCACGTGATGTTTATCATGTTTATGCATCTTGTTTACTTAGAACGACGGTAGTAAATAAGATGATCCCTTACAAAAATTTCAAGAAGTGTTCTCCCCTAACTGTGCACCGTTGCTAAAGTTTGTCGCTTCTAAGCACCACATGATAATCGGGTGTGATGGATTCTTATGTTCACATACAACGGGTGTAAGATAGATTTACACACGCGAAACACTTAGGGTTAACTTGACGAGCCTAGCATGTACAGACATGGCCTCGGAACACAGAGACCGAAAGGTCGAGCATGAGTCGTATAGTAGATACGATCAACATGAAGATGTTCACCGATGATGACTAGTCCGTCTCACGTGATGATCGGACACGGCCTAGTTGACTCGGATCATGTAATCACTTAGATGACCAGAGGGATGTCTATCTGAGTGGGAGTTCATAAGATGAACTTAATTATCCTAAACATAGTCAAAAGACCTTTTGCAAATTATGTCGTAAGCTCGCGCTTTAGTTCCACTGTTTAGATATGTTCCTAGAGAAAATATAGTTGAAAGTTGAAAGTAGCGATTATGCGGACAGTAGAAAGCTTATGTCCTTAATGCACCGCTCAGTGTGCTGAACCCCAAACGTCGTTTGTGGATGTTGCGAACATCGGACATACACGTTTTGATAACTACGTGATAGTTCAGTTAAACGGTTTAGAGCTGAGGCACCAAAGACGTTTTTCGAAATGTCGCGGAACATATGAGATGTTTTGAGGTCTGAAATTGGGATTTCAGGCTCGTGCCCACGTCAAGAGGTACAAGACCTCCGACAATTTTCTTAGCCTGCAAACTAACAGAGAAAAGCTCAATCGTTGAGATTGTGCTCAGATTGTCTGAGTACAACAATCACTTGAATCGAGTGGGAGTTGATCTTCCAGATGAGATAGTGATCTTTTTCCAAAGTCATTGCCACCAAGCTGCTAGAGCTTCGTGATGAACTATAACATATCAGGGATAGATGATCTTTGAGGTATTCACGATGTTTGACACCGCTAAAGTAAAAATCAAGAAGGAGCATCAATTGTTGATGGTTGGTGAAACCACTAGTTTCAAGAAGGGCAAGGGCAAGAAGGGATACTTCATGAAACGGCAAATCAGCTGCTGCTCCAGTGAAGAAACCCAAGGTTGAACCCAAACCCGAGACTAAGTGCTTCTGTGATAAGGGGAATAGTCACTAGAGCGGAATTACCCTAGATACTTGGTAGATGAGAAGGCTGGCAAGGTCGATAGAAGTATATTGGATATATATTATGTTAATGTGTACTTTACTAGTAATCCTAGTAGCACCAGGGTATTAGATACCGGTTCGGTTGCTAAGTGTTAGTAACTCGAAACAAAAGCTACGGAATAAACGGAGACTAACTAAAGGTGAGCTGACGATACGTGTTGGAAGTGTTTCCAAGGTTGATATGATCAAGCATCGCACGCTCCCTCTACCATCGAGATTGGTGTTAAACCTAAATAATTGTTATTTGGTGTTTGCGTTGAGCATAGACATGATTGGATTATGTCTGTCGCAATACGGTTATTCATTTAAGGAGAATAATGGTTACTCTGTTAATTTGAATAATACCTTCAATGGTCTAGCACCTAAAAGGAATGGTTTATTGAATCTCGATCGTAGTGATACACATTTTCATGCCAAAAGATATAAGATAGTAATGATAGTACCACGTACTTGTGGCACTGCCATGTAAGTCATATTGGTATAAAACGCATGAAGAAGCTCCATGTTGATGGATCTTTGGACTCACTCGTTTTGAAAAGTTTGAGACATGCAAACCATGTCTATTGGTGTATACACATGAAGAAACTCCATGCAGATGGATCGTTTGGACTCACTTGATTTTGAATCACTTGAGATATGCAAATCATACCACATGGGCAAGATGACTGAAAAGCCTCGGTTTCAGTAAGATGGAACAAGGTAGCAACCTATTGGAAGTAACACATTTTGATGTGTGCAGTCCAATGAGTGCTGGGGCATGCAGTGAATATCGTTATGTTCTGACTTCACAGATGATTCGAGTAGATGTTGAGTATATTTACTTGATGAAACACAAAGTCTGAATTATTGAATGGTTCAAGTAATTTCAGAGTGAAGTTAAAGATCATTGTGACAAGAGGATAAAATGTCTATGATATGATCATAGAGATGAGTATCTGAGTTACGAGCTTTGGCACGCAATTAAGACACCGTGGAAATTGCTTCACAATTAATACCGCCTGGAACACCATAGTGTGATGGTGTGTCCGAACATCATAGTTGCACCCTATTGGATATGGTGCGTACCATGATGACTCTTATCGAATTACCACTATCGTTCATGGGTTATGCATTAGAGACAACCGCACTCACTTTAATAGGGCACCACGTAATTCCGTTGAGACGACACCTTTTGAACTATGGTTTGGAGAAACCTAAGTTGTCGTTTCTTAAAGGTTTGGGGCTGCGACACTTATGTGAAAAAGTTTCAGGTTGATAAGCTCGAACCCAAAGCGGATAAAATGCATCTTCATAGGACACCCAAAACGGTTGGGTATTCCTCCTAATTCAGATCCAAAAGCAATAGGGATTGTTTCTAGAAACGGGTCCTTTCTCGAGGAAAAGTTTCTCTCGTAAGAATTGAGTGGGAGGATGGTGGAGACTTGATGAAGTTAATAAACCGTCACTTCAACTAGTGTGTAGCAGGGCACATGAAGTTGTTCCCATGGCACCTACACCAATTGAAGTAGAAGCTTATGATAGTGATCATGAAGTTTCGGATCAAGTCACTAACGTACCTCGTAGGGTGACAAGGATGCGTAGTACTTCAGAGTGGTACGCAAT
The DNA here is from genome assembly GCF_018294505.1 of Triticum aestivum. Classification (NCBI taxonomy): domain Eukaryota; kingdom Viridiplantae; phylum Streptophyta; class Magnoliopsida; order Poales; family Poaceae; genus Triticum; species Triticum aestivum. The sequence goes on along the minus strand of NC_057804.1, from coordinate 278,427,318 downwards.
CCTGTCTTGAAGGTCATGTTGCTAGATAACAATGAACCTACAAGCTATGGAGAAGCGATGGTGGGCCCGGATTCCGACAAATGGTTAGAAGCCATGAAATCCGAGATAGGATCCATGTATCAGAACAAAGCATGGACTTTGGTGGACTTGCCCGATGATAGGCAAGCCATTGAGATAAATGGATCTTTAAGAAAAGACGGACGTGGACGGTAATGTTACCGTCTATGAAGCTCAACTTGTGGCGAAGAGTTTTTCACAAGTTCAAGGAGTTGACTACGGTGAGATTTTCTCACCCGTAGCGATGCTTAAGTCCGTCGGAATCATGTTAGCATTAGCTGCATTTATGAAATCTGGCAAATGGATGTCAAAACGAGTTTCCTTACCAGTCTTCGTAAGGAAAGGTTGTATGTGATACAATCAGAAAGTTTTTGTCGATCCTAAGGATGCTAAAAGGTATGCTGGCTCCAGCGATCCTTCTAAGGACTGGAGTAAGCATCTCGGAGTTGGAATGTACGCTTTGATGAGATGATCAAAGATTTTGGGTTTATATAAAGTTTATGAGAAACTTGTATTTCCAAAGAAGTGAGTGGGAGCGCTATAGAATTTCTGATAAGTATATGTTGTTGACATATTGTTGATCAGAAATGATGTAGAATTTTTGGAAAGCATACATGGTCATTTGAAAGGTGTTTTTAAATAGAAAACCTGGATTAAGCTACTTGAACATTGAGCATCGAGATCTATAAGGATAGATCAAAATGCTTAATAATACTTTCAAATGAGCACATACCTTGACATGATCTTGAAGGTGTTCAAGATGGATCAGTCAAAGAAGGAGTTCTTGCCTGAGATGTAAGGTATGAAGTTAAGAGTTAAAGCTCGACCACGGCAGAAAAGAGACAAAGGACGAAGGCCGTCCCCTATGTTTCAGACGTAGGCTCTATAGTATGCTATGCTATGTACCGCACTGGAAGTGTGCCTTGCCATGAGTCAGTCAAGGGGTACAAGAATGATCCAGGAATGGGGATCATTGGACAGCGGTCAAAATTGTCCTTGGAGTAAATAAGGACATATTTCTCTATTATGGAGGTAATAAAGAGTTCGGCGTAAGGGGTTACGTCGATGCAAGCTTTAACACCTATCCGAGTGACTCTGAGTAGCAAACCGGATACGTATAGTGGAGCAACCATTTCGAATAGCTCCAAGTGGAGCGTGGAAGCAGCGTTTACAATATGACCTAGAAATTTCCAAAGCACACACGGATCTGCAAGGTTCAGACCCGATGACTCGAAACCTCTCTCACAAGCAAAACATGATCAAACATAAAACTCATTGAGTGTTAATCACATAGTGATGTGAACTAGACTACTAACTCTAGTAAACTCTTGGGTATTAGTCACATGGCGATGTGACCTGTGAGTGTTAATCACATGGCGATGTGAATTATTGACTCTAGTGCAAGTGGGAGACTGTTGGAAATATGCCCTAGAGGCAATAATAAAAGTATTATTATTATATTTCCTTGTTCATGATAATTGTCTTTTATTCATGCTATAACTGTATTATCCGGAAATCGTAATACACGTGTGAATACATAGACCACAATATGTCCCTAGTGAGCCTCTAGTTGACTAGCTCGTTGTGATCAACAGATAGTCATGGTTTCCTGGCTATGGACATTGGATGTCGTTGATAACGGGATCACATCATTAGGAGAATGATGTGATGGACAAGACCCAATCCTAAGACTAGCACAAAAGATCGTGTAGTTCATTTGCTAGAGCTTTGCCAATGTCAAGTATCTCTTCCTTCAACCATGAGAGCGTGTAACTCCTGGATACCGTAGGAGTGCTTTGGGTGTATCAAACGTCACAACGTAACTGGGTGACTATAAAGGTGCACTACAGGTATCTCCGAAAGTATCTATTGTTTATGCGGATCGAGATTGGGATTTGTCACTCCGTGTAAACGGAGAGGTATCTCTGGGCCCACTCGGTAGGACATCATCATATGCGCAATGTGACCAAGGAGTTGATCACGGGATGATGTGTTACGGAACGAGTAAAGTGACTTGCCGGTAACGAGATTGAACAAGGTATTGGATACCGACGATCGAATCTCGGGCAAGTAACATACCGATAGACAAAGGGAATTGTATACGGGATCGATTGAGTCCTTGACATCGTGGTTCATCCGATGAGATCATCGTGGAACATGTGGGAGACAACATGGGTATCCAGATCCCGTTGTTGGTTATTGACCGGAGAACGTCTCGGTCATGTCTGCATGGTTCCCGAACCCGTAGGGTCTACACACTTAAGGTTCGATGACGCTAGGGTTATAGGGAATAGATATACGTGGTTACTGAATGTTGTTCGGAGTCCCGGATGAGATCCCGGACGTCACGAGGAGTTCCGGAATGGTCCGGAGGTAAAGATTTATATATGGGAAGTCCTATTTTGGCCACCGGAAAATGTTCGGGATTTTTCGGTATTGTACCGGGAAGGTTCTAGAAGGTTCCGGAGTGGGGCCCACCTGCATGGGGGGACCCACATGAACGTGGGTAGTGGGGGCAAGGCCCCACACCCCTGGTCAAGGCGCACCAAGATCCCCCCTTAGAAGGAATAAGATCATATCCCGAAGGGATAAGATCAAGATCCCTAAAAAGGGGGGATAACAATCGGTGGGGAAAGGAAAGGATGGGATTTATTTCCTCCCACCTTTGCCAACGCCCCAATGGACTTGGAGGGCAAGAAATAATCCCCCTCCACCCCTATATATAGTGGGGAGGCGCATGGGAGCTGCACCCTTGCCCCTGGCGCATCCCTCCCCCTCTCCCAAGTCCTCCTCCTCTCCCGCGGTGCTTGGCGAAGCCCTGCAGGATTGCCACGCTCCTCCATCACCACCACACCGTCGTGCTACTGCTGGATGGAGTCTTCCCCAACCTCTCCCTCTCTCCTTGCTGGATCAAGGCATGGGAGACGTCATCGGGCTGTACGTGTGTTGAACGCGGAGGTGCCGTCCGTTCGGCACTAGGATCTCCGGTGATTTGGATCACGACGAGTACGACTCCTTCAACCCCGTTCTGTTGAACGCTTCTGCTTAGCGATCTACAAGGGTATGTAGATGCACTCTCCTTCCCCTCGTTGCTAGTTTCTCCATAGATAGATCTTGGTGACACGTAGGAAAATTTTGAATTTCTGCTACGTTCCCCAACAGCACCATCCCCGTAGGCTCCGCGGTCAAGTTCATCAAGGGCCTCGTGAGCCGATTCGGGGTGCCGAACCGCATCATCACCGACAACGGTTCACAGTTCAGCAGTAACCTTTTCAAAACATATTGTGCTAACCTTGGAACGCAGATATGCTACACTTCGGTGGTGCACCACAAAGCAACGGTCAGGCTGAGCGGGCCAACGCGGAGGTCTTGAGGGGCCTCAAAACCAGGACCTTCAAGAAGAAGCCGGAGGCCTACGGCAGGGGCTGGTACGACGAGCTCCAGTCTATGGTGTGGTCAATCCGCACGACTGCAACCAAGCCGACTGGCGAGACCCCGTTCTTTCTGGTCTATGGAGCTAAAGCCGTCCTCCCTCACGAGGTCAGGCGTCGTTCCGCACGGGTCCTGGCGTTCGATGAAGCGCAGCAGGACGCCATGCGGGGGACGGACCTCGTGCTGGGGGAAGAGCATTACCGAGAGGCCCCACTGCGGGCAGCAAGATACCAACAAGCACTGCAGTGGTACCACTGTCGCAACATCCGCCCCAGGACTCTTGAGGTAGGGGATCTCGTGCTCAGACGGGTTCTCTCCAGGGAGGGACTGCACAAGCTCTCTCCCATGTGGGAGGGCCCATTCAAGGTTGTTCATGTTTCCAGGCCCGGCTCCGCACACTTGGAGACCCAGGAGGGGGTGCCCATCCAGAACGCGTGGAACATCCAACATCTCTGAAGATTTTACCCATGAAAAAGGCCCGGTGCGTGTGAAGAAGGCGAACGCCTATGAAGTAGCCGCGTTTTGGAAAAGGCCCGGTGCCTGTGAAGAAGGCGAATGCCTGTGAAGTAGCCGCATTTTGGAAAAGGCCCAGTGCCTGTGAAGAAGGCGAATGCCTGTGAAGTAGCCGCATTTTGGAAAAGGCCCGGTGCCTGTGAAGAAGGCAAACGCCTGTGAAGCTCGCTGCCCGTGACACTCTCACGTAATAATCAGTGGGGCTGTACACGCCCCAGAGTCTCCAGAGAGCCGCCCTCGGGCCTCGGGGGCTCCCTCCCACGCCTAGTGGCAGCACTTAGCTCCGCGTTGGTGAGAAGACGTCGAAGACTAGATTAGGTGCCGGACGTGGCTTCTTTCATTTGCTTTCCGCAGTTGGCTTGTTCGTTTCTATTTGAAGTTTTTCTGAAGTTGTTGCCATTTCGAACTTGCGCCCCTCGTCCATTTCACTTATTTGTTTCGTTTTCTCTCATGCGAAGTCTCACGAGGGAGGAGCATGGGCACCCTTGCGAGTGTTTTTCTGCCCAGTGATTCGGAACTTCCCTGTTCGAGTCCGCTGCGGGAGCACCCCTCCCATTCCGTGCCCCACAGGCATCGCGACACGATCATGGGGCTTGAGTTGGTTCCCCTTGCTACCAAGGCTGGAGACTACCCCTGCTGACTAAACTCTGCAGGACACAAGGCGCAGGACGAGGCCCTAGCCTCGGGAGGCGAGGACCATGACGAGCCCCCCCAAGTAAGTGATTTCCATGCATAGACACACAGAACAAAAACATAGCACATAAACAGTAGAAACAATGCACCAATTAAACAGCAACAGTTCAGCATGCCCCGTGGGGCATCGGATTACATTCTTTTCACGCAGGAGAGAAAGGAAAGCAAAAGGGGGGACGACTTGCCCGGCGCCAACTCTCAGCGGAGGCTCGTACTGCCTCCGGAGCTCAGCTGGATTCTGCCTCCCGCTTCACCGGAGCGCGGCGTCAGGCCGACCCGCTGCCCTCTCCCAGGCGAGCGCGACAACAAGGGGGATGGTCGCGACCGCCACTGGAGGAGCTCTCGTCCGAGGGGGAGTCACCAGAGCTTGGCGGGCCTCGGGCATCGCTGCCCGCGCGCCCTCCGCCACCTTCACCCTGACCAATGCTGGGGCTGGGCGCGCGGCCGCGGTCATCATCTTCGGGGCAGCATCCGGCACGACGACTGTCTTCCCTGAACACCCTCACGTAGAGGGTGGCATCGTCGTCAAACTTGAAGTGTAGAGTGCATCGACGGCTTAGGCCACGCGCGCGGGCAAATGTCTGCCAGCCGCGGGTCAAGGCCGCCTCCCCGGCGGTGGAGACCTCCAGGGTAGCCCAGGAGGCCCTGCTGCAGCAACCATCTGCCTGAAGCCAAAGGCCGCCCGGGGCACCAGCCGGAAATTCACCTATGAAGAAGCGGGGGAGCTGGAGCCAGGTGCCGGTCGGGTTCGCCGACCACACGACAAACTCCGGCAGCACCTCTGCCGAGCGAAGACACGGCCCTGGGGGCCGCGCAGCCCCAACATACCCCTTGTTGGTAGCCGAACGCCCACCGCCGCGTAGAGGACTATTCCCACAGCCATGGGAGGTTGCGGCGGAGGCCGTAGGGTGCTTGCGAGGGCGGCCCCGGCCATGCTTGGCCGAAGGAGAGCCAGGCCCTTCCTGGCGGGCCTTTCCTTTCTCCGCGGCTGAGAACCTCTTCGGCGGGGCCATGGGGATAATGAGCAGCCAAGAAGGAGAAGGGGCGTAGCAAGAAGGGGTGAACTGGAAGGGCTCGATCCGTTCTGTACATATAGCCGAGGGAGGCCAACCGCCGGCCACTATGATCGCAGGTAATCATGACCTGTTTTGCATGCAGGGACTTGTCAAATCGTGCAATTACCGAGGCATCATGGGGGATCCAGGACGCCCACGTCCAATCAACCGCCATGCGGCGCCCAAGGCTGCAGGCTATTGGGGCCCGCGGCGCTTCGCACTTGCCCCTTCGCTTCTCTGCTAAGCCAAGTCCGGGCGCACCTTGGGCTCGGGGGCTACTGTCGGCGTTCTTGGAACGGGGGTACCCAGACTTGCCTGCCTGCCGCCCACGAGGTGGCTCAAGGAGTGGCCCAGTACGGCCCATCTTCATCAACACATGCTCAAGACCCTCGCGAGGGTCCAAGCCTCGCGGGGCGGACGACAGGAGGCTTCCTCAGGCACAGCCTCGTCAGGCTGGCTCGCGAGGAGGCGGAGAGATCAAGGCATGGTACCTCACGAGGTGCTTGTGACACAAGCCATGACGACCGAGGCCAGGCGGGCGCCAGGTGGGCACCGGCCTGCGCAGAGTCCTTGTTTCCTCTTTGGTGCAAAGGGGGCAAACGCAGGCGAGGGTATCAAGCAAAGGCAACCATTTTGGTGCAACAAGATCAAGACCAGCAGGGCGGCAGAACGGAGGTCATCGTGGAGCCCAAGCCAGCGTCATCGTCAGGGTCTTTGGCAGGCGAGGACCAACTTTAGTCAGGATAAGTGTACTAGATGTTTCCCTTCAAAATGGCCAATTGTTGGCGCCCTTCCCGCTCAATATTTGGGAAGAGGGCCGGGGCCTTCGCCTATAAATAGGACTAGCCACCCATAGGGTAGGGGGGTCCACATCGGTAGATGGAAGAGCCTAGAGGCATCTGATACAGAGAGAGAGAGAGAGAGAGAGAGAGAGAGAGAGGCGACTGAACTCCCCTAGCAGTTCATCGCACCAGCCAAGAACAGACCCTCGCAAGGCTGTTCTTCCATTGTACTATTCCTCATCAACCCCTGAGGCAATCCACACACCACAAACTGGAGTAGGGTATTACACCACAATGGTGGCTTGAACCAGTATAAATCTCGTGTCCCTTGTGTTGTACTTCATGTAGTTTTAGATCCTTGCGAGGCGGCGAGACATGGGTAGGCAGGAGGTGTGATCTCCGCGTGCACCCCGGTGTTCGAACCTTGAGGGACTGCCGGAACCCGAAATCCGACAGTATTGTGAGGTGAATTGCATTGAAAATCCTTATATTGCCAATTACATAAAGAAAATAAAGCAAATAGAAGATGAAGAGAATACTAATGAAAGGGAAGAGACTTCCCAATATTCTCCTGATATTTCTTATGATGAATCGGGTAACGAGGAGGAGCTTTCTATTCAACCAATCTCATTAATAAGGAGCTCAAAAAAGAGGGTTAAACCCACACATGATGTGAATAAGAAAAAGAAAGGACGGAGGAGCAAAGGTAGGTATCCCTCCCAAATGATGTTGCTCCTATTACTCATTGTGATGATGATAATTGATATACTATTGATGCTATCTATACTATTAATGATGAGAGTGATTATGCTTATGATATGAAAAGGCCCAAGCATTGGGATGCTATGTTTGATGAGAATGAAATGTTTGAGAATATATTTGCTGCAATTAATGCTTGTCCCAAGCTTGGGGATGCTACTTCTACTGAAGATGATATTTTTAGCCTCCCAAGTTTCGTTGAGCAAATTTATTATGATGATAGCATGCCTCTTATTTATGATGGTTATATTGATGAAAGTGGGTTTGGAAGAGTGTCAACTTTAGGAAGTAATGATCCCACTATTGTGGAGGGTGTTGAATCTTATAATATTCATGAAAGTGGATTTGGAGAGGTCATGACTTTATTTAGTGATGAATCCACTATTTTGGAAGAGGTTTCAATTGATTATGATGAGAACAAAGTTGCTACTTATGATGATTATTGTGATGAAACTTATGCTATAAAAAGTAGTGATGATTATATTTATAAAACTTGTCATGATTATGATTACCCTTTTTCTGAACATTACTCTTTTAATGTGGAAACAATTTATAGTATTCGAGTCTCTTATGATACTGCCACTATTCCGAATGAGAAGAATTTTGCTTATGTGGAGAGTAATAAAAATTCTATGCTTGTAGATCATGAACAGAATGCTTTATGTGATGGTTATATTGTTGAATTCATTCATGATTCTACTGAAAATTATTATGAGGGAGGAATATATCCTTTTAGGAATTTCAATAATATCAAGTTTCCTCTCTATGTGCTTAAAGGTTTGAAGTTATGCTTGTTTAGCCTTCCTATGCTAGTTGATCATTGTTCCCATAAGTTGTTTGCTCACAAAATCCCTATGCATAGGAAGTGGGTTAGGCTTAAATGTGCTAGTCATATGCTTCATGATGCTCCCGTTATGTTTCAATTCTTATCTTTTATGTGTGCATCATTGTCATCATCATGCCTAGCTAGAAAGGCATTAAAGAAAAGCGCTTGTTGGGAGACAACCCAATATTTACCCTTACTGTTTTTGTGTGTCCACATGATTATGCTACTGTAGTAATCATATTTTATAGCTTTTGTTTCAATAAAGCGCCAAGTAAGACCTTTAGGATAGCTTACGGTGATAGTTGTGTTGATCCTGCTGAAAATCAGAAACTTTTGCACCCAGTAAATTAGATTTGATAATTCACAGATACATGCTTTTGATAATTTTCGTTTTGCTATGGATTGGTGCACAAGTTTCTCAGGCTTTCCTAATTTAGTAGAATTTTTGGAGTTACATAAGTATTCGAGAGTTACAGACTACTACAGACTGTTCAGTTTCTGACATATTCTGTTATCATTGTGTTATTTGCTTATTTTGATGAATCTATGAGTAGTATCAGAGGGTATGAACCATAGAAAAGTTGGAATACAGTAGGTTTAACATCAATATAAATAAAGAATGAGTTCATTACAGTACCTTAAGTGGTGTTTTTTCTTTCTTGCACTAACGGAGCTCATGAGATTTCCTGTTGAGTTTCGTGTTGTGAAGTTTTCTATTTTTGGGTAAAGATTTGATGGACTATGGAATAAGGAATGGCAAGAGCCTAAGCTTGGGGATGCCCATGGAACCCCAAGATAATTCAAGGACAACCAAAATCCTAAGCTTGGGGATGCCCCGGAAGGCATCCCCTCTTTCGTCTTCGTCTATCGGTAACTTTACTTGGATCTATATTTTTATTCACCACATGATATGTGTTTTGCTTGGAGCATCATGTATGATATGAGTCTTTGATTTTTAGTTTACCACAATCATCCTTGCTGTACACACCTTTTTGGAGAGACACACATGATTCAGAATTTATTAGAATACTCTATGTGCTTCACTTATATCTTTTGAGCTAGACAATCTTGCTCTAGTGCTTCACTTATATCTTTTTAGTGCACGGAGGTGGTTTTATATTGATCTCTCATGCTTCACTTATATTATTTTGAGAGTATTTTAGAACAGCATGGTGTTTGCTATGGTTATAAAATTGGTCCTAAGATGATGGGCATCCAAGTTGGGTATAATAAAAACTATCATAGAAAGTGCTTTGAATACTATGATCAATTTGATGATTGACGATTGTTTTGAGATATGAGGATGGTAATATTAGAGTCATGCTAGTTGGGTAGTTGTGAACTTGAGGAATACTTGTGTTGAAGTTTGTGATTCCCGTAGCATGCACGTATGGTGAACCATTATGTGATGAAGTTGGAGCATGATTTATTTATTGATTGTCTTCCTTATGGGTGGCGGTCGGGGACGAGCGATGGTCTTTTCCTACCAATTTATCCCCCTAGGAGCATGCGCGTAGTACTTTATTTTGATAATTTGTAGATTTTTGCAATAAGTATATGAGTTCTTTAGGACTAATGTTGAGTCCATGGATTATACGCACTCTCACCCTTCCACCATTGCTAGCCTCTCTTGTGCCGCGCAGCTTTCGCCGGTACCATACACCCACCATATACCTTCCTCAAACCAACCACCATACCTACCTATTATGGCATTCCCATAGCCATTCCGAGTTATATTGCCATGCAACTCTCCACCGTTTCGTTTATTACGACATGCTCCATCATTGTCATATTGCTTTTACATAATCATGTTGTTGACATCGTATTTGTGGCAAAGCCACCGTTCATAATTCTTTCATACATGTCACTCTTGATTCATTGCACATCCCGGTACACCGCCGGAGGCATTCATATAGATTCATATCTTGTTCTAAGTATCGAGTTGTAATTCTTGAGTTGTAAGTAAATAAAAGTGTGATGATCTTCATTATTAGAGCATTGTCCCAGTGAGGAAAGGATGATGGAGACTATGATTCCCCCAGAAGTCGGGATGAGACTCCGGAGGAAAAAAAAAGGGCCATCAAAATGGGCCAAAGAAGCCCACCAAAAAAATAAAGATAAAGAGAGAAGGGACAATGTTACTATCCTTTTACCACACTTGTGCTTCCAAGTAGCACCACGATCTTCATGATAGAGAGTCTCCTATGTTGTCACTTTCATATACTAGTGGGAATCTTACATTATAGAACTTGGCTTGTATATTCCAGTGATGGGCTTCCTCAAAATGCCCTAGGTCTTTATGAGCAAGCAAGTTGGATGCACACCCACTTAGTTTCTTTTGTTGAGCTTTCATACACTTATAGCTCTAGTGCATCCGTTGCATGGCAATCCATACTCACTCACATTGATATCTATTAATGGGCATCTCCATAGCCCGTTGATACGCCTAGTTGTTGTGAGACTATCTTCTTCCTTTTTGTCTTATCCACAACTACCATTCTATTCAGATATAGTGCTATGTCCATGGCTCACCCCCATTTATTGTGTGAAAGTTGAAAAAGTTTGAGAACATCAAAGTATGAAACAATTGCTTGGCTTGTCATCGGGGTTGTGCATGATTTAAATATTTTGTGTGATGAAGATAGAGCATAGCCAGACTATATGATTTTGTAAGGATAGCTTTCTTTAGCCATGTTATTTTGAGAAGACATGATTGCTTTGTTAGTATGCTTGAAGTATTATTGTTTTCATGTCAATATGAACTTTTATCTTGAATCATTTGGATCTGAACATTCTTGCCACAATAGAGAAGATTACATTGAGAAATATGCTAGGTAGCATTCCACATCAAAAATTCTGTTTTTATCATTTACCTACTCGAGGAAGAGCATGAATTAAGCTTGGGGATGCTTGATACGTCTCCAACGTATATATAATTTTTGATTGTTCTGTGCTATTATATTACCTATTTTGGATGTTTAATGGGCTTTACTATACACTTTTATATTATTTTGGGACTAACCTATTAAGGGGAGGCCCAGCCCAAATTGATGTTCTCTTGCCTATTTTAGTGTTTCGAAGGAAGGGAATATCAAACGGAGTCCAAACGGAATGAAACCTTCGGGAGAGTTATTTTTGGAACAAACGCAATCCAGGAGACTTGGATTAGACGTCGGGGAAGCTTCGAGGAAGCCACGAGGGTCTAGGGCGCACCCTACCCCCCTGGGCGCACCCCCACCCTCGTGGGCCCCTTGTGGCTCCCCTGACCAACTTCTTTCGCCAATATATATCCATATACCCCAAAAACAGCCAGGAGCACAATAGATCGGGAGTTCTGCCGCCGCAAGCCTCTGTAGCCACCAAAAACCAATCGGGACCCTGATCCGCACCCTGCCGGAGGGGGAATCCATCACCGGTGGCCATATTCATCATCCCAGCACTCTCCATGATGAGGAGGGAGTAGTTCACTCTCGGGGCTGAAGGTATGTACCAATAGCTATTTGTTTGATCTCTCTCTCTCTCTCTCTCTCTCGTGTTCTTGAGGTGATATGAGCTTGATGTATCACGAGCTTTGCTATTATAGTTGGATCTTATGATGTTTCTCCCCATCTACTCTCTTGTGATGAATTGAGTTTTCCCCTTGAAGTTACCTTGTCGGATTGAGTCTTCAAGGATTTGAGAACAGTTTATGTATGTCTTGCCGTGCTTATCTGTGGTGACAATGGGATATTCACGTGATATACTTGATGTATGTTTTGGTGATCAACTTGCGGGTTCAGTGAACTTATGCATAGGGGTTGGCACACGTTTTCGTCTTGACTCTCCGGTAGAAACTTTGGGGCACTCTTTGAAGTACTTTGTGCTGGTTGAATAGATGAATCTGAGATTGTGTGATGCATATCGTATAATCATGCCCACGGATACTTGAGGTCACATTGGAGTATCTAGGTGACATTAGGGTTTTGGTTGATTTGTGTCTTAAGGTGTTATTCTAGTATGAACTCTATGATAGATCAAACGGAAAGAATAGCTTCGTGTTATTTCACTACGGACTTTTGAATAGATTGATCAGAAATGATAACTTTGAGGTGGTTTCGTACCCTACAATAATCTCTTCATTTGTTATCCGCTATTAGTGACTTTGGAGTGACTCTTTGTTGCATGTTGAGGGATAGTTATATGATCCAAGTATGTTATTATTGTTGAGAGAACCTGCACTAGTGAAAGTATGAACCCTAGGCCTTGTTTCCTAGAATTGCAATACCGTTTGTGCTCACTTTTATCATTAGTTACCTTGCTGTTTTTATAATTTCAGATTACAAAAACCTATATCTACCATCCATATTGCACTTGTATCACCATCTCTTCGCCGAACTAGTGCACCTATACAATTTACCATTGTATTGGGTGTGTTGGGGACACAAGAGACTCTTTGTTATTTGGTTGCAGGGTTGTTTGATAGAGACCATCTTCATCCTATGCCTCCCACGGATCGATAAACCTTAGGTCATCCACTTGAGGGAAGTTTTCTACTGTCCTACAAACCTCTGCACTTGGAGACCCAACAACGTCTACAAGAAGATGGTTGTGTAGTAGACATCATCGTCCTATCAACCAAGCAACTATTCAGAGAAAGTATCCCCTCCCTCAAATCAATGATCTGTATGATCAACTGGTTGGTTCCTCAGTATTCTCTAAACTCGACCTGAGGTTGGGTTATCACCAGATCCGTGTCCGTGAAGAGGATATTACCAAGACCGCATTCGTCAGTCATTATGGTTCTTATGAGTACACTGTTCTGTCTTTTGGCTTGACCAATGCCCCAACTACATTCTCTCGTCTGATGAACTATATATTCATCGAATACCTCGAGAAGTTCATCGTGGTTTATCTGGATGATATCCTTGTTTATTCCAAGAACAAAGAACAACATGTCGAACATCTCCGTCTTGTTCTAGAAAAGCTTCAGGAGCATCAGCTATATGCGAAGTATTCTAAGTGTGAATTCTGGCTACCTGAAGTTACCTACCTTGGTCATGTGATCTCCAAGGATGGTATTGCCATCAACCCAGAGCGAGTTCAGGATATTCTTGACTGGACCCCTCCGAAGACTGTCAAGCAAGTCAGAAGCTTTCTGGACTCGCCAGCTATTGCCACCGTTTCGTCAAGAACTTCTCCAAGATCGCCAAGCCCCTGACTAATCTGCTTCACAAGGGTGTTAAGTTCGATTGGATAGACAAACGTCAGGAAAGTTTCCAGGCACTCAAGGACAAACTGGCTTCTACCCGAGTGCTTGCTCCCCCTAATTCTCGCAAGGACTTTGTCATTTATTGTGACGCTTCACAACAAGGATTAGGCTGTGTCCTAATGCAAGAGTGCAGAGTGATTTCTTATGCCTCCCATCAAGTGCGTCCTCACAAAGAGAACTACCCAGTTCACGACCTCGAGCTTGCTGCAGTTATCTATGCACTGAAGCTATGTTGACAATACCTTCTCGGTAATCGTTGCGAGATCTTCACCGATCATCAGAGTCTGAAGTATCAGTTTATTTAGCCAGATCTGAACCTCCGTCAACAGCGATGGATGGAAGCTATTGCTGACTACAACTGCGGTATATCTTATACACCTGGCAAGGCTAATGTAATGGCCGATGCCCTGAGCCGCAAGTCTTATTGCAATAACCACATGGTTCATAAAGTTCAACCCCGCCTTTATGAAGAACTTTGCAAGTTGAACCTTCAAATAGTTCCACAGGGTTCTCTAAATAACCTTGTCTTGGAACCAACTCTTCTAAAAGCAATTAAGTCTGCTCAAGCCAAAGATGCTCATGTTGATCTGATGAAAAATGATATTGCCTTAGAGAAATCCAAAGATTTCTCGCTTGCTGAAGATAGGACCTTATACTTAAGAGATCATATTGTAGTACCCCGGTTCAAGCTTATGACAGAGAAGGTGATGAAAGAAGTGCATGACACCCCTCTCTCTCTCTCTCTTCATCTAGGAAGTACCAAGATGTATCTAGACATCCGGGCAGAAGTACTGGTGGTCAAAAAAAAGCAAGACATTGCTCGATATATCAAAGAATGTGACGTTTGTCGTCGCATCAAAGCAGAACATCAGAAACCAGCTGGACTTCTACAACCGCTTCTGATTCCTGAATGGAAGTGGGATAATATTCAGATGGACTTCGTCACTGGCCTTCCTAAGTCTCAGAAAGGTAATGATGCTATCTTTGTTGTCATCGAAAAACTCTCAAAAGTTCCTCATTTTTTGCCAGTCAAGGAGACAATCACTGCTAGTCAATTAGCAAACTTGTATATCTCCAGAATTGTGTCACTCCATGGCATTTTGAAGGAGATCAGTTCAGACTGTGGCAGTATATTCACTTCAAAGTTCGGGGATAGTTTCCAAGAGTCAATGGGAACTCATATTACCTGGAGCACTGCTTATCATCTCCAATCCCAAGGCCAAGTCGAGCGAGTCAACCAAATTCTGGAAGACATGCTTCGGGCTTGTGTTATTTCTTTTGTGAAGAAGTGGGAAGAATCTCTCCCTTATACAGAGTTCTCTTATAACAACAGCTATCAAGCCAGCTGGGGAATGGACACTCATTGGTCTAGACATTATTCAACAAGCTGAAGAGCAGGTTTGCATTGTCCGAGATAATCTCAAGGCAGCCCAGTCCCGCCAGAAGAGCAACTATGACCGGAAACACTGGGTTTCAACCTATCAACCTAGTGATCAAGCTTACTTGCGTGTCACTCCTTTGAGAGGCACTCATCGGTTTGGAGTCAAGGGCAAGCTAGCTCCGCGCTACATTGGTCCCTTCCACATTCTCGCCCATTGTGGACTGGTGGCTTATCAATTGGAGTTGCCACCTCAGTTCTCTCATGTCCATGACGTCTTCCACGTGTCGCAACTTCGTCGTTGCTTCAAGGATCCGGAACATGAAGTGGATCTGGAGCTGATTGAAGTGCAAGATGATCTCACTTACAAAGAGCATCCGATCCGCATTCTTGAAGAAGCTGAACGTCGAACCCGCTAGAAGGTTACCAAGTTCCTCAAGGTGCAATGGTCAAATCATACTAAAGATGAAGCCACTTGGGAACGCGAGAATAACCTTCGTGCTAATACCCCGATCTTTTCCTTTCCACCTCTTAATTCTCGGGACAAGAATTTCTTTTAGAGGAGGAGAGTTGTAACACCCTTGTGTAATGATGCTACAGTAACCCTTGGGGTTAAGTTAATCTTTTTGCTAAACAAGTGTTTGATCATCATTGTCTAATACCTCTTTCAAATTCCAGTTGAATTCAATTTCAAATCATGAGTAAAATTCAAAATTGCTCAAACATGAAAATTAAAATGTTCATCATGTGCCAAATAATCCATAACTAATATTGGTGGTGATCCAGCATTTTGCAAAATGTTTTAAGTGGCCTAAACTACTTAAAACAATGGCCTAAGCGTTAAATTAATTGCCTTTTTAATTTATAAAAATTGCAAACTTTTTCAAAAGCCTCACAATCTTTTTGTGGCAGTGCACAATAATCCTATGAAATTGTTTTGGCCAGTGGCATATTTTTGCAAGGTCAATTGTGGCTAAAAGAAAAAAGGGCAAAAGCTGCTGAAAAATAAAAAAAGAAAAAGAAATAAAAGAAGAGGAAAAGGGCCACAACCCATGGACCCCCTGGGCTTCGGACCACTCCACCCGGCCCACCTAACCTCACCTGAGCAAGCCTGCCTCCCCGGTCGCCTTCCTTGTACAACCGACCGGGGCACGGCCGAGCACGCCTAGCCACACCACCTCGCCGACAACGAAGGTGAGGGGATAAGGCTCCATGCCTCCCCGCCTCCTTGTTACCCGCCTCCACTCACCCCCGCTCCACCTCTCCCTCTCCCCACCAGATACTCCCTCGCTCGCCCCGATCCTCCTCCTCCCTAGATCCGTCGAGGCTGAGCACATCGCTGCCATCCTGCTCCCTCCACCGCGGCCACCGACCATCCCGAGCCTCAACGTCATGCTCTGAAGCACGGTCGTCGTCCCCGACAGCGCACGCGAGCTGGGAGCCACTGATGACCCAGAAGTATAGGGGATCTATCATAGTCCTTTCGATAAGTAAGAGTGTTGAACCCAATGAGGAGCAAAAGGAAATGACAAGCGGTTTTCAGTAAGGTATTCTCTCCAAGCACTGAAATTATCGGTAGCAGATAGTTTGTGATAAGGCAATTCCTAATGGGTAACAAGTAACAAAAGTAAACAAGGTGCAGCAAGGTGGCCCAATACTTTTTGTATAAAAGGAAAATCCTGGACAAACTCTTATATAAAGCAAAGCGCTCCCAAGGACACATGGGAATTACTGTCAAGCTAGTTTTCATCATGCTCATATGATTCGTGTTTGTTACTTTGATAATTTGATATGTGGGTGGACCGGTGCTTGGGGACTGCCCTTCCTTGGACAAGAATCCCACTTATGATTAACCCCTCTCACAGGCATCCGCAACTACGAAAGAAGAATTAAGGTAAACCTAACCATAGCATGAAACATATGGATCCAAATCAGCCCCTTACGAAGCAACACATAAACTAGGGTTTAAGCTTCTGTCACTTTGGCAACCCATCATCTACGTACTACTTCCCAATGCCTTCCCCTAGGCCCAAATATGGTGAAGTGTCATGTAGTCGACGTTCACATAACATCACTAGAGGAGAGACAACATACATCTCATCGGAATATCGAACGAATACCAAATTCACACGATTACTTGTAACAAGACTTCTCCCATGTCCTCAGGAACAAACTTAACTACTCAAAAATCACATTCATGTTCATAGTCAGAGGGGTATTTAATAGCATTAAGGATTTGAACATATGATCTTCCACTGAATAAACCAACTAGCATCAACTACAAGGAGTAATCAACATTACTAGCAACCTACAAGTACCAATATGAGGTTTTGAGACAAAGATCGGATACAAGAGATGAATTAGGTTTTGAGAGGAGATTGTGCTGGTGAAGATGTTGATGGAGATTAACCCACTCTCGATGAGAGGATCGATGGTGATGACGATGGCGACAATTTCTCCCTCCCGGAGAGATGTTTCCCCGGCAGAACAGCTCCGCTAGAGCCCTAGATTGGTCCTGCCCAGGTTCCGCCTCGAGACGGCGGCGCTTCATCCAGAAAGCTTCCTCATGATTTTTCCAGGGCAAAAGACACCATATAGCAGAAGATGGGCATCGGGGGCCTGCCAGGTGGCCCACGAGGCAGGGGGATGCGCCCAGGGGGGTAGGGCGCGCCCTCCACCCTCGTGGCTGGTGGGTGGCCCCTTCTGGTGCCTTATTCGCCCAATATTTTTAATATATTCCAAAACTGAGTTTCGTGGAGTTTCTGGACTTTTGGAATTGTGCAGAATAGGTCTCTAACATTTGCTCCTTCTCCAACCCAGAATTCCAGCTTCCGGCATTCTCCCTCTTCGTGTAAACCTTATAAAATTAGAGAGAAAAGGCATAAGTATTGTGACATAATTTGTAGTAATACCCCATAATGCAATAAATATTGATATAAAAGTATGATGCAAAATGGTCGTATCAACTCCCCCAAGCTTAGACCTTGCTTGTCCTCAAGCGAAAGCCGATATCGAAAAATATGTCCACATGTTTAGAGATAGAGGTGTCGATAAAATAAATTACGGACATGAGGGCATCATGATCATCTTTAGAACAACAACATATATATTGTCATATGATTTCTTATGCTAAAGTAACAATCTATTCACAATGTAAAGTATGAATCAGAAACTTCATTGAAAACTAGCAAAATATAATCTCAGTCATTGAAGCAATTGCAATTTATCATAACATCGGAAAGAGTCAATATAAGAGCTTTTCAGCAAGTCCACATACTCAACTATCATTTAGTCTTTCACAATTGCTAACACTCACAAAATACTTATGGGTATGAAGTTTCAATAAGACACAGAGAAAGATAGGGGCTTATAGTTTCGCCTCACAACCTTTCACCTCAAGGGTAATGTCAACAATAATAATTTATGAAAACCTACATCCAAGTGGATATATATATATATATACATATATATATACATACATATATATATATATATATATATATATATCAGGATCTTTCCAACACATAGTGCTTGACAAAGCATAAAGTGTAAAAAGGAAAGGTAAAAATCACCATGACTCTTGTATAAGGGTAGAAGGTAAAAATAAAAGATAGGCCCTTCACAGGGGGAGGCAGAGGTTGTTGTCGGTGTCAAAACCAGCAGATCCCGGGTAGGAGGGGCCCAAGGTGTATGTCTGAGGATCGAAGGTAACTATGAACAAAGGACACAGTGTTTACCCAGGTTCGGGCCCTCTTAGTGGAGGTAAAACCCTACACCTGCTTGATTATATTCGAGGGTATAGGGGTTAGAAGAGTTTATCTATCTCTAGATCGATTCGGCTAACCCTAGATCAGCTAGCCTAGCAATGTTGTGGTCCTGCCTCCGATCTACCCTCCGGTTTATATAGACATCAGAGGGGCTTAGGGTTGTACAAAGTTGGTTTTTCAGAAAGGAATAACATATCTGGACACCTATACTTGCCATCCATGCATACGGGGGTCCCTTCCAAACACGAGAGGTGATCTTCTGCCTTGTATCTCCATGGCCCATCAGTCCGGCGCACATCCAATAGACCGGACGCCCGAGGACCCCCTGGTCCAGGACTCCTGCAGTAGCCCCTAAACCAGTCTTCAATGATGATATATTCAGCGTTCAGATTGTCTTCGGCATTGCAAGGCGTGTTCCTTGAAGATTATACATCGGCTTTCCTTTGTAAAATAATTGTATCCAGCTTTTTATAACAAACACAATCCTTAGCCGTGAAGGCACTGTATATAAAAAATAAGAACAATGTCTTTTACTGACAATTTTTCGATGAAGCGTCAGGCTTGCCCTTCAGCATTTTGAACCGTTTTCCCATCCCGCCTTTCGTGTTTCGAGGCCATGCCCCATTTGCACGTCCTGTCAAATAGAGATCATGCCCACTTAATACGGGATTGCACATCAATGATACTTAGGTAATCCAAACGTTTACGGCGCACGCTTTTATTGGGAATAGGCAAGATTTAAGGCATGAATGGGGGGCGGTTGGCGTTTTTACTGCCTATAAGAGGGCAATGGATCTTTACTTTCTCCCCCACGCCTTTACACCTCCTCAGCCTTCCTAATATCCCAAGCTCTCTACGCCCGCAAAGCATCTGTCTTTCTCACCACCACCACCACCTCCTCCGACCATGGCCGGAGCTAGCTCCAAAGGCAAGTGGGAGGCCTCCTCCGTGACGGGGAAGAAGATAAAAGATCTCCGGAGTGCGGGGTATCTCGCCGCCGACACCAAGCACAGGCTTCCCCCCGAAGGTCAAGTCATTCCCACTTCGGAGCCTGGTGAACGGGTAGTCTTCCTTCCCCATTACCTTAGAGGGTTAGCATTTCCACTCCACCCGTTCGTCCGCGAACTCATGTACTACTAAGGTCTAGATTTCCATGATCTAGCCCCAAACTCTTTCCTCCACATCTCGACGTTCATCATCATGTGTGAGGATCTCCTCCGCGTCCACCCACACTTCGGCCTATGGCTCAAGGTATTCAACGTGAAGCCGAAGGTGGTCGACGGGCAGCATGCTGATACATCTCCAATGTATCTATCATTTTTTATTGTTCCATGCTATTATATGACCCGTTTTGGGTGTTCATGGGCTTTACTTTACACTTCTATATCATTTTTGGGACTAACCTACTAACCGGAGGCCCAGCCCAAATTGTTGTTTTTTGCCTATTTCAGTGCTTCGAAGAAAAGGAATATCAAACGGAGTCCAAACAGAATGAAACCATCGGGAGCGATCTTTTTGGAACAAACGCAATCCAGGAGACTTGGAGTGGACGTCAAGAAGCAGCCGAGGCGGCCACGAGGATGCTAGGCGTGCCCTAGGGGGGTGGGCACGCCCCCACCCTCGTGGGCCCCTCGTGCCTCCCCTGACCAACCTCCTTCGCCTATATATACCGCCATACCCTAAAAACATCCATGAGCACCACGAAAACCTATTTCCACTTCCGCAACCTTTTGTACCCGTGAGATCCCATCTTGGAGCCTTTTCTAGCGCTCCGCCGGAGGGGGAATCAAACACTGTGGGCTTGTACATCATCACCAAGGCCTCTCCGATGAGTTGTGAGTAGTTTACTACAGACCATCGGGTCCATAGTTATTAGCTAGATGGCTTCTTCTCTCTCTTTGAATCTCAATACAAAGTTCTCCTCGATCTTCTTGGAGATCTATTTGATGTAATTCTTTTTGCGGTGTGTTTGTCGAGATCCGATGAATTGTGGGTTTATGATCAAGTTTATCTGTGAGAAATATTTGAATTTCCTCTGAATTCTTTTATATATGATTGGTTATCTTTGCAAGTCTCTTCGAATTATCAGTTTGGTTTGGCCTACTAGATTGATCTTTCTTGCAATGGGAGAAGTGCTTAGCTTTGGGTTCAATCTTGCGGTGTCCTTGCCCAGTGACAGCAGGGGCAGCAAGGCACGTATTGTATTGTTGCCATCGAGGATAAAAAGATGGGGTTTATATCATATTGCTTCAGTTTATCCCTCTACATCATGTCATCTTGCCTAATGCGTTACTCTATTCTTATGAACTTAATACACTAGATGCATGCTGGATACCGTCGATGTGTGGAGTAATAGTAGTAGATGCAGCCAGGAGTCGGTCTACTTGTCGCAGACGTGATGCCTATATACATGATCATGCCTAGATAATCTCATAACTATGCACTTTTCTATCAATTGCTCGACAGTAATTCGTTCACCCACCGTAATACTTATGCTATCTTGAGAAAAGCCACTAGTGAAACCTATGGCCCCCGGGTCTATCTTTTATCATATAAGTTTCCAATCTACTTTATTTTGCAATCTTTACTTTCCAATCTATATTATAAAAATACCAAAAATATTTATCTTATCTTATTATATCTATTAGATCTTACTTTCTCAAGTGGCTGTGAAGGGATTGACAACCCCTTTATCGCATTGGTTGTGAGGTTCTTATTTGTTTGTGTAGGTATGAGGGACTTGTGAGGAGCCTCCTACTGGATTGATACCTTGGTTCTCAAAAACTGAGGGAAATACTTACGCTACTTTGATGCATCACCTTTCCTCTTCAAGGGAAAACCAATGCAGTGCTCAAGGGGAAGCAAGAAGGATTTCTGGCGCCCTTGCTGGTGAGGTCTTCGCTCAAGTCAAGACATACCAAGTACCCATCACAAACTCATCTCCCTCGCATTACATTATTTGCCATTTGCCTCTCGTTTTCCTCTCCCCCACTTCACCCTTGCCGTTTTATTCACCCTCTCTTTTTTGTTCGCCTCTTTTTCGCTTGTCTCTTGTGTGCTCGTCGTCATGGCTAGTCCTCCTATTATCGTTAGTACTCCCGATCATGAAGTTCTCAATTTTAAACAAAGGGAGGGAGAAAATTTAAAGGATGCTTGGCATAGAATTTGCAACGCTCAAAATAGATCTACTAGGAAGCAATCTACTTCCGTTCTTCTTCACAATTTTTATGTAGGCATTACTCCTTGGTATAGATGTATTCTTGGTGCCATTACCGGAGGGAATTTCTTGGGTAGCCACACTTTTGATGCTTATAATGCTATGTTAGATTTATTTTGTACACCACCTCTCTTGGTTAATGGAAGTGTCTTAACTATAGAACATGTGATGCAAAGGCTTGAAATTATTGAAAATAAAGTTGCCACTCTTGAGCTAATTGAAAATTTGGATAAAAAGATCCACAATTAAATTACCCAATATGGATCTAAGGTTGGAGTTACTCTGAAAAGTTTTAAGGATAAAGAACCTATAGTTAACGAAAGAATAGATCAACATTCTACAAGAATCGGTAAACTTGAGGATATTATTACCAACTTAGGGGCTAAATTTTCCTCCGTGAAAAATACTCCAACTCCTCCTACCAGATTTTCCAAATTAATGTATGTTCCTAAAAATAAGGGTGAATCTTCTAGTAAGGAAAATGCGGATCTCAAATCAATAAGTCTTCATCCCAATTTTTTCGCTTTCATTAAGGAACATTTTGCTACAAATGAATCTCTTGATTTATTTCCTAGGAGTTTGATCATTACTAAAAAGAAAGAAACTCCTAAGGGTTATAAGTGTTCTATTGAAGAGTTGAATACCAAAGATGGCAATACTTAGATCTATTCTCGCTTTTATGCCTAGCTAGGGGCGTTAAACGATAGCGCTTGTTGGGAGGCAACCCAATTTTATTTTTGTTCCTTGCCTTTTGCTTCTGTTTAGTAATAAATAAATCATCTAGCTTCTGTTTTGATGTGGTTTTATGTTTTAATTAGTGTTTGTGCCAAGTAGAACTTATAGGACAACCTACGGTGATAGTTAATTTGATTCTGCTGAAAAATAGAAACTTTTGCATGCACGAGAATAATTTTATTAAATCACAGAAACTTGATTTTTAGTTGATTATTTTTTCATTAGATCATCAGACAAATTTCCTAGGACTTCCTATTTTGGTTGGAGTTTTAGAGTTCCAGAAGTATTCGAAAGTTATAGATTGCTACAGACTATTCTTTTTTTGACAGATTTTGTTTTTCGTGCGTTGTTTGCTTATTTTGATGAATCTATGGCTAGTATCGGGGGGTATGAACCATAGAGAAGTTGGAATACAGTAGGTTTAACACCAATATAAATAAATAATGATTTCATTACAGTACCTTAAGTGGTGGTTTTTCTTTCTTGCACTAATGGAGCTTATGAGATTTCCTGTTGAGTTTTGTGTTGTGAAGTTTTCAAGTTTTGGGTAAAGATTTGATGGACTATGGAATAAGGAGTGGCAAGAGCCAAAGCTTGGGGATGCCCATGGAAACCCAAGATAAATCAAGGAAAACCAAAATCCTAAGCTTGGGGATGCCCCGGAAGGCATCCCCTCTTTCGTCTTCGTCTATCGGTAACTTTACTTGGAGCTATATTTTTATTCGCCACATGATATGTGTTTTGCTTGGAGCGTCGTGTATGATATGAGTCTTTGCTTTTTAGTTTAGCACAATAATCCTTGCTGTACACACCTTTTGGGAGAGACACAATGTGATTCGGAATTTATTAGAATACTCTATGTGCTTCACTTATATCTTTTGAGCAAGATAATTTTGCTCTAGTGCTTCACTTATATCTTTTTAGAGCACGGCAGTGGTTTTATTTTGTAGAAATTATTGATCTCTCATGCTTCACTTATATTATTTTGAGAGTCTTTTAGAACATCATGGTATTTTCTATGGTTATAAAATTGGTCTTAGAATGATGGGCATCCAAGGTGGGTATAATAAAAACCATCATAGGAAGTGAATTGGATGCTATGATCAATTTGATGCTTGACAATAGTTTTGAGATATAGAGGTGGTGATATTAGAGTCATGCTAGTTGGGTAATTATGAAATTGAGAAATACTTGTGTTGAAGTTGGCAAGTCCCATAGCATGCACGTATGGTAAAAGTTGTGTAACAAATTTGTATCATGGGGTACTCTTTTGATTGCCTTCCTTATGAGTGGAGGTCGAGATCACGTGATGGTTAACTCCTACCAACCCTTCCCCTAGGAGCATGCATAGTAGTACTTTGCTTCGAGGGCTAATAAACTTTTGCAATAAGTATATGTGTTCTTTATGACTAATGTGAGTCCATGGATTATACGCACTCTTACCCTTCCATCATTGCTAGCCTCTTCGGTACCTTGCGTTGCCCTTTCTCACCTTGAGAGTTGGTGCAAACTTCGTCGGCGCATCCAAACCCCATGATACAATACGCTCTATCACACATAAACCTCCTTATATCTTCCTCACAACAGCCACCATACCTACCTATTATGACATTTCCATAGCCATTCCGAAATATATTGCCATGCAACTTTCCACCGTTCCGTTCATCATGACACGTTTCATCATTGTCATATTGCTTTTGCATGATCATGTAGTTGACATCGTATTTGTGGAAAAGCCACCTTCATAATTTTTCATACATGTCACTCTTGATCCATTGCATATCCCGGTACACCGCCGGAGGCATTCATATAGAGTCATATTTTGTTCTAGTATCGAGTTGTAATCCATGACTTGTAAATAAATAGAAGTGTGATGATCATCATTATTAGAGCATTATCCCTTAAAAAAGAAAGGCCAAATAAAAAAAGAACGCCAAATAAAAAAGAAGAAAGGCCAAATAAAAAAAAGGAAAGGCCCAAAAAAAGGGAACAATGTTACTATCTTTTTCCACACTTGTGCTTCAAAGTAGCACCATGTTATTCATATAGAGAGTCTCTTATGTTGTCACATTCATATACTAGTGGGAATTTTTCATTATAGAACTTGGCTTGTATATTCCAATGCTGGGCTTCCTCAAAATGCCCTAGGTCTTCATGAGCAAGCAAGTTGGATGCACACCCACTTAGTTTCTTTTGTTGAGCTTTCATATATTTATGCTCTAGTGCATCTATTGCATGGCAATCCCTACTCACTCACATTGATATCTATTAATGGGCATCTCCATAGCCCGTTGATACGCCTAGTTGATGCGAGACTATCTTCTCCCTTTTTGTCTTCACAAGCACCACCCTATTCCACATATAGTGCTATGTCCATGGCTTGCGCTCATGTATTGCGTAAGAGTTGAAAAAGCTGAAGCGCGTTAAAAAGTATGAACCAATTGCTTGGCTGAAACCGGGGTTGTGCATGATGGGAGTATTTTGTGTGATGAAAATGAAGCATGGCCTAACTATATGATTTTGTAGGGATAAGCTTTCTTTGGCTATGCTATTTTGATAAGACATGATTACTTGTTAGTATGCTTGAAGTATTACAAAAAAGAAAGCTTATCAAAATTATATGATAAAAGATATATGATAAAAGATAGACCCGGGGGCCATAGGTTTCACTAGTGGGTTCTCTCAAGATAGCATAAGTATGACGGTGGGTGAACAAATTATTGTCGAGCATTGATAGAAAAGTGCATAGTTATGAGAATATCTAGGCATGATCATGTATATAGGCATCATGTCCGTAACAAGTAGATCGAAACGATTCTGCATCTACTACTATTACTCCACACATCGACCGACTCCTGCCTGCATCTAGAGTATTAAGTTCATAAGAACAGAGTAACACATTAAGAAAGATGACATGATGTAGAGGGATAAACTCATGCAATATGATATAAACCCCATCGTTTTATCCTCGATGGCAACAATACAATACGTGCCTTGCTGCCCCTGCTGTCACTGGGAAAGGACACCGCAAGATTGAACCCAAAGCTAAGCACTTCTCCCATTGCAAGAAAGATCAATCTAGTAGGCCAAACCAAACTGATAATTCGAAGAGACTTGCAAAGATAACCAATCACACATAAAAGAATTCAGGGAAGATTCAATTATTTCTCATAGATAAACTTGATCATAAACCCACAATTCATCGGATCTCGACAAACACACCGCAAAAAGAGTTCCATCGAATAGATCTCCAAGAAGATCAAGGAGAACTTTGTATTGAGATTCAAAGAGAGAGAAGAAGCCATCTAGCTAATAACTATGGACCCGAAGGTCTGTGGTAAACTACTCACAACTCATCGGAGGGTCCTTGGAGATGAGTAGAGGCCCTCCATGGTCGATTCCCCCTCCAGCGGAGCGCTGGCGAAGGCTCCAAGATGGGATCTCGCGGATACAAAAGGTTGCGGTGGTGGAAATAGTTTTTTGTAGTGCTCCTGGATGTTTTCGGGGTACGTGGATATATATAGGCAAAGGAGGTAGGTCAGGGGAGTCATGAGGGGCCCACGAGGGTGGGGGCGCACCCACCCCCTTAGGGCGCGCCGGGCACCCTCGTGGCCGCCTCGGTTACTTCTTGACATCCACTCCAAGTCTCCTGGATTGTGTTTGTTCCAAAAAGATCGCTCCCGAAGGTTTCATTCCGTTTGGACTCCGTTTGATATTCCTTTTCTTCGAAACACTGAAATAGGCAAAAAAACAGCAATTCGGGCTGGGCCTCTGGTTAGTAGGTTAGTCCTAAAAATGATATAAAAGTGTAGAGTAAAGCCCATAAACATCCAAAATGGGTAATATAATAGGATGGAACAATCAAAAATTATAGATACGTTGGAGACGTATCAAGGAGCATCACGCCCTGATGGGTGCAGTTATGGAGAAGGTTAGGTCCGCGAAGAGCGGACTGACCAAAGCCTTCAACAGCCTATTGAAAGGCTTTGAGGTAAGCGTAGTAATATTCTTTACTAGCTTTATTTTTTGTACACATATGTGTGTTAGGAGAAACCCATGTGTAGACAGTAGCCCCTGAGACTGTGTTCGAATTAGGACAATCCAGACAGAGGATTAAAAACAGTGTCGTAACATCCCGTATACATTGTTGGAGAGACTTCGATGTTGGCGGCTACTACCCAGGCCGTAGAGATAGTTGAGCTCAATCGGAAGCTTCGTCTATCTGACGAGGAAGTCGACCACATCAACAAGCGGTTTAATGAAACCCAAGGTGTCAGGACCCCGACTCGATGTCACATCGATCTAGCTGGTAACACCTCATATCACTTTGCGGCCTCACGCACGGTATACCCACGGGTGTCGTCTTACCTTTTCCCGGGACCGTTTGCGCCTTTTGGCTCACGTATATGATAGTGTCGCTAGCATCCATATGATAAAGAGCCCGGGCTGACATGACTAGTCGTAAACCCAAAGTGGCACAAACTTACAGGGACAGGCATCCATGACCCAGCTTCGAACGTGTCGGTCATCAGCAAGTGGGTCCGGGCTGTAGCACTGGGCTAGCAGGACTCCGGTAAACCGGGCTGTAGCGGGCTAACAGGACTCCGGTACTCAAAGCGTGACATTTCCCCAAAGGGACAGACACAGGAACGAAGAAGGACACATGACGGCCAGCCTAAGTGTTCCAGAGCAGTAGCAAGCTACCATGGCTCAGCGGTAACACTAGGAGACATTTCCCGGTAAGAGAGGCTACTAAAGATAAACAACTAGATAGTCAGATCCCACACATATCAAGCATTTCAATCATACACACAATATGCTCGATATGTGCAAATACAACGAAGCATCACAACATGACTCTATGACACAAGTACTTTATTTAAGGCTCAGTGAGCCATACATAACATACACAAAGGTACGGGTCTCACGACCCCACATACAAGTCATACAGTCATACAAACCAGCAGCGGAAATAACTTGTCTGGGTACAGACAACTAGTAAAATAAAAGAGGCTTGGAAAGCCTAGCTATACTACGTGGTCCTTCACAAGCTCAGGGTCACCACCTGGGTCTTTAGCCTACTCGTTGATGTCAACGTCTACATAGAACCCATCAGAAGGGGTTGCAGCGTCTTCTGTAAAAATGTAGATTATAGCAACATGAGTACAAAGGTACTCAGCAAGACTTACATCAGATCCTACATACATGCATAGTATCAAGAAGGGTTGGTGGAGTTATTGCAGCAAGCCAGCTTCGACTCTTGGCTAGGCTATCCTACGATACTCCAAGTTGAAATTGTTTTGCGCACACGAGTCCACTACTCACCACTTCAATACACTACCGAGGATCCACCTCCGTCTTCCTACGGAAGAGCCATCCTCGGCACTCACACTTATCTTGAGGCTTTTAATAGTATCCATTTACTTGTCTATGAACTGTATAGGCAACCAAGTAGTCCTTTACCGCGGACGCGGCTATTCGAATAGATCATGTTAACCCTGCAGGGGTGTACTTCTTCATACATGTTTCCACCACTTAGCGTCTGCACACGACATGTGCTCGGCAGACTTCAAGCGAAAGCTGACGTGGGTGTAGACCACGACCTACCTAAACACTTAAGCCTCTAGTCCAGGTTTATCGCCTATTCAGGTTCCATCCGCAGGGAGTCCGGCCGAGGTTTCCCATACGGCCCCGAACGATGTGAACAGGGTTCCCGAGATACCTAACGGGTATTCGGTACACCCGGCCACGTACCTACCGCATCACAGCCCACCCCTACGGTCAGCGTTGTCCACGGCCTCCAGTAGGCTACAAACACCAGAAACTACTTGCAACTCCTGGACAGAGAGCTAGGGTGAATAAGAAGTCGAGCGGGGTCATATTTCAGGGCCCAATGTATGGTAGTAGCTGATTCTTAAATCACACATACAGATCTCAGTGCTTAAGGTCGGCTTCAATGAAACAACCCACCATGTACTCCTACATGGCCTCTCATCGATACCTTTACCAAATCGTGTTCACCACACCACTCCCATTACCGACATAATCATTTCACTCTAGCCCATCACCCAGATGAACCAGACCTGACACGACTCTAAGCATAGCAGGCATAGCAAGGTAGGAACAACACATACATATGGCTCA
The DNA here is from genome assembly GCF_018294505.1 of Triticum aestivum. NCBI lineage: Eukaryota > Viridiplantae > Streptophyta > Magnoliopsida > Poales > Poaceae > Triticum > Triticum aestivum. The sequence goes on along the minus strand of NC_057804.1, from coordinate 278,398,712 downwards.
ATCAACTCCTACACATGCTAGTGGGTTTCATCTAGTTACTGTGGCAATGACAGGTCATGCAGAGGAAATGGGTTCAACTACCGTAGCACACAGTAGTTTGAATTGCGTTGTCTTAATGCAGTAAAAGAGAGCAGGAGCGAGAACATGGGATTGTATCGATATGATCAAATGGTTGGTTGCTTGCCTGATGGTTCGTTGCACGGATACGGTTCTTCGTTAGGGTAATCACGGTACTCCTCGGGGACAGATCCTGTCGCAAAGGACACCGATACACAAACATCACCAAACAATATGCAACAATATGATGCATGCATGAAACATGGCAATATGAGTGTGTTGGGCTAATGCAACTAAAACCAGATGTGTTTGAACAAATTTGAATCAAAGATTCAAATTCCAAATTCAAATATGGCCTTTTAAAGTGCTTTTCCTTGTTCTGATTAAAACATCAATTTAACTTGTTTGATCATGCATGAAAATAGTACAGATGGATAGATTGGATTTTTCTGATCATTTTTCATATATAATTTGTCCAATTTGGAATTACAGAATAAAATTTATGAATTTTTGAAGTTTAATTAATATTCTGGAATTTCCTGATTTAATTTAAATCCAGAAATATAATTACTGTGTCAGCATGACGTCAGCATGACGTCAGTGGTCAACTGTGGCTGGTTGAAGTCAAACCTGACGTGTGGGGGCCACACGTCAGTGACAGGGGGGGTTAAACAGATTTAAATTAATCCTAATTACTTAATTAGTGGCACTGGGGCCCACTGTCAGTGTCAGGGGGGGTTGACTAACAGTAGTTAGCGCTAACCTAACCACCTGGCCGACAGGGCCCACGCGTCAGTGACCCTGGGGGGTCAAACCCCAGGTCGGTCAAGTCAAACCCCACCGGCGACATGACGCCGGCGAGATCCGAGACGGCGGCGAGAGTGCTTTTTGCCATTCCGGCGACCAAATGGACGGCGGAAGGCATCTACGTGTTGCTGAGGCTGAGCCGCGTCTATTGGTGGTGGTGGTTGGGCTCGAGGTGGCCGGAGTTGACGGCGGCGAGCTCGGCTGCGGTGGCCGGAGTTCGGGTGCGGTCGGGATCAGTGTTGCAGGGGGTTTGGGGAGGCGTTGGTGCGTTCTACGTGCTCCTCGTGATGTGTGGAGCACGATGGCGAGCTCGGTTGGGCGCTACGGCGACCGTGGCCACGACGGCGACATCGCCGGCGGCGTGGAGCTTTCGGTCGAGGTGGAGCTAGGGCCTAGAGGTCGGGAGAGACCAGGGAAGAAGGGGGAATCGCTCCGGGGGCTCACCGCGGTTGCAGTGGGCGTCGAAGCAGGCTCGGGGACGCGCCGGAGACGACGAATTTGACGGCGACGGTGGTCGGAGTCCGAAGAGGGGAACGGCGACGTGGCGGCGATGTAGGGCTTCCGGGGACCCGTGGAGCGGTGGGGAGGAAGAGGGAGTTGTGGCGGAGCTTCTGAGCTAATCGGGGGAGCGAGGGGTGGTCGGAGGCGGTGGCTATGGCGAACGGCGGCGACGGTCATGTTCGGCCGAGCGAGAGAGAGAGCGAGAGAGAGGAAGGAGAGAGCCAGGGAGAGTGAGAGAGAGCAGGGGGAGAGGCGTGGCGTCGTCCAGGGCGTCGAGCGAGGAGGGGAGGCCAGGCAAGCAGGCGAGCAGGTGGCGTGGCGCGGTGGCGCGCGCGCGCGCGCCGGCCACACTCCCCTCCCTCTGTCTGGACGAAGACGACAGAGGAGGGAGGTGGGCTGGGCTGGCTGGGCCAGCCAGCTGGCTGGGCCGCACAGTGGAGGAGCCCAGGTAGGTTTTTCCCCCTTTCTTTTCTGTTTTCTGTTTTTATTTAATATATCTGCAACTTTGTTGAATTAAATAAAATACCTAGACAACTCCAAAAATCACCAAACTACTCCTGGTCCATAGTTGGATTATTTCCAACATGAAACATTTTAGTTTGGAGATATTTGAGCATTTAAATATTTTATATAATTTTAAATGCCCAAATTCAAATAGTTATGATTTAATTCAAAAACCCTAGGATGGCCTAGGAAAATGTGCACCACTTTTGCAGAGGTTCTGAACCAAGACAAAAATGATGGGCATTTTAGAAGGGCATTTCAGGTTCATTGAAAATTATTTTAGTAAACCCTAGTTGGTTTCAGAGGGGACTGGGGGTTCTGTCATCCCCATTTCAGGTTTCTGCTGAAAGAGTAAACATGAT